>NC_059331.1:93652654-93991583 GCF_018350155.1 Leopardus geoffroyi | reverse complement strand
TTGATGCCTAATATTTTCAGACTTCAGTGGGCAATATCAAGAAACTTGATTTTCTATATGTTACTTTAAATTTTGAGCCATGGTTTTTAATTTTTCTAAGAGATAAAATCAGGAGATACATCATATACCTGTATAATGCCATTCTATCCCTTTTAAAGATTTATAGAAAAGCTATTATATCTTGTTATTGCGTTAATTGCAAACAAGATATTATATCTGTATCTTAATGTAAGTTCATAATATGATTCTATTAATTTGTTACTTTCTCAAACATGGTTTTTCCTAAAAGTATTTTAATCCAAATTTTTGTGTCTTTTATAAATATTCACTAAGAGATATATGTGTGTTTAAACATTATCTCTCTAGCTCTTTGCAAATATCAGAAAATGACATTCCTGGATTTTGTATTCCATCTATTAATTGATGATCTCAAATTTATATCTCCAAACTGAGTTGCTCTCCAGAGCTCCACATTCACATAACCAGCTTCTTATTTGATGTCTTCACTTGGAGATCTAATTGGTATTTCAAACTTAGTATTTCCAATTAGGAACATAGACAGACTCTCTGGTCTCTCTACCTCAGTCCCAAATCTAATTTTCTCCAAGCCATTATACCTCAACTATACCAATTGCTTAATCAAAAGAAGAAAAGAAGAAAAAGAAATCAAGAAGTCATTCTTGATTTTTTTCTTTCTCTTATTCTTGCATCCAGCATGTCAATAAACTCTACTCCCCTCTTCTAAAATAACTGTAATTCTAATCTGACCACTTCTCCTTTATTCAGTTTGCTATCACTCATCCAAACAACCCTCATTTCTTGCCTTGATTTCTACAATATCTTCCTGTTACTCTCCTGCTTAAAACCTTCTGAAGGTTTCAGATTGTGCATGAAAGTTCATTTTTAAAACTATGTATACAAAGTATGCACATAGTATACACAGTGGCAAAGAATGCTGGTGTCCCCAGCATCCTCCTTTCTTCTCTTCTTTTTAAGCACATAGCTAAACTATATTCCTTACCTCCCTTGTGGAGGTGGGCTGAATTTGGGCAATGGAATGTAGGCAGAAGTGGTTGTTACTTCCAGGCCTGGCCCATAAAACATGTCCCTCTAGTTTCCCTTCCTTTTGTGTGGTCAAGTTGAAGGCCCTGTGTTAAAGATGGTATTCCCACAAGATGAAAGGAAGACGACTTCTTCACTCACCATGGAGCAAACCACCTACCCCAGGCAACTGGAATGTGACATGTATAAGAAATAAAGCTTTACTTTATTAAGCCACAGTTTTAGTCCCCCCCGCCCCCCGATTTGGCTCCTGTTCATCTCCTCAAACTCATGATTTTTGTTTATTTTTTTGTTTTTAACTTTTTGTTTTTATTTTTTTTTTTACATCTCTCCTTTCTCACTAAGCACCAGTTACTCTGTCTCCCCCCCCCAACCCATAAATTCACACAAATCAGAATCTTTGCACTTGATATCTTTCTGCTTGGATTGTTCTCCCCTTCAGGTCTTTTACTTCCCTTCTACTTCTTTCTCTTCAATGAGATTATCAACTCAAATGTCATTTCTTCAAAGAGGCCTTCACTGACCACCCATCTAAAACAGCCTCCCATAGTGGTCTACCTTATATTGTATTACACTAACATGTCTTTGTTTTAGCAATTATCAGTACCTGAAATGATCATATTGTGCTTATTTTTTGCTCCTGTCTTCCTAGAATGTCAGCTCTTCATAGATTCTTCATATTCACTGTTATGACTTAAAAAAGTGCTTGGCATATATTAGGTAATCAATAAATATTTGTGAGCTGATTGACTATGATACATAGGTATGTTATTTGAAGATAGGAGTTGTGTCCTATAACTGAAATGTATATAAAGCATAAATCTCATATAAGCCATAACATTTCTAATATAATGTCTCATTTAATTGTATGTAAATAAGGTACTAATAGAAAGAAATAGGATTTGGAGGCAAAAATATCCAATTCAAGTTTTGAAACTATTGTGTGATCCTAAAAACTCATTCTTTCTCAGGCTCTATTTCCACTATTTACACACTGAAAGTCTATAATATATACCTTATTCTGATGGCAATCTCATGAGATAAGATGTTTGTGAATAAACAGTATAAACTATATAGAGTTCACTTAGTATAAGAGTTAAGGCCATGAATGTAAACACATACAAAATACTTTGTGTGTAGATACCTTGTGTCTAAATACTTTGTGGGTAGGCAATGCTGATAAGTGATATGTATGTTAATGAGAAATATTATTACATATTATTAAAAGGCAAAGTTCTCTGAGGTGTATAACACTTTCAGTCGTCAGTTTCTTTGGGCCTGAAAATAAAAAGGTTCCCCCCCTCCCCATTCAACCTGCAGTTCTATAGCTGAATTTTTTTTTTTTTTTAACATGCTTCTGTTTCTTTCTGGTAAGGGTAAATTGAGTGTCAATATATGGGTGAAAACCTGAATTTTTATTCTCATAGAAATGTAAAAGTTTCTCTTCAGTGATTCTATTTAGCATTATTCTGAGAGGCCTATGCTCAGATTGTCCTTTATTGGCTTAAAATCTCTCTAAACTCACCTAACTGGTAATAAACAGTATCTTGGGAACAAATATTTGTTGTTCATAAGCAAGTCTTACAACTGGACTATTATCTGTGTGTCCTTTCCCCAGAAAACAATATATATTACAACAAATAGAACATGTAATGCTTGTAAAATTCCTATGAGAAATGCACTTTGAGAAATTAGTCCTGCACGCTGTTTAATATTGTTGCTGGGGAAGACAAAGACTTGTCCCCTGAACCTGTCCCAGCGAGGAAGTGAATGAGAATTGGTTATCACCACTGTTCCTTGTTGTGCTCCAGAGGATATAATGAAGTGATCAGAATATCTCCTGCCTTTGAAGTCCCTGTTTCACCCTCAAGTGAAATTGTAGGTTGTGGGCAGTCTTCTCTCTGTCTGCCTCCAAGAGCAAGGGGCCATGCCAGCTCAGAGTTGAGACTGGAGATGGTCCCAGATTGCTCAGAATTTTCCTTTTTCAGCAAAAGGCTGAAGTGCAATGTGAGATATATCCTAATTGATTTTTTTTAAAGCATTGCTTCAGGGGAAGGAATAAAGGAAAGAGTAGAATATTCCTTTGACTGGTTTTTGTCTCCTGATATGCTGAAGCATCCATCTTATTCCTTATTAAAAAGACAATGAAAATAAGCCTAGTCTTCACAAGAAATCATTTCTGATTTTGACAAGGCCCCCACACAAAGTTGTTTTTAAATGCCATTATGCAAGTTTTCACAAAGCAAGTGTTATCTGCTTTGTCCTATTCTGTAATATTGGCAAAAGAAAATTTTCTTGATTTTGTTAATGAAATCTACAAATCAAGAACATTTGAATAGAGACCTAGGAGAGCACTTCTATTAATGTTTTATGATTCTTATTTAAAAGAACATAAAGGAACCTGAGAGATTTTGTGTCAGGATGGAATTGAAATGCATTATTGCTTACCAGTGAGAATATACAGGAGGTTTTTCCATAAATTGGATTCTAGCTAACCTAATACTCTGCTATAAAGAGGCTTTTACCTTATGGATATGTATTATTAGCAAACTTTATGGTGCTAAGTATATTGCACTTATATGTCTAGTGGGGCCTGATCCAGCTTTTGAAAATTGTGCTTAATTAAACACTTGTGCCTCACTGAACATGCTTACTCTGGAGGGAGGAAGAGAATGTGATCATATTGAGCCAGTACTGTGGGTACGGTATGGGTTGGGTATGAGTATTTGTTTATGCTTCATTTTGCACCAAGAAACGCTACCATGGCTAACCTGATCCTTTTCTTCCATACTTGACAGTTCTTGTTGCATTAAAAAAAGTAACTTTTATCAGGAAAAAACACAAAACAAAACCAAAATTCGGAGGGGCCCAAACCCTAGCTCTTTGGACAAATTCCATAGACATTTTAGAAAATGCTGTAAATGCACAGTCAGCAAATTTACATGGTATAGTGAGTGTAAAATGAACCTGAAGACTTACCCTCCCATTTGCATGCAAATCCTGAACCTAAGGTTTGCCACTCTCGAACCTGTCTTAGTGTATGCATTGTGTGCCTGAATCCATGTATACATAGATACATCCTTATATATCAATAAGAAAATAAGCTTTAGAAATTGTTTGTGAAAGGAAGGATGCTATCATAGTGTGTTAAACTTGACTTTTGAAATTTAGTTCATCCTGGGGAGCTTTTGTTAGCAAAGAATATAGATCTACTTTCGTCTTTTTAGTCAATATGTACTAATTCAATTGTGTGGATGGACAATAATTTATTCAACCATTCTCTTATTAATGAATATTTAAATTTGTTTTTCTTTTGCTAGGACTAATAATACTGCTCAATAGTCACCATATATATTTCAGTGAGTCTTAAACAGAATAAATTCTCAGAAGTTGAATTTCTGGGTTAAAGGACAGATACACTTTAAATTTTGGTGATTTGGCCCAATTCCACTATAAAAGTTGTAGGTGGTTTACAGTTGTACCAGTCATATGCCAGACAGACTCTTCCCATACTTCTACCACAATTGGCTTTTACTAGACTTTTAGTTTCTGGTATATGATGGCAAACTTAGAGTTTGGACAAGGGTAACCTGATTGGTGAAATTTTTGCAAAGTAAATTAATAGAAAGGCAAGCAATTGCTTTCCTTTCAAATAACCATAGAGATTTGAAAGCTGAACCAAAGAGTTTGTCTTGTGGTCATTCAAAACTAGTAGATGCATACCAACTTGGGACAGTCTGTGGGACACTTGTCTTCTTGGGAACATCGAGGGAGGCTTAACTGTGTCTTTAGTTAGTCTTGGAAGAAAACATTCTTGATGCCTGCTGGGATTTTAAAAATATTTTCTAGCCAATTCATCTTAATGTATCTATTATTATTCCTAAACTTTTGCTACAAATGATAATATGTTTAGCAAAATGTTTAGCCAAATAATTACCCTCTTAATACCAGCAGCTACAAAAGAAAGAGCTTTACAAAAAGTTATTTTATTCCAAGTTATTTTATTATTTCAGACTAGGCCTACAAGCTTTCCTATAAAATTGGATGGTCTTTGAATTGCTCCATTATCCACACCTAGCTTCACTGGAGGAATCTGGCTCTGGATGGTTGCTTAGTCATAATGTGGTTCATCTCAGGAAGATTTTCTTTTGTTGTTGTTGTTGTTGTTGTTGTTGTTATCGTTACTATTATTATTATTGTTTCTGTTTGTTGTTTAATTGTTGGAAAAAAAGCAGCAACTACCATTGTGACTTTTTCTTTTCAAAGCTTTTCACTAAATCCAGGGAACTAGCAGACTAGTAAGCAATTTCCCCTTAAGCCAAAATGAGTTTCAGGGTTCCTTTTATCTCTAGAAATGGTGATATTATGAAAAGTTTCTTTTTGGATTTTATGCCTACTTGGAGAAGACTGCTGTCATGTAAAGCATTTGCATTTCAATCACTTGGAGGGTTGGTCTACAAGGGCAACCTTTTGTCCATAATTAATTTTAGTGGGTTCTTTCATTTGCCCTTATCTACACAAGCATTTCCACTTGTCTGGCTTCTATCTCTTCTCTCATCTGGTCTTTCATTAGACCTGGTTGACCTGAATTGGCTCTGTTCTCTGTCTTTTATTTCACATGTGCTCCTGTGACTCCCTCTGTCAGCTGGTCTTGGTGGTGGGCATTCATTTTATTCTTGGCGGAGTTCCCCATGTGGAGTTGTGTTCCCATGCTCCTGTCTTGTGATGACAGTGCTGAATCTCCTCCTTTATCTCTTCAGTTACCCTTCAGCCAACCTTCACTGCAATCCAACACCTTTTGTTTCATGGTAACTGGGTCATTTTACAGCAGGAACTGCTTTTTCAAAATTTAGTTTTGAAAGTCAACTCTAGAGTTGAAATAGATAAAATAAGATAAAGCTTCAACTAGTTAAACTTCCATATTTTCTGACATCTTTTGCATACATCAAATGTACTATTAGACTTAGTCCTTGACAAAATAAAATGAAGCTAGAAAAAAACTTTATTCTCTCCTGGGGATAATATTGCTTCTAAATCCCAGATAGCTATTTTTCCCCCTCCAGTTTTACTAATGTATAGTTGACAAATAAGAATGGTATATATTTAAGGCATACAGCTTGATGCTTTGATATATGTGTACATTGTGAAATGATCACCACAGTCAAGCCAGTTAACATATCCATCATTTCACACAGAATTTTCTTTCTTCCTTGTCTCCTTCTTTCCTTCCTTCCTTCCTTCCTTCCTTCCTTCCTTCCTTCCTTCTTTCCTTCCTTCTTTGCTAACAACACCTGAGAAGTATTTTCTTAGCAAATTTCAGTATACAATATAGTATTTTTTTTAAGTTTATTTATTTATTTTGAGATAGAGAGTGTGAGTGGGGGGAGGGACAGAGAGAGAGGGAAAATCCCAAGCAGGCTCTGTGCAGTTAGCACAGAGCCTGATGTGGGGCTGGAACTCACAACACCGAGATCATGACATGAGCTGAAATCAAGAGTCAGAAGCTTAACCAACAGAACCACCCAGGCATCCCTACAATATAGTATTGTTAACTATAGTCCCATCTCTGGAACTTATTGATCCTGCATAACTGAAACTTTATACCCTTTCTATTTCTCTTTCCCTCTGCTCCTGGCAATGATCATTCTACTCTCTGCTTTTATGAGTTTGACTATTATAGATTCTTTTTTTTTAAAAGTAGGCTTCATGCCCAATGTGGTGCTTGAACTCAAGACCCTGAGATCAAGACCTGAGCTGAGATCAAGAGTAGGATTCTTAACTGACTGAGCCACCCAGGCACCCTGACTATTTTAGGTTCTATGTATAAGGTAGATCATGCAGTGTCTTTCTTTTTGCACATGGCTTATTTCACTTAGTATAATGTACTCTTGGTTCATCCATGTTGTCACAATGTGAGGATTTCCCTCTTTTTTATGGCTGAATAATATTCCACCGAGTGCATGTATGTGTATATCACGTTTTTAATGCATTTATCTGTTAATGGACATTTAGATTGTTTTCATGTCTTGGCTATCTCGAATAAAGCTGCTGTACATGACAGTGCAGATATTTCCTAGAGATGCTGGTTTCATTTTTTTTTTCTTTAGGTATATACCCAGAAGTGGAACTGCTGGATCATATAGTAGTTCTATTTTTATTTTTTGAGAATCCTCTATACTGTTTTTCATAATTGTTGTACCAATTTACATTCCCACCAATAATACACAAGTGTTCCCTTTTCTCCACATCCTGGTCAACCCTTGTTATCTTTTGTCTTTTTGATAGCCATTCTAACATGTGTGGTGTTATCTCATTGTGGTTTTGATTAGTGTTGTTGAGTACCTTTTCATATTCCTGTTGGCCATTAGTATGTCTTCTTGGGAGAGATGTCTATTCAGGTCTTTTTTTGTTTTTTGTTTTTTAATTAATTTATTTACTTTAAGAGAGAGAGAGCAGAGGAGAGCAGAGACAGAGGGAGAGAGAGAATCCCAAGCAAGCTCCGTGTTGTCAGTGTGGAGCCAGATGTGGAGCTCAAACTCATGAACTGTGAGATCACCACCTGAGCTGAAACCAAGAGCCAGTCGCTTAACTGGTGGAGCCACCCAGGTGCCTCTCTTTCATTCATTTTTAAATCAGGTTACATATATATTCCATTGAGTTGTATGAATTTCTCATATATTTTGCATATTAGCCCTTATCAACTATATGGTTTGCAAATATTTCCTCCCATTCCATAGACTGTCTTTGCTTCTGTTGATTGCTGTGCAGAAATTTTTTAGTTTGATGCAATTCCACTTAATTTGTTTGTGCTTTTGGTGCTATATGCAAAAAATCATTGCCAAGACAAATTTCAAGAAGTTTTTCTCCTGTATTTTCTTCTACGAGTTTTACAGGTTCATCTGAGTCTTATGTTTAAGTATTTAATCCATTCTAAGTTGATTTTTGAATATGGTGTGAGATAAGAGTACAATTTCATTTTTCTGTGTTTTTCCAAAAACATTTATTCAGGCAACTAAACTTTACCCATTGTGTTCTTTAGCACCGTTGTCAAGATAAGTTGACCTTAATTGTGTAGATTTATTTTTGAGCTCTCTATTTTGTTCTATTGGTCTATATATTTTTCTTTATGCCCATACAGTACTGTTTTGATTTCTGTAGCTTTGTAATATATTTTGAAATTAGGAAATGTGATGCCTTCAGCATTTTTCTTCTTGCTCAAGATTACTTTGGCTATAAGGAGTCTTTCGTGTTTTCATACGAATTTTAGTTTGTTTTTTTTTTCTATTTCTGTAAAAGATGCTATTGAGATTTTGATAGGGATTGCACTGAATCTGTAGATCATTTTGGCTAGTATGGACATTTTAGCAATATTAATTTTTCCAGGCCATAAATATGAGATGTCTTTATTTGTGTCTTTTTAAATTCCCTTCACCAATATTTTACAATTACAGTGTGCATGTCTTTTACTTCTTTGGTTATTTCCTAAGTATTTCATTCTTTTTCGTTGCTACCATAAATGGGATTAAAAAAACTCTTTTTTGGGGGTGCCTGGGTGGCGCAGTCGGTTAAGCGTCCGACTTCAGCCAGGTCACGATCTCGCCGTCCGTGAGTTCGAGCCCCGCGTCAGGCTCTGGGCTGATGGCTCAGAGCCTGGAGCCTGTTTCTGATTCTGTGTCTCCCTCTCTCTCTGCCCCTCCCCCGTTCATGCTCTGTCTCTCTCTGTCCCAAAAATAAATAAACGTTGAAAAAAAAAAAAATTAAAAAAAAAAAAAACAAAAAAACTCTTTTTTGGATAGCTTGTTGTTAGTGTATAGAAAGGCCACTGATTTTTGAATGTTGATTTTATGTCATTCATCTTTTTTAAAAAAATTTTTAAATGTTTATTTATTTTTGAGACAGAGGGAGACAGAGCATGAGTGGGGGAGGGGCAGAGAGAGAGGGAGATACAGAATCTGAAACAGGCTCCAGGCTCTGAGCTGTCAGCACAGAGCCTGATGTGGGGCTGGAACCCACAAACTGTGAGATCATGACCTGAGCCGAAGTCAGAAGCTTAACCGACTGAGTCACCCAGGCACCCCTATATCATTCATCTTTACTGAATTAGTTTATTTGTTCTAACAGTTTTTTTTTTCTACTGTTGTTGTTGAGAGTTTTGGGTTTACTACATATATAATATGTCATCTGCCAACAGAGATAATTTTACTTTTTCCTTTCTGATTTGAATACCTTTTATTTCTTTTTCTTCTAAATGCTCTGATGAGGATTTCTAATGCTACATTGAACAGAAATGGTGAGAGTGGGCATTTTTGCCTTATACTATATTGTGGAGGAAAAACTTTCAGTTTTCCATATTGATTATGATGTTTGCTGTGGATTTTTCATTTATGGCTTTTATTGTGTTGAGGTAAATTTCTTCTATACCTTTTTTGTTGAGAGTTTTTTTTTTTAATATTTATTTATTTTTGAGACAGAGAGAGAGAGAGCATGAACAGGGGAGGGTCAGAGAAAGAGGGAGACACAGAATCTGAAACAGGCTCCAGGCTCCGAGCTGTCAGCACAGAGCCCGAAGCGGGGCTGGAACTCACGGACCGTGAGATCATGACCTGAGCCGAAGTTGGCTGCTTAAATGACTGAGCCACCCAGGTGCCCCTAGAGAGTTTTTATCATTAATGAAGGTCAAATGCTTTCATAAGCAGAAAAAGTTAGGAATCTTCAGAAAAAGAAAGAAGTCATTTTAGGCCTCCAGCTATTGTCTGTGATCTATGTCCTACCACACTTGTTGCAGAACAACTTTGGAGGAGGTGTCAGAATTTCAAAGAAATACAAAAACTCCAATAACCAGAGATTTTAAGGGAACAAAGGGAATGCAAAAACTAACAGTCTCTACCAGGCGAGGAAATAGCCTAGCAATAAATTAGTGCTAAAACTCCCAGTGCTGTTTCAAAAGTAAGCAAGGCCCTGCATTTCTTTTTTTTTTTAAAAAAATGTTTATTTATTTTTGAGAGAGAGAGAGAGGGCGCACGGGCGCGCAAGTGGGGGAGGGGCAGAGAGAGGAGATGCAGTATCCTAAGCAGGCTCCAGACTCTGAGCTGTCAGCACAGAGCCTGACACAGGGCTCAAACCCATGAGTCATGAGATCATGACCCGAGCTGAAGTTGGACATTTAACCCACTGAGTCACCCAGGCACCACAAAGCCCTGCATTTCTTACCTGAGATAAGGAGCCCAAGACCCCATCCAGTTTATACTGGCTTGGTCTCAGAGCCCCAGAGCCCCTTCCCCTTGGTCCCAGTTACCTCTACCTTATAACGTTAAAATCTCTGCCCAGGGAGGAGCACAAAAGGCATTAACATAACTTAGGATGCCTTTATAGGCAATTTTCTAAGTACTTTGTGCCACCTTATGCTCACAATTAGTCTTTCCATGTGATGACAAAACTCCCCTTTCTGAATATTCATCCTAATCCTAAATGAGAGGAACCTGCTCAGCCAGATGCAGGGAGTCAAGGCTTTGGAAATTATTCCCCATGATTTGCTGCAAATAGTTTCCTTTGTGTGACAACTCCACCTGGTGTAGTCTCTAACTCATTACATTAATGTGGTGTATGGCATTGATTGATTTGCATGTATGCGTTGAATCATTCTTTCATTCCAGGTATAAATCCTACTGGACCAGGGTTTACAATTCTTTTAAAGTACTATTGATCACATTTCTGTTTTTAAACATTTATTTTAATTCTTTACTGGGATATCTTTATAAACTTTATCTATCCACCATCCATTTATCTATCATTTATCATCTATGTATTTATCATCTATCTCAGTTTAATGTACGATGATTCTGGCTGCAATCTTATTCTAAACAGTTTGTTTACTGAACCTCCAGAAAGATGCTTTAAATCAGTCTCTCTGTAAGGTAATTTAGTTTTTTTTCTTTTTTTAAAAAATATTTATTTTTGAGAGAGAGAGGGAGAGAGAGACAGAGTGCAAGCAGGGGAGGGGCAGAGAGAGAGGCGGGCAGAATCCAAACAGGCTCTAGACTCTGAGCTGTCAGCACAGAGCCCGATGTGGGGCTTGAACTCACTGACCCCAGGATCATGAGCCAAAGTCGGAAGCTTAACCAACTGAGCCACCCAGGTGCCTCAGTAATTTAGTTTTATTTAAGTCTGGGTACCAATCATGTCACTTAGAGATAATTGGCCTTGGGTAAATCACTTAGCCCTGAGTTCTCCATTTCCTTATTCATAACATGGAGACAATGATCCTTATCTCAAGCACTCTTAAAAATAACAAATGAAATAATATATATGGAAGTGCTTTATAAATAGAAGTGCTATATAATGTTAAGCATTATTATTATTATTTTGGGGTAGATTATAGGATTTGGAACTTATATCTTTAGATATCTCCTAAAAATCACTTGGAAGGTGTCAATAGCAAAAGCATTCATCTGTGTAAATTCTTCAGTTCTTTTAAACTTTTCTATTGTTAGACTTTCATCCAGGGAAAAATGATTAGCGCTGGTTGAGAAAAAGAGTGCATGTGGAGGAGAGGGGCAGAGTGAGAGGGAGAGAGAATCTTAAACAGGCTCCATACCCAGCTTAGAGGCTGACAGGGAGCTCTATCCCATGACCCTGGGATCATAACCTGAGCTGAAATCAAGAGTTGGATGCTTAACTGACTGAGCCACCCAAGTGTACCTATTGAGAGATTTTAAACCAAAGAGTATCATAATTAGACCTATGCTTTTGAAAGTTCACTCAGGCTGCAGCCTGAGAACGAAGTGGGTGTTAGTGTGAGTGGAGGAAGAAAGAGTGAGGAGATCATGTAGGAGGCAGTTAAACTGATCACACCAGCAGATAATGGCATTCTGGATTTGGCAGCAAAGACCAATGGAAGTGTCAGCTTTGTAAAATTTTAAGGAGGTGGAATCAACCAGATAGGAAAAAGAAGAGTTATAAACAACATACTGGATTTTGGCTTGATTAGTGAGTGGAAATTTTATAGCTTTTTCCTGGGGTGGGAAACATAGGATGGTTTTTGTTAGCAGGATTTTGCTGCTTTTCATGGGGATGGAAAACACAGAAGGAAGAACACATTTATGGGAGCAGTTATTGGTTTATTTTTGTACAAGTGGAGATTGAGACATTTAAGTGGATAAATGTCATTGCAATCACATAACTTTTCTGAAACTTAGGAGGACACTGAACTAGTGGTAGTGGTAAGTGCAGCCCAAAGAGTAAATGAGATTATTTAGGGAGAGAGTTTGTAGACTAAAAGAGGACAAGGAACGAGACTATCGACATTTAATCAATAAACAGAAAAGGTCCATCCCCTGCCTATCCTATTTGAGAAGAAGTAGCTAAGATCATCAGGAAATTGTGGTACTGGCTACATCAAGAAATGATAGAGTTTTATGTAAAATGGCAGAAATACGAGCATGTTTAAGTTGTCTTTGGATGGATGACAGAACAAGAGAAAAAAATAATATAGGAAAAAGAGAGAGGGGATAAACAGAAAGAGGCCACTGTGGATGGATCTAGAGCACTGCATGAGGCATTAGCCCTAGGAAGTTGATACCTCCTTATGAAAAGGAAAAAGGAAGAAGAGTAGGCACAGATGCAAAGAATTGAGGTAGTTTCCCTCTGGGGCTTCTGTCATTCTCTGTAGAGGAGGAAGGAAAACCATTTACTGAATGGTGAGGGATTTGGGTTTGAAGGTAACAGAGAGATTTGAAATATGTATTTTGCAAAGTGAATGAAAAAGCTAAAGAAGGAAACATGAAGATGCTTGGCAGCAAGTAGCTCTTTGTCGACTTGGAGACCTCAAATGTGTCATGAGACCAATGTGCCTGTTTGTATAATTTTGCTTGAAATGGCTCCCAGTGTGTGTGCCGGCACAGAGAAGATGAGAAGTTGGATTCATCTTGTATTGGCATGTAGTTAGGAAAGACTGATGGAAGGAAAACAAAGCAAGCATTGCAGATGGTAGCAAGGGAGTTGTTGATGTGTTGAACTGTGAAGTCCAGGGAGAATAGAGAAGGAAGAAAGGTTGAAGACAAGAAAGGATCCAGGACCAGTGGAACAGATGTTCTGGAAGTTTACTGTGTGAGAAATCTTGTTGGAAAGAAGTTGTGATCAGAGAGGTTAATATTTGAGTCTAGGAGGTTTGGGTTGGATCAGTGCCTAGTAAGTAAACCTGAACCAGGAAGGAGGTCCAGTATATGGCTGTTGGGAGTAAAGATGAAATGGATGTCCCTGGAATGCAGGATGTTAAAAAATGATGGGATTAACCTGATGCTTGAGAAATCCTATTTCTTGTTGAAGCCACCAAGACCAGTGGTGATGCTTGGTACATATCGGAAGACTGTGATATGAACTCTAAGGTTTTGTTGTATAAGAGAGAGTTGCCAGGCAGTTAAAAGATGCAGGGAATTGGAGAGAGAAATGGTAATCTGAAGTGGGGAAAGTGGCAGTCTGGGGTCAAAGTTGGAGCATCAATTTGTTTTATTTGGCTCACCTTGTGTTTTTAAAATTTGATTAATTGCTATCATTTAAATATGTGAGTTTTCATACACATGTATTCACATGCACTTGTACATACAGGCACACGTGTACATACAATGCATTGCCAGTTTTGCTTATAAATCAGAACAATCTGGAAACAGCAGCACAAATTTTCCTAAGCAAGAACTGTATGAGGTAAGTGCTTGGCAAAAATTTGAATAAAGAGCAATTTGGCATTTAAAGACTGTTTTCCCCCTTGCTCTTCCTTTGTCAATGGGAATATATATTAAACTTAAGATATACAGAAATTACATACATTTGCAACAAGATATGAGGTGAAGTCTGCTGAGATATAGTGAAAAATTTTAACATCATACTTCATTTAAATATTATTATATTCTATATATTCTAATTTCATGATTTTTAAATAGATCATTATGGGCTTATGTCAAAGGACTTGCTTCTTCTATTATGCCTTTGATAACATTGTTCCAAGGTGATTTTGTGCTCTGAGCTACGCTATTTACTGTTCTTTTTAAACTTTTTAATTTTAATTCTAGTTACTTAACATACAGTGTTATATTACTTTCAGGTGTACAATATGGTGATTCAACAATTCCGTATATCATCCTGAGCTCATTACTATTCTATTTTTGAAGGACCACAGACTTCTTAGCTCCTCTTGGCCTTGTTTCCTTCTGGACAAAGAATTGCAAGAGAGTTGTTTGTTTTGTTCCTTCAAGACAGGCCCTCTTCCATCAAGAACTTTACTATAAAAAGAAATTTGGTGGCTGACATAAGATTTAAAGATTCTACTTCTGTTCTTCTGACTTTTTTTCTTAGAAACATATGTTTCTGTACTCTCTGAATTCCAAATTTAATCATTTTCTCTGCCTTTCTAACATCTGAAAAATCTTGTCCATAACTTCCCACAAGGGAAGCATTAATTTATGCATAAAAATATAAAAAGTCATATATGTTTATTTGGAAAGATGTTGTGATGGTTAATTTATGGGTCAACTTGACTGGCCACAGGGCACCCGGACATTTGGTTCAACATTATTCTGGGTGTGTCTGTGAGTGTGTTTCTGGAGGAGATTAACATTTAAGTTGGTAGGTAAACTAATGCAGGGAGAATCTCATCCTATCTGTTGAAGACCTGAATTGAACAAAAAAGCTGACTCTTCTTTGAATAAGGGGAACTCCTCTTGCTTGATTATTGAGCTGGGATATTGTTCTTTTCCTGTTTTCAAACCTGAACTGAAAAACTGGCTCCGGTCTGCAGCTTGCTGACTCTTAGACTAGAACTTACCCAATTGGCTCTCTGGGTTCCCAGACCTTTGAACTTGACCTAGAACTACACCATTGGATCTCCTGGCTCTCTAGCTTGCTGACTGTAGATCTTGGGACTTTTCAGCTTCTCTATTATGTGAGCCAATTCCTTACAATAAATCTCTCTCTGTGTAGATACATTGGTTTCATTTCTCTGGACAATCCTGACTAATATAAATGTCAAATGGAGATAAGGTACTTTTCTAAAATTTGAATCTTTTTTTTTTTTTTTTGGAATGGAGAGCAGGGAAGGCAGGTATCTATAGAGACAGAGCCTGAATATAGATGCTATTATGTCTTACAGAACTGGTTCTCAGCAGATGTCTTGAGTAGTTTACATTAAATGGGACTATATAGTAAATACTCACATTTTAAATTTGAACTTAGCTTGTTCATTTGAGAATGTAGAGATAGAGATAACTATCTTTGATGTTCTAAAGATTTATCATCCTACTTATCTAGTCTGTGTGCTTCATTATAAATGATTGCTTCACATAAATGACTAGAAAATCATTCTGATAAAAAGCATATTTTTTTTCTAATCTATCAAATACTTGTTTCTTTTTAGAATCATGACAAATGTGAAATTCAATATTCAGATTAAAATGCTTCATTTCTATTGGGATCAAGTGTCCATGAGGCTATAATGTCTTCCTTAAAACGTTTTTAAAATCTTATGTGATCTGATATTAGTCTCAATACTTTCAAAAAAAGCCTTGAAATATAACTTTTTTATTGGGAAATAAGACGTTCATTTAGTAAGTAGATAGTGTGACAGATGAGAGATCTGATAATAAGATCAGAGATCTTAGACTTGGTCATAAATATATGCCCTTTTCAGGAAAAATGCTACCATTCAATCTTTCAACCAGTCAAAATCTTGTTCTTGAACTAGTCTGCAAATTTCAAGTTGTATGAATTCTATCAGGATACATTAGTACACTAAAGAGGTAAATTAGCTAATGATATCTCTACCACAAAATTAAAGGGGATCATTGTACTTTTGAGAACTTTAATTTTGATGTTTATTTGTTTATTTTGAGAGAGAGAGAATCCCAAGCAGGCTCCATGCTGTGAACACAGAGCCTGACACAGGCTCCATCCCACGAACCCTGAAATCATGACCTGAGCCAAAATCAAGAGTTGGACACTTAACTGATTGAGCTACCCAAGTGCCCTAAGAACTTTAGAATTTTGTTTTGTTTTTATTTTTGGTCCTTTGGTCCTGCAGAAAGATATATCCATTTGTTATTTGCTTAAAAAAATAGTACAAGGATACAGAATATGTATGTTCTAAGAATTATAAACAAGTTCACAAATAAAGATTTCTCTTTGGTTCTATTCCTTTTTTCCTGTGACTATGTTTTTGTTTTTAAATTTCAGCTCCAATCATGACCACTGAGTTGCACATGTGATCCTTAAGTTTTACTTCAGCCTGTTTGTGTATGAGTGTGCTCATGCTTTATGATACTAGTTGAATTGCTGGTGGACACTGTTTTAAGCTTGGAAAATCTTGCTATGGCTTGCTATTCTGATGCCCTTTTAACTTAGAAAATATATATTTTTTAATTACCAGAAGCATCCTGGAAATATTTCTATGGCTGCCTTATTACAATTATTAGGTGGTGTTAAGGTATTTTAATTTGATATAAAAGGAGTGTTTTTAGCAAGACTTTTGCTAGGGTGTGTAGGGCTGAAAGTGTTATGGACAGACTTGTGTTCCCCAAATTCATATGTTGAACCCCTAACCACTGATATGGCTGTATTTGGAGATAGGGCTTTTAAAGATGTAGTTAATTTTAAATGAAATCATAATAATAGGACCTTATTCCAATTTGGCTGGTGTTCTGTGAGAAGACAAAGAGGCATTAGGAGTGCACACACACCAAGAAAAGGCCATGTGGGGACACATTGAGAATGTGGCCATTTGTAAGCCAAGGAAAGAGGCCTCACCAGAAATCGACCCTGCTGGGACCTTGGTCTTGGACTTAGAGTCTCCAGGACTGTGAGAAAATAAATTTCTGTTGTTTCTGTCTATGGTATTTTGTTATGGCAACCCTAGCAAACTAATACACCAGGCAAACATTTTTTACAAATCATCTTTTCAGGTGGAATGATCCTGACCAATTTCATATTTTACAAGGAGAAGTAGGTAGCAAAACTGTTATTATTCCTGATGTCATTGTTTTGTTTGTATTAATAATATAGATCTTGCTTCTGCAGTTTCCCAATGCCATTTATTTAATGCTGCTTCATTATCCATGATGCAAAATCATTCATCATGCCACCCATGAATATTAGTGTCCCATGACTCTTTCAAAGGTTGTTACTTTACTTCCTTGATAATGACTACAAATTCAAGAAATACCCAGAGTGTGCAGGAAAATGTGAAGCATGCCTAAATCATTTTCTGGACATACTAAATTTATCTTTCAAAAGCTTTAGAATAAACATAGACCAACACATCATCCAACCATGTCTTTTCTTGGACTCTTTAAGCTGCAATTATTGCATTCCTAGAAAGTGATGTCTTTTGATGGTAACCCCACCCCTGACTTTTGTGAACTCCCATCTCTCCACACTGCCATCCGTGGGATAACTGAGGTGCTGATAAGAGCAGTCCTGGATGTAAGGAATGTTCATCCCTCATCTGGAATGACTTAGGACTTGTAGGGGAAACCATAGCATCACCATGATGCGAGGCAAGAGAGGGCACTAATGAAAGGACCTTGTTGGTATTTGCAAGCAATAGCTCAAAAAGCCTTCATTGGAGAGATGCATAGCTATCTGTGGTTAGTTCAAGGAGAGGTGAAGTTTACATCCTGCCACCATGGCAGTTATGTGTGGGCACAGGGTAAATAATGCCTGCCACCACCCCCCGTCACCCTTGGGTATTGTAGACTGAGGCATGTTGTTGGAACACCAACCAGCAAGAACAATGCATGTGTGGCTCACAAAGGTTGGTATGGACTGTAGGTAACCGACATCACCAGATTCATCCATAGTAAGACCTGAGTGAGATACCTCAAACTGTGTACCAGAATAGTGAGTGAGAAGGATCATGGAACTGGGCCCTCCATGGGGACATGATATCATCCCAAAGGTCTTCTGTGCCTCTGGTTGTAGAGGGGGTCAGAGTCCCAAAAGACAGAAGCAGAGTCATGGCCTCCACAGATTCCCATCTTGTTTAGCCCAGGCATCCTGCTTTGATGGCACTACCTGGCTAAGCACTCCTGATACTGAAAAAGAACTTGGAAAACTTAAAGAAAGATATCCAAAGCTTTAGAGCCCCTGAGACAATGACTTCTCTGGATCTAAGGGAGACTGCTCTTTAGCACCATGCTAGTGATGGTCTATGTTTGGCAGTTGGTCAACCGGTTCTGCCTTCTTTTCATTTCCTAATTTTATTCATTTCTCTCTTCGTGGATATGTTATCAGCACTGCCAACCCCTCCTTAAATTAGGCAGGTTTTAGACTAGCGTCTATAAAAGGGTTAAAATTTCCATTAACCCTGCCTGAAAACAGCAACCAATTAATGTTTGACTCGGTAATAGCATTTTCTTCTATTACAAATATGTCATGTAATCTTTCTTCTGAGTGTTCTTATGTATATTATAATATTGTATTAAAACATGATTGTATGATATTGTTTTCTATTGCTATTATAACAAATTACTAGAAATTTGGTGACTTAAACAGTACAGATTTGTTATTTTATAGTCTCAGTGGGCTGAAAGGAAGATGTAGGCTGCTTCCTTCAGGAAGCTCTGGGGTAGAATCTAATTCTTTGCCCCTCCCCCCCTTTTTTAACCTTTTAGAGGCTGTCTGCATTCCTTAGGTAGTGGTCCCTTTCTCCATCTTTAAAGGTGCAACACTGCATCTCATTAATTCCTTTTCCCTAGGCACAATTCTCTCTACCGCCTGGAAAGATTCTTTGCTCTTAAACACCCATGTAAGGAGACTGGGCCCTCTTGGATAAACTAAGACTATCTCCCTATCTCAAGTTCCTCAACCCTAATTACATTTGCACAATTTCTTTTGCCATATATGGTAATATATTTTCACAGGTTCTAGAGGATTATGGTGTGGATATCTTTGGGGGTTAGTAGTATTTTGTCTACCATAACAGTTTTAACAAAAAAATAGGGTGGCAGGATCTTTATGCTCTTTAGAGTCCTGCCCATCTAATGACATAAAAAAAATCATGCTTAAATCCTTTGATCATTTACAGGTAAAGAAATTTAAAAAAGCACCTATGCTACATGCTTACAATTTTTTTAAAGATTTAAAAATTTTTTTGAGTAATCTTTGTAGCCAATGTGGGGCTCAAATTTACAACTCCAAGATTAAGAGTCACATGTTCTGGCTGGGCCAGCCAGGTGCCCCACAATTTTTTATATTAAAAGATGTGAATATATCACAAATGGATTATTCTGTTTCATTTTTTGTGCCCTGAAGTACAACTTGAATGATATAACATCAATAATTATTACTGACAGTTTCCTTTTCATTCTATGAACTAGAAAATGCCAGTATTGACATTTACTTCATATTCAGTTATGTGTACAGAAAGATTAGAGCCCTAAATTTACCACAACCCCCAAACCAAAAGGAAAATTTCAGCCCTGACAAGGAACTGTTCATCACCTAAGGCATCTTGTTAATTTTAATTTGGGATCAAGGAATAAAGGAATGATGGGCCCAAGTGCCTCCAACCAGGGCCTCCTGGGGCTGGTTGATTGGAAATGTAGCTCAAAGAACATGGGAGTTTTTAGTTAAGAAATGAAAAGTTCTTTCGATGTCTTGAAATGAGAGAAATGCTCTGATATCATGAATGTTGGTACTATGATGCCATAGAATTAATAAAATTCCTGACTTTTGTTTTGACCCCATAACTAACTTGTGTAAATAAAGTGATTTACCTGAGCCCATTTCTTCCTCAGGGTAAATGAGAAAATTGAGATACACTATCTCCAAGGTCTTATTTAGTTTTAAAAATTTTTAATTTCCCATGTTAAAAAATACATTGCCTTGGAATATAATTTACATTGATTGCCATTTTCAAAAAATTAGTTTTAACTCAAAATTCATCCCCCTTCAAACCTAATAGATAAGTGCTTTATAGTCCCATGTGTGTGTTACTATACTGACCTGAGCATATATCTAGAATAACAGTCATATTGTGCAGTAGTCCAATTTATGGGTAACACTCTCTTCTCTGAGGTACTCTGTTTCTCTAGGCTGGCTACTCTACTCAGTATTCATTATGCGCCTGGAATTCAGCATAGGGATTGTAATGTGGTAGGTCTTAAAAAATATTTTTTGAATAAATGCATTAATGCACTATTTCTCAATGTAGGTTCTGTGTATATAATAGTCTGCTGAGATCCTTTGCAAAAGGAGTTCTATAATATAATGCTTGTTAAATGTGACTTCTCGTTCTTTATATGAATATTTACAATTAACTAAGGGTTTGAGGAGTTCTGCAGGAAGGAAAGTGATTTAATTTTGTATAAGCTTGAATTTTGCACACATTGGACTATGAAATCATTTAAAATAAAGATGACTATCCATGCAAGATGCTTTGTGAAGCAGTACATTGACTGATTAAGCATAAAATTCTGATAAATATGACCTTTGGTAATTCTGAAGGAATTCCATATTCTTAAGAAATTTATTATATCAGTTATAATATGATCTTTGCCTACCTCATCTCAAAATATTCTCTCCAGACATTATTACTCTAGTTTCACAGGACTTCTCAAGCCAGCAAATAATTTCCTGCTCAGAGTCTTTGTACCAACTTTCCCATATTCTCAGACTACAAAAATTTGTTGTTCTCTCTTATAGTGTCTGGTTAGTTTCCTTTATAGAATTTATCACTATTAGTGGCTCTATTTAATATTTGTCTTCTTCATTAGACTCCATGATAACATTGGTCATATATATTTTGTTCACCATTTTAACCCAATTTCTAGTCTATAATATGAGCTTAATAATACTTTTTGAACAAAGAGAATAAGCTGGTTGTTTATGATAAACCAGTTTGAATAAACTAAGCTGAATGATAAACTTTGTTTTTTTCTTCTTCTAGTTTTAGGAGTCATAAAGTTGTAGGATATTCAAAGTGTGCAATGTGATAATCTGATATATATATATATATATATATATATATATATATATATATAGGGAGAGGATTCCTCTATCAAGATAATACATTCATCACCTCACATATTTACTTTTTTTTTTTCTGATGAGAACATTTAAATTCTAGTCTGTTAACAAATTTCAATTATAGAATACAGTGTTATCAATTATAGTCACCATATTAGACGTAAGAGCCTCAGACCTTTTTGTCTTATAGTAGAAAATGTGTACCCTTTTACCAACCTCTCCCTATTTCCTTTGCCCTCAAATCTTTGGCAACTACTTTTGTACTTTGTTTCACTGAGTTTGGCTTTACTTTTTTTATTGTTTATTTATTTTGAGAGAGAGAAAGAGAGAGAGAGGAAGTGGGGGGAGGGACAGAGAGGAGAGAGAATAGGAAGCAGGCCCCACGCTATCAGTGCAGAGCCTGATGCCAGACTTGATCCCATGTCCGTGGGATCATGACCTGAACCAAACCCCAAGAGTCAGATGCTCAAATGACTGAGCCACCCAGGCACCCCTTCATTAGAACATTCTAACTGCAAAGTACTAGAAAATAGAATTTTCATGGGAGCAAGAGAAGAGAAAAATGAAGCAAAACAAACTGTTTGGTTTATAGCTTAGTAGAATGGAATTACATCCCTTGAACAGAATTTAAGAAGGAACCCAAATTTTAGAGGCCTTTTAAAATGCTATTTCTATAATTACAAATTCTTACATGAAGTTGAATGTGTAGGAAGTAGAAAAGAATTCAGAAATGTGAAAGCTTTATTATTTTATCAATATTTATTGTGATTAACCAGAATTTTACAGAGTGTTCAGATAGATTGGGCATCTTTCTGGGTATCAGAACTACAAAGCATCACAGTTTATATTTTTATGATTAACAGTGATAACAATAAAAAAACCCACCAAATATCAAGATACTATAACAATTTTTTCAAACATAAGCCTTAGCAATTCTCTGTCTCTGAGGTAGGTGGAAATGAATAATGGATTAGCTCCTTTGAGCAAGAGGAGAGCTAGGCCCAGTGGAATTGTGACTTAGTCCTGGTCAATAGTACATACGGGTACCACTGGAAATGGCCCTGTATTTGCTGATCTGTTCTTCTTATGCTGTACTGATGAGTTTGTCTCTCTCTTTCTTTCTCATCAGCTTGATACTTTGGAAAATATTTTAGCCTAATATTTTAGGCAGGGTGAAAAGCTCAGGAGCTCTTATTTCAAGATTTATTTCTTGGGAAAAAATAAATGGAGTCAGGAATCATTTTCTCCGGGAAAGTCCTCTTGAGGCAGCTGAGAGTTGGTGGGTGGAATGAATGCCATGCTATGTGCTTTAAAGCAATCGTTGCAAATGAGTGTACTTCCATAATAATATGTCAAGCAGTTTCTAATACCCAAGGTGAGTGAATTACAAAGAAAATATAAAAACATATATATGAAAGAGAAAGATTAATTCTAATCCATTTCCTGCTTCTGATATATATTTCTTGAAGCTTTTTCATGTGTGGCAGTCCTGAAAGCTCTGACTGCTCTGTGAAAGAAGATATGATCTTTCTCTAGGGGTTTCTTTTGTCTGAAGCATGAAGTGCACAGAGCATATTCATTATTTTGTTGTAAATTATACCTTCCTATCTGGGTTGTTTTCATTTAACTAGTTTTGGCTTCCAATGTACTTAATGCTTATGATCACAACTGGTGTCCCATTATTGGCAGTTAGATGCTGACTTAAAGGTCTTTAGCAGGGTTCTCATTACTTGAAAGCATCATTTATTTATTCAGTAAACATTTCTTGAGCTCTGTCTATGTGCTAGGTACTCGTGTTCTATGAGTTGGGTCACTACCCTGAACAAGCAGGCAGAAAGCCCTATTCTGGCTGAGCAAAATAAAGAAAGAAAGTATATTGTATGCTGGATAGTGATTACTGCTGAGAATACAAGTCAAGGAAATGAGGTATAAAATGTCAGGGATGGCCAGTGAAGGGGTCACTGAAGAGTAGTCTTTTATGTAAAGACCTAAAGCAAGTGAAGGAGCTGTATATCCCTGGAAGAGCAACTGAAGAAGATGGAAGAGCAAATGTAATGCTCAGAGGCAGGAGCTTGCCTCTTGTCTTCAAGGAAAGGAGAGGAGGCCAGTGTGTTTGCAATGGTGTGAATGAAGAAACATAGTAAGAGATAAAGTTAGTGAATGTGGGCCTCATGTTGGGCTTTGAGGTCATGATGAGGTTTTTGGGAGTGACAGTGGGGTTTGTGGGTGCAGAGCCAACAACCAAGAAAGAATTCTTGAAGACATCTTTGGTGAGAAAAGGTGATTTTATTGAAGCACAGGAACAGGACCTTTGGGCAGGAAGAGCTGCCCTGGGACCATGAGGAGAGACTGGTTATATACTACGGAGTTGGGAGAGGTAAAGTCCAGAAGAAGTTTCTAGCAAGATTTTCCTATGCTTAAGAAGACTCACGGATAGTGGAGGCCTAGCTATTGTCAAACTAGGATTGTTTTTCCCTCTAGCAAAGCATTAGAATTAAGACAGTAGGGAGTTCTTGGAGAAAAGTTTTACTCTGCCTGCCTCAAGTATTTGCCAATGGGCTGCAGGTTATAAGGAAATTGAGTTCTAGCTGCCATTTCCTTCTGCCTTTGTTCCCCCCATCACTAGGGAGGGACAATGGAGATTTAGGTCCTTCAGGACTATGATCTCTATAAGTTAACCATTTGTTTTTCCCCTTTCCTTTGTTTCTGGGCAGCCAGGAGTGCCTGAGGAATATCACACATATCGCACCTGGTGGGGGGTGGGTGTTTGCTGCTGGCCGGTCAGCTTGCCTTACTTATGTTCCCTCATCAGGCATAGTAAGGTCTTTACAGTAGAATCATCTGGGGATCTCAGGACACCCCCAGGACCAATTAAATTAAAAACCTGGGGAATAAACACAGGCATTGATAGTTCTGAAGCCACTCAATGTGCAGTCAAGATTGAGAAACGTTACAATTAACAGTGGAATAATATTATCTGAATGACATGATGGGATGTCCATTTACAAATATTCACTTTAGCTGGTACTTTGAGAATATTCTGAAGGGGGAAAAAAAGAACAGTGGTTACCAGTTGGGAGGTCACTGTAAAATTCCAGGCAAGAGATGGTAGCAATGTGGGATGGCAAGAAATGGTAGAATTTTGGATATATTTTGATGTATAAGTTACATCCTTTAAAAGTTCTGTATGCTAGTCTGCAATAAGTTGCTTATGTAGCTCAAGTATGTGAAGTATCCTGGCACTGATTCCTTTGTAGCCAGCATAACTATAATGGTTTCGAGTAAGGGGAAACTGGCATTGGAGGTGCTTGTAATCTTCTGTTTCTTGATCTGGATAATGATCACAGGTGTATTCGGCCTGTGAGAATTCATTAAGTCATACATTCATTATTTAAGCACTTTTTTGTATGTATTTTATTCTTCTCCGTAACAAGATGGAAGAGCCTATTTTAGAATTAAGAAAAAAAGTACAGAGACTTAAAAATACATTGGTAGTGCCTCTGTCTCGTTTGATAGCTGCAGGATGGTGCAGGTGATCATGAACATTTGGACATCCTTGCTTTCTAACTCCCTGATGAGCTATACCTTTCATGTGTGCCAGTTTTCTATAGAGACCTTTGTTGACCTTTGCCATAATCATGAACTTGTAAGATATCTGTTCTGTTGTGATGAGGTTACTTAGATGAAGCTCTTTCCCTTCTCATTAGTATCAGACCTGGTGGGATTGAGGCCCTGTGGAAGTGAGATGGATCTTTGACTTGGTGATGGGGGTAAGAGAGGGCATGTCTAAGGTCACCATAGAGCAGAGAAATCACTTAATTTGAGAATCTTTGCTCTCTTTAACACTGACTTTGCAATGTGACCTTGCACTTTACTACTCCTGCTGTCTTAAAATGTGACTCTGTACTTTGAGGGAGTTCAGCGAAAGTTAATATTTGAAAAGGTTGAATGGACCCAAAAGACAAATGAGTATAATAGGATGATATCCTGAAATGCACTAATGTGCTTTTTTTTTCTAATAGACTTAAGCAAAGGTTGCATTTACAAACAAAAATGAATAGAGTGAAAGATTCTTATCTTGTAGAAAGGAATCGATATACCAGACATAATTCTCTGGGACACTCATTTGTTGGTGAATACAATGCATTAAAAGAGAGAATTTGCAAGAAGCCAAGTCGCAGTGAATACATTGGCACTATTTCATGGATCTATACCTAGAAAGAGTATGCTGAGAGGGACCTGCCAGTATTTGCTTGGCATTGTGAGTAGGGCACTTGAAGGGACAAGTTGGATACTAGAGCTTTGTGTGATATTAAGGAGAGCATCATTTGGATAACCACACTCAATTCTGTTCTCTATTCAAATGGTTTGAGTTGGTTTTGAAGGTAGAGTTTCCCTGAAAGGGATGCCTATCCATGCCTAATGACTTTCCAGGGCAATATCTGATAATCCTTACATGTCAGTTAATCAACATAAAAGCAATCTCAAAGAGGATTTTTATGCTGGTTTGTTGTTGTTGTTTGTTTGTTTGTTTGTTTGTTTTTTAAACCTTGCCTCTAAAAGCTTGTGAGAAAGGAGGGAGGAAATCTTTTCTATACTGAAAGAGATGCAAAGATACCAATCATTGGCTTTTGCTGGGCTGACAGTGCACTTAACTTCTGCTGCAAATGCATTTTATTTTAATAGGATGATGTGGAAAAGGATGCTTTGCCACATACATGAAGGCAAATATTGCACCACAGGGCTTGTATTAATTGCCATATATACCATATGCTCTGCTTAATCAAATGCATTGCCTTGTGCAAATCTCTTTTCCTGATAAGCCTAGTGTAGCCATCTTTCATTTATTTCCTTTTTAGGGTTTAGTGTAGGCATTCAAGCTAGTCAGTACTAACACTTAATATTTTGGAAACATTGTCATTTCTTTATTTTTTCAAAAAAATTGTTTTCTAGATTTGAAACACATAATAAAGAAAGCAGTGGGGATTTTGAATATTTAGATTTTGCTTAATTAAGTTTTGTGGGCTTTAAGAATATGTTCGGTATTGGGGCGACTGGGTGGCTCAGTCAGTTAAGCATCTGACTTCGGCTCAGGTCATGATCTCACAGTTTGTGAGTTCCAGCCCCACGTCGGGCTCTGTGCTGACAGCTCAGAGCCTGGAGCCTGCTTCGGATTCTGTGTCTCCCTCTCTCTTTCTCCCCTCCTCTGCTCATTGTCTCTCTCTCTCTCTCTCAAAACAAAACAAAACAAAACAAAACAAAACAAAGAATATGTTCGGTATTTATAACTTTGAGGTTTTTAAAAAAATTTTTTAATGTTTGTTTATTTTTGAGAGAGAGACAGAGTACAAGTAGGGAGGGGCAGAGAGAGAGGGAGACACAGAATCTGAAACAGGCTCGCAGCTCTGAGCTCTCAGCACAGAGCCCAGTGCGGGGCTCGAACTCCCGAACCGTGAGATCATGATCTGACCCAAAGTTGGATATTTAACCGATTGAGCCACCCAGGTGTCCCTGTAATTTTGAAGTTTAAATTAATTTTTTTCTTTTTTTTTAACCTTTACCTCCTGAGTAAAATAAATCATTCTGAACAAAATTCAAAATAAAAGCAGGATTTTTCCATTTACTTCTCACATAATGGTACTATATGTGGCCTGTGCTTTCTGAGCTTCCATAGGAACAGAACAGAATTGAGGATGGGTCTCTATTTTGGTTCTGGATTATCTGAAAGTATTTTTCTGATCTGATGAAATTTAGCATCACTAATAGCACTGTTGCCAAAGATAAAGGGGACACTGTAGTCCATGACATGCTATGGGTAAAATGCTAATGCTTTGTGTTGGGAAACACAGTTTGGTGGATCTTTCAACCCCCCATTCAGTCTCCTAAGTATGGGTGTTGGGCCTTGGACAGTTCATTACCAGGAGGTAAAGAGCTCACACAGGCTTGTGCCAGAGTTATCAACTTGTGGGAGAATATCTTCCTCTGGTTGTAAGCCCAACATCTTTTCTTTTGTTCTGCATGAGTCAGCATCCTATGGACCCTGGCCAATATCACTGCTAGGTCTGTCCTCTGAGAGGAGGGGATGGGAATCTTCCAATGAGACACAAGATAGAACAGCCCTGTGTTGGCTGCCAGGAGTGGCCCACTGGCCATGAGGGACTGACACCCACTATTGAGGCTGATCTTGTTCTCTCTTCTCTATGTGAATAAAGCATTATTCCATCCAGTGCTTGCGTTGTGTTTTCCCTGGTGACTCTGACACCAAGATGCAATGGGCAGAAGTGTTTGGAGTCCTGAGACTGGTAACAGGTGCATGGTGTTCTGCTAGATAGGCTGTTTCTAAGTGTACAGGAGAACTTGAAGGAAGAAAATGGTGGTCTCAGGTCTCAGGAGGGACTAGAGTTCATCTAATTGGCCTATGTAAATTTTTATTTAACATATACAGAGGGCTGAATTTTCTGAAAACCAAACCTAAAGTCTAGTCCTGAAGTTTTCTAAATTTTTTTGCAGAATTTTTAATGTTGATTACATGGATTTGGAAGAAGTAGAAACTAAAAAATTGAGATGGGGACATATAGACAGATCTGATGAAACTGAAGACATTGGCTTTCTTAATTCTGTTGAGCCTCCTTTGCCAGAAGAGGCTACTGTCCATTGTGTGTGGAGGTTGGTTTCTACTTCTTTGAAGAACATAAAGTCTCCTTTGAAGTAAAAGCCTTGCAAAGCACTACTGATCCTTCTCAAGACCTATGTCTATTCAATATGTTCTAGATCCATAACCAGACTGAAATCCTGGGGCTGGCCCTGGGGGTTGAAAATGTGACACATAAAACAGTGCCATATACACAAAGATAACTGCAAGATTTTCCCCAATTTTTATTGATAGAATCCTGGGTAACATGTA
The DNA here is from genome assembly GCF_018350155.1 of Leopardus geoffroyi. Taxonomy (NCBI): domain Eukaryota; kingdom Metazoa; phylum Chordata; class Mammalia; order Carnivora; family Felidae; genus Leopardus; species Leopardus geoffroyi. The sequence continues at coordinate 93,963,607 of NC_059331.1, read as the reverse complement.
TGGGAATGAATCCTAAGGTAGAACAGTGTGAGAGAAATATAGTCATGGATTGAACTGAATTTGTCAATATAGATGAACTAAGCAGAGATTCTGGATTTCATGTTTTAGCTTAAGCAGCTAATATTGCACTAAGAGTACTTGGTTAGTTCATTGAAACATGGGCCCCAAGATGACCTACATTAATTAAAGTTGAAATTTCAGGAGTTCTTGGATGTACTATAGACCTAGGAAAGGCTTAAGAAATTGTAATGTAAGAGGTGGTATGTTACATAAGATTTATGCACCTAACCCTGAACTGCATTTCATAGGAGGATCCAGAGAACACTTTTTGCATTTAAACTATAAGAAATATATTTGTAAAGGAGACCAGTATCCTTTAAGACCTCTGTAGTGGCTATTCTTTATAGATCAAGACTGACAGTGGGTATGCTGTCATTAATAAGGCCGTTAAAATTCAAAGGAGATGATGAGATCCCAAGTGGCAGGGCTACCAAAAGGTGGCCCTTAATTGTAAAAAGCAAGGTGGGTGTAGTTACCATATTAGACAGCAGAGCTGAATCAGTATTCAGAATTTGATCTACAGGGAGAGAGAGATTTTTGGTAATCATGGTGTCTGTCAAACTGAAATATTTTTATAGCCTCTTATAGTCTTACTTGAATTGTTTAAGTGGCAAATTCTAGGTCTGGGAACAAAAGCCTGACTTGAATAACAACAGTGGAGTCATGTCCTCTTGATTAATTCTCAGACATGAGCCAGTTTCCAGATCCAGAATTCCTTGAATGAAGGGGAGGCCAGGTTCCCTTGAGGAGTGATCCTTTAAAATAGCCAACATCTTATATTGGAAATCTCACCATTCCTTAAAGGGACCTATTGTTATTTACCAGGGTAGTAAAGTGAAGAAGAGAAACAACCAGTGTTTTTGGCAATTACTGGATAGTGGTCTCATAACTGACACTTACTTCTAGAAACCCTCAATGCCATTGTGGTCCACAGTCAGAGAAATGGCTTATGGATACAAGGTAATCAATAGACTTTTGATTTGGATATGAGTATACCAATGGGTCATTGAATCCATCCTGTGATTATTTCCCCAGTTTGGGAATGCATCATCATAATAGGCATCCTCAGCACCTCGCGGAATCCCTACATTAGTTCACCAACCAATGGAATGGTGGCTATTTTAATAAGAAAGGCCATGTGGTAGGTAGCTCATAGACCCTTTTCTGTTTACCAAAAGAATAAATCAAAGACAAAGTACACGTTAGAAGTTATTTCAGAGAATATGGCAACCACTGGGTCTTGCAAAATGGTGACTCACATCTTCACACAAGTTGCATATTGGCTTGTGCAGCAGACAGATGGGTCTTGGAGAATGTTAGTGGATTGGCATACCCTTAATGAGATGCTAATTCCAATTCTAGCTGCTGTTCCAGATGTGGTTTTGTTTTTGGAGGAAACATACTCTCATAACTTGGTATGTAGCTATTTACCTGGAAATGCTTTTTTTAAAACCCTCTATTATGGTTAGTAGAGACCAGATAGAGTGGTGAAGTGATCTTTTGAAGATGTTATTATAGCACCAGCTATATGACAACACACTGCAGGGTTGGGACAGTATTCTTCAGGATGTGGTATATGCTTTCCATCAGTGTGCAATACATGGTCTTGTTTTTCCCAAATCCAGAATTCAAGGGTCCTGGAATCAAGGAGTGAAAATGGGACTGGATCCTCTCATAGTTCCCCTAGTGATCATCCAGTAGCAAAATGTTGGCTCCTTGTCCCACTGACTTTAGGCTCTGCTGATTTAGAAGTCAGAGTTCCCAAGGAATAATGCTTCTACAAGGACACAGTAATGGTTCCCTTAATTTGGAAGTTGAGACTGGTCACTTTGGGTTTCTCATGATAGTGAATCAGCAGGCACAGAAGGAGGTGCTATGGTGGCTGGGTTGTTTATCTTGATTATCAAGGGAGTAATTATGTTGCTACTATGCTGCTTGGGGTTGGGAAGGGTGTGTCTGGAGTGCAAATATCTTTGGGGTACCTCTTGGAAACTTCATAAGAGTTAATGGAAAAAACATAATAATCTAATATGGATGGCCCAAACACTTCAAAAATACAGGTTTGAGTCACCTCAACAGGTGAGGAAAGTTGAGTAACAAAATTGCTTCTAAGGCAAAGGGAAAGTAATGGGTGATGGAAGAAGGAAGGTATGCATACCAGCTACAACTGTATGACCAATTAGAAATAAGAACTGTAATAGTCATGATAATTTATTACTTATTTTGATATGAATGTGTTTGCATATACATTATCTATCTATCTGTCTGTCTGTCTATCTATCATCTATTTATCTCAGTTCCTTCCATTCCCTCATCTTCTATTGCTTTACTATCGACATAAGATGTACTCATAGTGGTTAATGTGTACTGCAGAACATCAAATAGGGAGTTTGATGCTGATCTGCTGGCTCATCTTGTTGGATGGAGTACAGCATCATCTGTGCTTGTAGCCTCTCCAGATCACCCTTTTAGTTTTCTGAGTCTCAGACCAGGCACATATGGTGACAAGTACCAGCCTCATCTGTAGGTCACCAGTGTGATGGAGGTTGTAAGTATTCCAGTGGGTTCATTGATTTAGCTTTGTCTTTGAAGACTTCAGTCCATCTTGTTCTACATCTTTTTATATCCAACTTTTATTCCTCACCAAAGGCCCTACTGACCTATAGCCACTTTGGGTTCATCAACAGATGCAGAGTTAACAGTCATCCATAGATTTCATCATGTCCCCTTCCTGTCCTCTGGGGCTGATTCCCCAACCTTTGCCTTCTGGACTTATACTTTGTGTCTCCTCCCACCATTGATTAAGTCTAATATCTATAATAAATCCCTTAATTTACAACACGTATATTGCTGGGACCCTGATACAGCAGTCATCCTAATCATTAACATTAAAAATTTCTGTATTGCCAATATTGTTATAGTTTAATTTTTATTAGATCTGAAATTAAACTATAAAAATGGGTGTTTTGAGTGTTATTAGGATTTTGGTTTCATTGAATAAAATATGGTTGGTTGTAAGAAAACGTTTAAGATTTGTAACTGTAAGGCTCAAATTGGATTTTTACTGTTTTTTTCATCCCTCACTTATTGAACCAAAACAGACCATTCTGAACAAAATTCAAAATATATGCGGGAATTTTCTATTTAATTCTCACTCTCTGGAGCCAACTGTAGGTTGTGATTTTCTTTTTTAGTTATATTGTTGACTTTTGAGTGAACCTATAACTTCTGTGCATGTATTTTTTGAAGGTTGACCTTAAGAGTCCAATATCACAGGATCATGGTGAGAAAGTGTCAGTTTTGCTGTGGTGGCATTTTGTGCCTTTATTGTTATATTTAAATGTTAGTAGTGCTCCCAAGCATGTGCATTTCATTGTGCCTGGAGCATAGTATTTTTGCTAGGTCGTGGACACATTAGCAAAAGAAATGGAGAGAATTTTTCTATGCTTTTATCCACTGTAGATTTGATCTGTTATATTACATGCTTCTTAAATTTAACAGAAAGTAATGTTCCCCCTCACTGTATCTTTCACTGAGGAAGAAATCTAATAAATAAAACTATTTGGTTCCTGGAGAGAATCCCAGGTAGATTCATCACAGTAGAATGCACTTTTGACTTAAAACTAGTATATCCACATTACCTTGCAGTGAAAGAATCAGGCTACATAGAAGCTGTTAAATAAATGTTATAATGTAGGCATCCTAATAGTGATCAAAGTTATATTAAAGAATCTTATTATAATGATATATTTGCATAATATCTAGTGTTTTATGTTCTCTGATTATCACTGTGAATCATCCTTGTTCATATGAAGCTTTTTAAAAATTGTGTTATATTGCATGGAGCTTTACGTAACATTATTTCTTGGACTCCAGAAAAAAGATGAAAGATTTCTTGTTTCTTAAAAGGTAAAAATTGAGACGATTTTTAAGAGGTCAGAGAAGGCTTTATTTTTGACATACATACAGGAAAGAAGAAAGACTCCTTTTCACATTTGCAATGGAAGTCATTCAAAAGTCAGAAGTAAAGAGGAAAACCATTTCTTGAGCTTTGGCCTGATCAGATGCCACTGTGATTTGGTGTAGCATTCAACTATTCACTGTGTGAACCACTGGGATGTAACTCTGATAAAAAACAATAAAAGTAAAAAAAAACCCCACATAATAATAGTTGTCTGTAATGTTTATAAAATTGGTCAAGGACTTGAAAGTAATATCTTTGATAGGTCAGGTCATAAATTCTCTAAATTTGACAGTCCACTCAAAAGGAAAATGTAGGCTTTCAGACAGCTGCCAACTGTTAAAGAATTTTTATCACTGACTAATCTTACCTTGTGATTTAGGAGATGCTAGGGATTACATGAGGCTTAAGTTAGGCCAGCTTCAATTACTTTATCTCCTGTATCCTCTTTTCAGTATTTTGCTGTCATCAAGAAGTTACATAAATATTCCCAGGGTATAATCAGTCAGGCGGCCCATCTTGAGCTTTCAGCTGGCTGTCAGGTCATTCTAGGGAAAATGAAAGCTTTAGAGGACAGGATAAGGTTATGCATTGCAGGAAGCATAAAAAAGGTATCTGCTCATGTGCTAAAATAGACTTTACTAAAATGATAAAAATCATTTCTCAAATTGCAGATGTTGGATTTTATCCTATTTTGGCTTACTAAAATTGTGAAAACATAGTTGCATTTCTGGACAAATCCTTGCTTCCTGTTCATCTTTTCAAGCTCTAAAATGATGAGTGGAAAATGAAATGCTTGTTCCATTTTCTTTCCATTTCAGTCTTAATAGTATATGAATCAGTTTCTCTTCACTATATTTGTTTCAAATAGTCTTCCCCCCCCCCTTTTTTTTTTATAACAGGCCAACTTATTTTTATAACAACAATTTATGCCTGGATTTTCTTTGTTTTACACACACACACACACACACACACACACACACACACACATCCCTACAGATATACTTCTTTTTCTCAAAAAGCACACCTTGGGAAATCTTCGTGTGTGCTATGTTCTTGGATCTAAGATCATGTATACATGGACTAAAAGATAGTACTAGTGTTTATTGCACCCTCTTTAAGATATGGATCACTTCACAGGTGGAAAGAAGTGTTAATCTAAACATTGAGAGTCTACCCTTATTTCCTGAAGAATGGGAAAAGAACACAGAGGAGGAAACTCACAGGGAGTGTATTGGGAGAAGAAAGGTAGAGTTTTGGAGTTGGAAAGCGCTGTACAGGGTGAATCATTGAAATAAACACAATTGGGAGTTAGTGTACAATTTGTGGTATTTGTTGCAGTAATTTGTTAGATATTGTGTTTCAATAATAGTATAGTTGGAACTTTTAGATTTATCTATAATGTGCCTTTAAATTTGAGATCTAACACAATGTTTTGTAGAAATTTTGACATCTCATAAACAGACATATGAGTGTCAGTGCCTACTAGAAGCATGGCAGGTGTCCAATAATTATTTATTGATTTATGGATGTTTTTAGCTAAAGGACCCTTATTTATATTCAGGGTCACTATCATTTGCTGGCATGGCTGAGAACTGAGGTCCTAAGAGTTGTGACCTACTCAGGGAACCCAGAAGAGTCAGGATTAGAATCCAGATTTTCCAAAATAAATTTATAAATAGTACTATCACCCCAGTCTTGCAACAGCAAATTTATGCCGAGATGTAAAAAAAAAAATGTAATGGTACTAGTGTCAGGTTATGTGTTGTGTATTCTTGTATGTAGTAGGCAGGTCAAGCAAATGCTGTGCTCTACTTGCCAAGTCCTATTTTTCTCTTAGTCTTATAGCTTGGATTTTATTACAGTGACAGTATCATCAAGTAATTTTCTAGATTAAAAATTGTGGTGTATCTTTCATTGCAGGTAAACCAGAATAAGAACAAATAATCTGAACCATCATAAAAAGAAAGTGTCATTAAAGGTAATCTTTCTTTTTACTTTTTGAGACCTATGATTTTGACAAAAATTGTAGTGATGGTAAAAGTGTGGCCTAAAATGGCTGGCTGTTTCACTCTCTTCTATATGCAGAAGATTGAATTTTGTCAGGGCCAGAGCACAAAGGGCACATTTACTTTATTTAGCCCACAGGGAAACTGATCACAAGTCCCTATACATGTATGCAATTTTCAATTTATTTATATTTCATCTTTTGCTAGGTAGCTATAATATAAAATAGCAGGATGAACTGAATTAACAAGAGTAAGAAAAATGAGTCCTAGCAAAAATAAAGGAAGGGAACTAAAGTAACTACAGGTAGGTTAGTTCATGGAATGCACCTTCTTAAATCCTACATGCAATATTACCAATACTAAGCTAGACTCATCTTTAAGATTTCTAGCAGTGAGTGAATAAATAGGCAGTAGGACCAGTCTTAGTTTCTGTGTCACAATGTTGACCAAGAGAAACACAACCATATGTTATACTAAGGACAGATATAGGCACTGTGCACCAAAATGAACAATGTCCTTGATAAAAACAAAGAGCTTCATTGAGCTCTTTCTCATAACCTTCTTCAATCTAGGTCCTTAATGGTAATTCAATCACATCAATTCATAGAGGCCACCATGATGTTGTGTAGGTAGACTGCTCTCTTGAATGGTCTAATTTAACTCAGGGACAAATTTTAAAGAATCTAGAGGAGAGATTAGATGGCACATGCTTAGAGCAGTCTTCCATGATTCTTGTTTTCCACTGAAACTTTTGCTAGGTTTTGAGCAGCAGTGAATTTGGTATTGTGGCCTAGATAGCAACTGGCATGATGTTCTTTGGCATTGCTGCTCCTGTGCATGGACACATGCTCTAGCACTTTAGCATACTGGGGGCAAGGTAGAGATCTTACTGCAAAAAATGAGACACTTACCTAGGGTGCATTCCTGAAGAGAAGGCCACACACCATTCTGGGGATGTTGGCTGGGATGAAATTATGCCAGCCCAAGTTTTTCTCTAGGCGGTACCTTGGGATTCTCTAACAAACAAATAGTTGTGCAGTAGAAGCCTACCATCTACTTCATAAACAATGGCCAGAGCAACTTAATCTTAATATATTTTAAGTGGCTATAGTTAAATTCTTATATTATAAAAAATATTCTTAATAAACTACAATAAAATAAACTTTCTGGTACACAGTCAAGTTCCAGTCAGGGATAGATGTGACACCAGTAATTTGAATGGGGAAACTGACAATTTTTTTAATTTTATTTTAAATTACGATATAATTTATATGCAGTAAGATAGACTACTCTTAGTATGCAGTCCTATGAGTTTTGATGAATGCATTCAGGCATGTAACTACCCCACAATCAGTACATACAACAGTTCTATCATCTTAAAAAAAATTCCCCAACCCTCATTGTGGTCAATCCCTCTTCTCACCCTGAGTCCTGGCAACCACTGATCTGCTTTCTGTCCCCGTAATTTTGCCTTTTCTAGAATATTATGGAAATGGTATCACAGTATATAATCTTTTGAGACTGGCCCCTTCAGTTAGCATAATGCATTTGAGAGTCATTCATTTCGTTGCATATATCAAGTGTTTGTTTCTCTTTATTGTTGAATACTATCCCATGGTATTGATAGCCAGTTTGTTTATCCATTCTGCAGGTGAGGGAGATTTTGGGTTGCTTCTATATTTTGATGATTATGAATAAAATCACAAAAAGTATTTGTGGGCATTCTTTGGTGTGAGCAGAAGTTTTCATTTCTCTGGATGTAAAGTTTGTCATAGAGATTGTTTTTAAAATTAATTACAGTCTGCCTTCAAATAATGCTATACCACTTACTGTACAATGTAGGAATCTTCCAACAATGTGTCCCCAATCTTCCTTCCCATCTTTCGTACTAGTTTTGCTACACATTATACTTTTACCTAAGTTATGATCCCACAAAATGCTGCTACTATTTTTGCTTCAGACAATCAATGGACTTTGAAAAGTATTTGAAACAAGTTGTTTATTAACTTTGTTTATGCCACTTTTGGTATTTTTAACTTCCCTGCGTAGATTGAAGTTTCTTTCTGGAATTATTATCTTCATGTGAAGAATTTTCTTTAATCTGTCTTATAATGCAGGTCTGCTAGTAACAGATTCTGTTTTTGTTTATTTGCAGTCTTTAATTCTCTTTTACTTTATAAGCTATATTCACTGCATATACAATTTTATGCTGACAGTTTTTTTCCTTAAGTACTTTAAAGATGTCACTCCATTAAGCAGGGATATTTAATACAAAAAAACATTAATTTGTAAAAGTGGTTAATGACTAAAATGAGTAGAAAAGGATCCTTAGGAATATGGGAGTTGCTACTATGGGACTGAGGAGCATAGCCAAGGAAGGAACAAAAAATTTGCAAGACATTTCCTCCTACAACCATGGATTCAGATCTCATGGGACAGGGTGTGGCTATGGATTATAGATGGTGGAGAAATTCTTTTAGGCCCTGAGGGATGAAGCTTGTCTGCAGACAGCTGCCCTCTGGAGGGTCACAGAAACTGGCTGGAAAGTGAGCATCTCTGGGAGCCTTGCATGCCACCAGCTGCCATCCCAGAGGGAGGGGAAAAAATCACTCCAGAACTGGGAAAAGAAGCCCTTTTCTGTGCTATTTCTTCCAGTGTCCCTCTAACCCTCTCCACTGGCAAAGCCTGACACTGTGCTAGCTAACAAAGCAGGGGTGTTTATGGGGTTTTGCTTTACTCTAAAAATGCAGGACAAAAAAAAAATTATGGACTTGGAGCGAAGAAGCAATAGATTTATCATCAGCGCACATGCCAAAATAAATGAGAGGCAAAATATACAAGGGGTCATATGAGACTTGTCCACATCAACAGCTAGAAAAGTATATATTGAACAACCTGCCCTGATGGCTTAAGCAAAGAATCTTTCCTTGCCTCTTCCAGTGACTGGTGGCCCCAGGCGTAGCTCAAGCCTCTGCCTCCAACTTCACGTAGACTTTTCTGTGTGTGTCTCTCTGAGTCCTTTCCTCTTCTTATAAGGTTACCAGTCATTGTATTTACCCAGCTAAATCCAAGATGTTTCTATCTTCAGACCCTTACTGAATTATATCAGCAAAGATCTTATATCCATGTAAGGTCACAGTCTGAAGTTCTGAGTGGAGACAAATTTCGGGGAAAATTTTTCAACCCACCGCAATCATACAAAATTCAATTGCAGTTGCACATACTAATAATAAACAATTGGAAAGTAAAATTTAGAAAACCATCTATAATCACAATTAAGGATAAATTCAGTAGCAGATATGCAAGTCCTATATCCAAACCTATGAAAAGCTGCTGGGAAAATTAAAAAAGACCTAAATAAATGGAGAGATACACCATATTCTTAGATTGAAAACCTCATTAGGGTGGCATCTTTCCCCACATTGATCTATAGATTTAATGCAATTTCAGTGAAAATTCTGGCAGACTTTCTGGCAGAAATTAACAAGCTGATTCTTCAGTTTTATATAAAGTGAGCAAAGAGGTTGAACAGAATATTACTAAAACAAAATACGAGGGGTCAATATGTACTTGAAAGGATACTCAATGTCTTTAATTATCATGGAAATGCAAATAAAAATCATTGGGGCACCTGGGTGGCGCAGTCGGTTAAGCCTCCGACTTCAGCCAGGTCGTGATCTCGCGGTCCGTGAGTTCAAGCCCCGCGTCGGGCTCTGGGCTGATAGCTCAGAGCCTGGAGCCTGTTTCCGATTCTGTGTCTCCCTCTCTCTCTGCCCCTCCCCCGTTCATGCTCTGTCTCTCTCTGTCCCAAAAATAAATAAACGTTGAAAAAAAAATTTAAAAAATCATAATGAGATACTGGAAGATACCTAGAAGAATGGCTGAAATAAAAAATACGATAATATTAAGTGTTGATCAGGATGTGAAGCAACTGGTACTTTCATACATTGTCTGTGGGGATATTAAATGGTACAACTTTAAAAAGCCATTTAAGCAGTTTTTAAAAGTGTAAACATACATTTGTCATATGATCCATAAATTTCACTCTTAGGTTTTGATGAAAGCAAAATTAAAATATATGTCCATATAATTGTGAATAAGAATGTCGAGAGCAGTTTTATTCATAGACTCCAAAACAGGAAATCAAACCAAATGTCCCGCATCATGTACATCCATATAATAAAAAAAACTACTCAGCAATAACACTAAGTGAAATATTGATAATAGATAACAAAATGGTTCACAAAAACATTACGCTAAGTTAAAGAAGTCAGTCATACAGCAATGCCTGCGGTATGAATTCCTTTTATATGATAGTCTAGAAGAGGTAAAATTAATCTCTAGGGATAGAAGTCACATCAGTAGTTCCCTAGGGTGCTCGCTTTAACGGTTGGTAGGGGCATGAGGGAATTTTGGGGGGGTGATGTTAACGTTCCATAGTCTGTAGTTAGATGCGTATGTAGTTACATATTTAATAGCATTTTCACTGTACTGTGCACTTTAAATGAGTACACTGTATTTTATGTAAATTACATGACCACGTAGTTTATTTTTAAAAAATCCAAACAACCTGAGAATAATTCCCATCCCGTGTCGAGAATGAGTGCCAGATTATATGTTTTGCACAAGAGAATGGGACCTGAGAAAATGGAGGAAAAAACACTAAAAAAAATGTTTATTTATTTATTTAGAGAGAGAGTGCGCACGTGAGCAAGCTTGGGGGAGAGGCAGAGAGACACCGGGACAGAAGATCCAAAGCAGGCTCTGTACTAACAGAAGACAGCCTGATGCAGAGCTCGAACACAGGAGTCATGAAATCATGACCTGAGCCAAAGTCAGATGCTTAACCGACTGAGCCATGCAGGAGCCCCAATGAAAAAGACATTTTTAATTCCTGATTCGTGGAGCGTGGCTGGAGGTAAATAGGGCCCCAGCTAGGGTGATGCCTGTGTGAATTTGGCTGCAGTAGGAAAGAAGCTAACAGGCAGGGCCTAACTCCCAACTCTTCCTTCTGACCTCAGTTCAAATTTGTTTAAACACTTTTAGGCAGGGCAATTGAGCCCTGGCCCACTGTGCCTAAAGCTGGAGCTTCCTACCCTCTGGAACAGTCTTCCCTGCTCTCTGCCTGCAGAAGGGAGAGGAGCAAGAGGAAAAAGGACAAATGTTTAGCTTCCCCTCTCTGTGGGGCATGGTGCCAAGCACTTATTTGTCATCTCATTGAATTCTTAAAACCTTCCTGGTACGGGGTAATATTACATTTTCCTGAGTTTTAGAGAGAAAACAATGCATGCACTGTAATATAGCATATAAGTGGCCCAGGCTGGATCTGAACCACCTTCTGTCTGCCTCCAAAGCCCATCTTGAGTACATAGTATTGTGTGTTATACTCCTTTTCCAGATTCTTTCCTTCTTGAGCATCACCTTATAATTGTTCACATCTGTGTCCGTAATAGGATGTGAAGAACTTTTTCATTTATCTCTTATTTTAGGCACCTGAAATGGTTGGCCCTAGGTCAATGTCTATGAGTGCATTAGTTCACAGTACGGAAAGATCAGAATTGTGCTTAGAATTTTCGATTTACAACTGCAGGGCCGACTGGATAGAGTACCACTGTGTTCTCATAATAGGGTTTATAGCAGAGTATTCAAGTCAAGTTGAAATAGAAAAATCAGTAACAAAGGGTAGAGTAAATTGTTAAAATCTCAAGCTGAGTTATATCTGGTTCAGTTTCGAGTTCTAGAGAATGATGTTTATTAGTTCTTTGATATAGTCTAAACTGGCCATTCCATTTTAGGGGAACAATCAGTGTTTAACTTGTCAGCACAGATATTCTTTGCTGCAGCTAGCCTTAGCTCTGATAACCTCTTGATCAGATTATAGCCACGGGTTGTACTTAAGCTGGAAAACTGCTCAGAAATAGAAGTAGTAATATGCATTTGTTCTGGTTAGCTGTATTTTTCACTGTGACTCTGTGTCCTAAAGTCTGCAGTAATTGCTTAATCCCAGGTAGGGGAGCTCAGCATGCTGACTTGAATCTATGGAGTCTCATGTCACTGGGGATCTAAACACCTTGGAAGCCCACAGGCATCTATCTCCTGGTGCTTTATTATGCCAGCATGGAGGGCAACCAGGGGGCTGGATTGTAAAGTTGAAACTCTACATCACTTTGGGGAAAAAAGAGAAATTACTTTTCTTGAAATGTCCAGTTGAGCCAAATGTTTTGACCTCTAGTATATGCAAAGTATGTTTGTGACAGATGCTGTTTGTTGCCTACCAACATTCTGCTTCTTTGTTAATATCCTGATTCTATTCAGGCTGCAACTAAACCAGCCCCAGATGAAGCTGGTTTGTGTAATTCAATGTGGTAATCTGGTTCCCTTAGACATTGATTGGCCTAAGTGTGAACATGTGGTTTACTTCTAACCAATGAGAATTCATGGAGAATCTGCTGGGGGGAGGATTTAAGGAACTTGCTTTTTCTCCCAAATAAGAGAGAGAGTTTGAGAGCTAGCTGTGGGAAGGGGATTTTTCTGCCTTTTGTGTTTTGGATGCCATCAACTGAAGCCCATTCCTTAGCTCAGGCTCCTTTAGGGAGCCCATCTACTCACACATCAACTTTCCATGGGATATACTGCTTGGAGCTGGCAGCCAGCACCCTGAGGCTAAGAAGAAAAGAGTAAGCAAGTTAGTCTCTGGGACCCAGTGATTTGACATATTTGTGCTATTGAACCAATCCTTGAACTGCTACTTGAAACTTCTTGTTAAATGAAGAAATGGGATAGCTTTATTACTTAAGCTTCACATGATCAAGTATTTTGTCACTTGCTGTGGACAGCATTCTGACCATGAATTTGTTGGTTAACACAGATAATTGGTTTCCTCCCCCCCTTTCTTACACCTATAAAACAAAACGAAAAAATAAAAAAGTCAGTGTCACTGTACTGTTACCTTACAATTGAGTTTCAGTGAAGAGTTAAAAGTGCTGCATTTTTGTTCTTAAGTTTTTAGTATTCTTGAGAATCTTTAAGAGATGGAGTCACTACAAAGTAATTAATTATGCATTTTTGGGGTATCTGTTATCACTCAGTGAAGATATGTTAAAATGATGAGGCCTTAAGCCATTGTCTATTTTCAATGCTTACATTTAAATATTGTTATTCATGTCCTTAGAGTCTAAAGTGACAAGAAAGTGAGAATTGAATAATTAGAATCAGATGTTTCATTTGGTATTGGCAAGATTTATGCACGTGTGTGTGTTTTCCAATCAAGGCAACCTTTAATTCTTGGAATATACCTTTACTAAGCTCCTATTTCATCTAATACTTGTCTCAGCATTTTTTTTTCTGTTATTTTTAAGAAAATGAAGTAACTTTTCAGAGCATTTGGAGACCACTATAAATAATTTACACCTTGACAAATGCCTGCCCAGTGAACAGAGAGCAGAGCATGTGTGGGGTCTGGCCACTCATTACTCGGACTTGCTGGCAGCCCAAGTGCACCTGAAAGTCAGGGGAAACTTTTGTCTCTCCCCCTGTGTATTCTTCAAACAGGACATGGATCTTTTGAATATTCTGAAGATTTATTTTTCTGCCTGGTGTAGATGGCCTCCACTGATATCTTAAACCCTGGCCAGAAAGCTACATGGCCCTTGGTATTGCTATTAAGACAGAGTTATTAATATAGAAATGCATTCTGTTTGATTTTTTTCCTCTCTTTGGCATGCATGTTCTTTATCCAGGTAGCTGGAGTATTTGTGCAACATGAGGTATATTTATGGATACTTCATTACTACAAACAAAAATACCTAGTCCTCTTGTTGTGGGACAGGGAGTGCCTTTGTATGGATCTCCAAACCTCCCCAGGATCATTGGTATATGAGGGATTCCAAGTAGAGTTCACAGTGATTCTGCTTTAATGTTTCGTTGCTCTGGTTTCATTTGGGGAGAACACTCACAAAATAATGTGTGCTTTAGTCCTAGTGTCTGACCATATAGACTTCTGTATCAATAATGACTTGGAGGCATGTGCTTATAGATCTCACATAGATGAAAAATATGCCATACTTAAGAAATAATTTTTTTATTCAGTGAAAAATTCAGGGTAATGTCCCATACAAACTTTGTTATATTTTATTTTTAGTCCCTTTGCTTTAAAGAGTAACTTTATTATATTGGGTGTTTGCAGTTTGAATATCACTCTTTTAAAGTTTTCATTGACTTTATACCTGAATATTACTTCTTTAGGGTAAAGTACGTAGGTAGTCTTTATTTCTGAGGTCTAAGTATCTGTAATGACCACTTTTTCTTAAGGAAGGACCACAAGTTTCCAAGTGAAATGGCAGTAGAGACTGAGATTATGGGCAAAGGTCCCCAGTGACCTAAACATAATGAATGATGTCATTTCTAATAAAGTTGGTGAGGTTGTGCCAGTGATTTTTGGAAAGGACATGGAGAGTTAGGTTATAGCAGGAATGTATTCACTACAGAAAGTAGTAAAATGAGAAAGAGTCAAATAGCTAAGAATATGATGACTCAATAATTTGTACGTGTAACTTTATTCTTAAATGATTTGTTTAAAACAACACCTTGTGGGAGGGGGTTGGAATACAGGCTATTTACTAAGTAGTACAGAAATATTTCAATATTTAAGAAGTGGATATGGTCATTCCATTGAATGTCAACTAAATAAGTTGTCTTGGTTTCTTGGGAGTTAAGTATCCCTCAATGCCAAGGGATCAGAACTTGATTCCTGACAGAAAGGGTGTTGGTGCCTCTGCTATGCTTTTGTTTCTTTTCATTTCTGAGCCAATGTATGTATTGCCCTCATTACTGTTCTATGTTTCTGTTGATTGTCTAGTCTACACAAAAATGTGTCTTGTTTTTTGTCACCGTTACAATTAATTTTTTTAAAACTATTAAGGCAGTGTTGGGAAAGTGCTTAAGTATACGTTCAACAATACCACATGAAATGGAAATCTCCTTGGCTGTATCGTCTTATTATGAAAACCATGCTTCTTCTATCTGTGCTATGTGTTTGGGGCAAAAACGTTTCCCAGCTTGGTGTCAACTGAGCCTGAAGTCTTCTTTTCTCTTTAGACCACTCCTACTTTGCTGCTGTTCTCACCACTGCACCAATATGGCAGATGACCCAAGACTCAGTCTCCAAACCCAGCAGATGATTTGAAATCCTCTTGCTTGTACTCATAGCAGCTTTTGGCCAGTTGACCTTCCACTCATCCTCCAAATGCTCTTTTCTTTTGGCTTATGGATACCATGTTCACACTTTTCCGCCTACCTCTGTAATTATTCCTTCTTAGCATTCATCATCTGTTTCTTCTTGTGTTCTTGACTTTTCTATTTTGGAAGGCCTCAGGACTACCCTTTTGCTGTTCATGCTATCTTTTTTTCTCCAGGTGATTCTAACTACTTCCTCAGCTTTCAACACTATATTCTGATATTTCCTGAATTCATAGAGAAATTTTAGCTTCATACCTTTATACCTGTCTGAGAAATCTTTGTTTAGATAATTCCAAGTAATTTTGATCTTTACATATATATGAAACTGAACTTTTAATCTTTTAGTTGTGGATTTACTTTTCTTCTAGTCTCCTGCCTCTCAGTGAATGCCACCAATATCCTAGTGTTCCTTCTTGGTAGAAATTAAGAAATCAATCTCGATGCCAATTTTCCCATACCCTCACATAAATCCATCACCAGGATTCATTATCTTTTGTTGCCAACGTATATCTGGAATCTGACCACTATAGCCACTGCTACCACTGGCCTACTGCAAACTGCAAGCCTTGCTCTTCTAGCTATTATATGAGCTTCCTATTTGGTCTTTGCTCTTGCAATTTTGTTAAATTTGAATCCATTCTCCACAAACCAGGCAAAGATTTCTGTTTAAAATAGAAATTGGGTTTTGTAATTCCCTTCTGGGTTATGTTGAGTTTGGCAAGGTGTAGACACCAAGGTACGATTAAATGAGTGTAGATTTTATTAGGGAAACTCTAATGAGGAAAAAAAAAATGGGAAGGGAGCTGGGGGAGGTTGGAGAGCCATGAGACCAGGAGACAAGACTATTCCAAGAGAAGGAAAGAAGGAAAGAAGGTTGGGTGTCAGCGTCCCGGACTGGTCAGTCTAAAGACATGTGGTAGGGCTGTGAAAGAGTCATTGAGACAACGTGGCTCATCAAAGGACTGTGTGTCTCCCAGGAATTGTCTGTTTTGCACATCTACTGCAGTAGGTCACTGGCTTGGAGGAGCCCATGAGAAAGGTGCCCTTGGGGCAAATGCCCCTGTGGATATCAGAATGAAGTAGCTGGGAGCTTTATACTACCTGTAGATGGAGAGGTGTAGGGCATATTCTCATGGCCATCTGTATTAGTTTTCTAGGGCTGACATAATAAATTACCATAAGCTGGGTGACTTAACTACAAAAATTTATTCTCTCATAGTTCAGGATGCTAGAAGTCCAAGGTCAAGATATTGGCAAGATTGACTCCTTCTGGAGGCTCTGAGGGAAAAATTGTTCCTTGCCTTTCTCCTAGCTTCTGGTGGATGCTGTCAATGTTTTAGATTTCTGGATTGTGAGGCATGATTCTAATCTCTGGCCCCATTTTCACACTGCCTCTCCCTGTGTCTCTATGTGCCCTCTCATCTTAAAAGGACAAAAGTCACTGGATTTAGATCTCACCCTAATACAGTATGTCAACTAATGACATCTGTAAAGATCCTATTTCCAAATAGGTCTTATTCTGAGTTTTGGGGTAGACCAGAATTTCTGGGGGAACCTGTCCAATGCACTATATTGCCACACCTCCTTAAGTCTTCAACAACTAGAACACAGGTAGGTTAAAATGAATGAAGTTTAATGAAAATGAGTATTATATAATAATGCAGTTGGGATGGTGTTAGGGAGGAAAGGGAATGCCTCAGGTTCAGCAGAACATCAGATAAGGGGATCTGGGAGTCTGAGAGATGGCATGTGATGTTACAAATGGAGTGGAAGAGATGGTTCAAAGTGAAAATATACAGACCCTGACAGCTGACTACATAAAGGAAGTGAGGGAATACATAAATGGTCGATCTGACTGGCAGACAATAGCGAAAGAAGAAAGGAAATGACCAAGAGCGTCGGTCTTTCTCAAACACTTACTTCATCTGTTTGTCGTTAAGAATTTGTGCATGTGGAAAGATAGGGGGAAATATATAAGAAGAGATAACCTGGGTTAAGATGAAAGCAGCCAACATCATAATGAAGGAGCTCCAAAGTAAGAAAGGGTGGGGGAGTACCATGCATTATGCTTCCTATTAGTCTTGGATTTGAGAAGAGTTTCCCTCTTTAGACATAGAGGTACATCTTTTGAATAGTGAAAAGTCATCTCTGCCCATTGGTTTGAAGCACAAAGCAATAAAACAAGGCAAAGCAGCAAATGTGAACCAGTCATTAAACTGGGGAAGAGAATTCAGGGTTCCTATAAAATAGTGAAATGGTGTTCTAATTCTTGAACAGCAAGATTCCTGGGCAGGGATCAGAAAAGTTAGAAACACAGGCATTTTAATTGCTTATATTTCTGTGTTATAGAATATGTAGACTCCGTATAGTGCAAGATCCTAAAATATATCTGGTTAGTAGATTTCAAGTGAAAAAAAGCTCTGTTGTCATTCATATATGTATTTTGCACAAAGCTGAGCTGTTTTCCAGCATTTTCTTCCACAGCACTTCTACATTCTCAACCAGAGCAAGGACTAAATCAGAGTTCCTCGACCTTGACACTATTGATATTTCATTGTATGTTTGGTGGTGGTGGTGGGAACCTGTCCTGTGCATTGTAGGATAGTTAGTTGTGTCCCTGGCCTTCACCCACTAGATGCCATTAGCACATTCTCCTCCCCCACAGTTGTGACAGCCAGCATTATCTCCAGACATTGCTAAATGTCAAAATCACCCCTGATTGAGAACTGCTGGTTTAAATCATGGCTGTCACATGCAAGATACACTCGATCTGTAGAGTAAGAACTCTTAACATGATAACATAATGAAGGAAATGTGTTAAACAGATTATATATCAGGTAAACAGGATTTGATCTAAAAGCTCTGAGCATTGCCAGCTGTGATGATGATGGCTGTATTGCAGCCAGCGTGCTGTAGTTAAACTTGAGAAGTTTCTCAGTCAGCCTCCAAGCTTTGGAAGAAAGATCCAACAAATGCCCAGACATTTCCTCATCTACTGGCCCATAGGTCCCATTGCAAAATTTTGAGTAGGGAGATTACCTGAGTGCTACTGATGACTACAAATGAATGCTTAAGAATTGTCAAATTAGCCTATTTCACATATCATCTTGTTTGTAGTTTGCTAAATGTCTTGGGTAAAATCTCTCAAGATTGAATAAGCCCAGGAAGGCTTTTTGATTTACTCAGCTCTTAATGCTCAGTCTCATTAATGTAAATGTAATTGATACCTTCTGCTTATTATCTGTAAAGAAGGTCGAGTTTTGAAAGCTTTTCTGAGTTGCGTTTGGGATTTCTTGGTGAGATTTGTTGATCCTCCTTTTCTCTAACTAAGAATCTCGGCCCAGCAGGTCTTCTCTCCCTCCATTGTGAGTTCAGTAGAGTTTGCACCCTGCCAAAGCAGGCTTTCTCCTTCCTAATTCTCTTTCTCTTTTATTTGTAGCTTTTGTTCTGTGGGGATCCTGAACCTACAGTGAATAAAATGTGGCAGATATCAAAACTGCTGACATTCTTTCAAAGCAGACTGAGAGAGCAGCCAAATTTCAGGGTTGTGCTTAATTTGAAAAATTGGTTAGGAAGTCTTGCGTGCAGGGAAGCATCTGGGATGTTTGAAAAATGGCATTGGCGTTCCTAGCTGGAGAGAGGAGGCTGGTGACCAGTGTGGACGGAAGTTGGCGTGCAGCTCTGCATTCCAGAACTTAGAAAATATTTCTCCCTTTTTTTTTTTTTTTAACTATGCATCTTGGCTCCTTTTATCATGCACCTTCCTATCTCTCTGGACTTGATGGAAGGAGAGTAGCTAGAGTGGATCAGATGTGAGGGGACCTGGCACAGGGTACCTGTCGTACATCACACTTCTTCTGCACTGCTGTTACAAATGCTGAATGGCAGCCTCAGAAGAATTCTCCCTGTGGTGTTTCCTGCAGGAGTTTCCTTGACTGTGTAATAATCAGATCTGACCAGATGGTGATGAGTCCGGGAATGCTTTCTGAATGGATGCTTTTTAATCATTCCTGCTAGTCTTCCTAACTCTGAGTGGACCATTCAGCTTCAGGCTGTTCATGTTTTAAGAAGTCTCACAATTTGGACTCAAAGATTGTTAGCAATTGTGATTTCCCATAGTTCAATGGGAGGGCAATTTTCCCTGTCTGCAGTAATTTTAAGTGACTGAAGTGACAGATTGTGACAAACTGAGAGCTGCCATGTAGAAACCAGATGATGTAGGCTTGGATCCTGTCAATGCCTTTTTATATAGCTAGCCTATGAGAAAGATCGCTTCTCATGGGGTCTCTGAGTCTCTCCACTTGATGATCTTGGCTGTTGTGTTGGGTGCTGTGGAACATCACTCAGATCTCTCTTCAGAGTCCTGTACTCATGAGCAGAGTTTTGGGCTGCTAGTGGTTCACAGCTTGATTTCTCTCCAGAAGGGAGCTGCTTCCACCAAGATTTTTCTCACTCCCCTTCTTTCCTCGAGGAACCCAGATCCAGCGATTGGGCTGGGGTACAAGGGTCCTTTGCTTCAATCCTTGGCACTTCTAAAGGACCATTCCCCACTCCTGAGTTCTGTATGGGGTCAGCCAAGGCCTCTTCTTTCTCTACTCAATCCTGCTGCCCTTACTCCATCACAATTAACACTTCCCAAATGACTTTCTGCATGCAGATCTCCTTTTGTGAATCTGCTTCTGAAACCCAACTAAGGCCCCCATTTAGGGAAAAACAAAACAAAACAAACAAAACCAGCAGCGAATGTCCTGTACTCTCTTGAAAGAGCTTTTCAGTTGCAGCCTGAGAATGATTTATCAGACCATGATAATCTTTGTTTTAATGCTACAAGTAATGGAATTTTTTTCCCCATCATGTAAAAAGCTATGGTAATCCTGCAACAGACGGCAATTGAGCATCCTATCCATGCTAGATACTGGGCCGGATGCAGGTGACATAAAAATGATAGGGAAAAGATGGTACAACTGCGTCCCCCCTCCAACCTATAAGGGGCTGTGGCAAGAGGCAGCAGTGAGAAAGGAAGACAGTGCAGGAATACACATGTAGGGATACATGCACAAATGCAAAGTCACAGCTTAAAGCCTGCCCTTCCTCCTTCCAACCCCCACCCCCCCTCCCCCAACATCTCTGCCTCTCAGGATTGTGGTGCTTCCTATATTCTTGTAGTTCTTTTATTACTTGCAAATATACTTTGTGCTTGTTGGTTTTCATTTGGTAGATTAGAAAAAGGCCAATATATGTTCTACAACTTTTTAGAAATTCTGCTCTGCGGTGGAATGAGCATTGCATTTCATTTCAGTGCAAATGTTTCCTGTGCTTGGGTACTTTTATTGTAGTTTGGTAAAACAAAATTTCTTATTTCTTGATTATGTACAGTGCTCAAGTCTTTATGAAAATAGTTGTCTAAATTTTGTGTTTAAGTTTTAAATTGAGTTTGGACATTTGGAAGATGAAATGTTTTTGCAAAATTCTAGTTCTGTTCACATCTGTTTATCATCTATTTTATATCATTAACATGAGTATGTTTTCAGTGAGAGTGAGGCTTAAAAATACTAAAGCCTATTTTGGATGAAAACTGTTGAGTCTAAGAAGTTAAAACTCCTTTCAGATTCTATACAAGTCTTTGCCTAAACTAGTTTCATAAGTACAATTGAAAGGAAACTGTGTATTTAGGACATTTAATTTAGGTGACACATACGGTCTAAGGGACTTGGCAATAAAGAAAAGTAGAAAGATACCATTTGTAAGAGATTAGTGAAAAAAGAAATGCAAACAAAGTCCTTCAGATTTGCTCATTTTTTCTTTTGCCAAATATTTTGATGAACATGTATTAGAATAATTTTTGACTCCATATTGAAAGGAGTCGGGTGTGCAAAACTGATGGGATGGAAGATGATCAATCACCTTTGGAATAGTAAAGGCCACTAATGCTTTTTATGCTAATGAATAAAACCCTAATAGAGTCTGCATCTTTCAGATGCTGAAAAACTTTCAGTTTTTATCTAAAAGTAAGCAGAGGGGCGCCTGGGTGGCACAGTCGGTTAAGCGTCCGACTTCAGCCAGGTCACGATCTCGCGGTCCGTGAGTTCGAGCCCCGCGTCAGGCTCTGGGCTGATGGCTCAGAGCCTGGAGCCTGTTTCTGGTTCTGTGTCTCCCTCTCTCTCTCTGCCCCTCCCCCGTTCATGCTCTGTCTCTCTCTGTCCCAAAAATAAATAAAATGTCAAAAAAAATTTTTTTTAAAGTAAGCAGAGCTGTGTGGAGTCATAGTAAGTTAAAGTGCGTATATGTGTGTGTGTGTCTCCCCCACGATTTTTCATTGACTGCCACATCACTGCCTATCTTGCTTCTGGCTTCTTATGATGGGGGGCTGGCCTGGGCAATGCAGCCTTTTATGGGAGGAGATACTCTGGTGATTGGGAGAATGTGGTCAATTGCAAATGGTCCCCAGAGGTGTGGGATCTGACCCAACACACGTGTGGTGCATTCCTTTACTAGAGCATTAGGCACAGCAAGAGGATGGTGGGCTTGGGGTGGGGGACAGGAAAAAGAGGATGTAATGTCAGAGAAAGCAAGTGCTAGGTCCAGGCTCAAATTAGTCACCTGATGGGCAGTAACAACTGTAAGATCTTCAAGCTCACTCTATTCCTTAGCTATAACTCAGGAACAAGTGATTTTCCTCTGATAATCTCTACTCTGCAGGACCATCCTGAATGTGCATGTGTAAAGCCCAAAAGTGACCTTTCTATACTATTTGATACTCTGTGTAATGTGACACTGTTAATTCTGTGTCCACTGACTCCGTTCTCCTTTACAGTAGTTCACCTGGGAACGTGTGTCTGGACCACTTCCTTCATCTTTGCTATAAAGCAGAATTTTCCAAAATCGTGGGCCGTGTTCTAAAGGTAGCACATGAGATGACTTTAGGTCACTCACAGGGCATTAAATAATCTATCACACAGTGAAAATTCATTTCTATCTCCTTTTAAGTTACTTTTAGTTGGTGCTATATGAGATGGTGGTAAGTTTGTCTTCCCGGTCTTGGTAGGAAAAAATTCTTTTCACAAAGAAAGAATAGCTCTCTGGACCTGAAGTACGTGCTGAAGTAT
Organism: Leopardus geoffroyi; assembly: GCF_018350155.1. Classification (NCBI taxonomy): domain Eukaryota; kingdom Metazoa; phylum Chordata; class Mammalia; order Carnivora; family Felidae; genus Leopardus; species Leopardus geoffroyi. Next base: position 93,941,234 of record NC_059331.1, on the reverse strand, counting down.
CCTAGGTAATACTGGGTTAAATATAAACGTTTAAAATTGTATTTATTTTAAAGACTTAATTTTTTAGAGCAGTTTCAGATTTATAGCAACATGGAGAGGAAGGTAAAGAGGTTTTCCTTATACCTCCTGCTCCCCCACATGCACAGCCTCCCCACTATCAATTTTCCCTACCTGAGTGGTCCATTTGTTACAATTAATGAACTTACCTTGACCCATCCTTAAAATGTATCTTAATGGTAATTTTCCACTTATTCCAGTATTATTGTAATACTAGGTTTTTTAAATACTAGAGATAGAATGTTTAGATATGCCAGTTCAAAGAAAAGTATTACACATTAGTACAGGTGATACACTAACATGGGAAAAAATCTGAAGGAAGGTCTTGAATAACTGAAGTTTGGAAAACAATGATCTTTTGTCTGCTTTTTGCTTTTACTATTCTTCATAGGGTTCTCAAGTGAGTCCCATTTGTTTCAATCGCTTTAAATATCGCCAGTCTATTAAGTTTCCCAAATACATGTCTGTCTTCTGAGATTCAGGCTCACCTGGCCAAATGTGAACTCCTTTTTTAAATGACAAAGACCTGCCTCTGCAAGGGGCTCCCAGTCTGATTAATGGCAAGCCTCCCCCATCTCCCTCAAGTTAGCTACCTGAGACTTCCTTATTTCCCCTCCCCCATCCCATTGCTTCCCATACAGAATCTTTCTCCAGATTGTCTGGCCTCTTTTTCTTGAATCTCCTTGGAGTCTGTTGTCTTTTGTCTGTATGTATTGACAGTGCTGTAACTCTAGCCCTCACAATGTGTGTCTTGGACCAATATACTTGCTTCTTAACTGAATTCTCTGCCTCCTTTATTGATTCTCTCTCTGTCCATTCTGCTCACCACTGCCCAAGTTATTTTTGTAGTGTATATAAATCAATACATGGCATTCCATTGTTTAAAACCCTTTGGTGGTTTGTACTTGCTTACTTGAAATGATAGAAAGTCCTTTACTTGATGTGTGAAGCCCTTCATGGTCCGCGTTTTGACTACCCATCCATTTTTCATTTCCTGACAGACCCTTCTGACTTTCCACCTCACACCATATATTATGGCAACATTTATAGTTTCCTAGTGTAGTGATTGTGCTACACCTCTCTGCTTATGTACACATGACTCCATCTACTAAAGAGGAAGTCTGGATAGTGATTAAGAGCAAACGATTTGTGTTTTATGCCTATCGTTGTTACTTATAAGTATGTGATCTTGGTCAGGTTACTTAACCTTTTTATGTCTCAGTTGCTTTATGTAAAATGGGGATACATACTAAGAATAATACACATCTCACAGGTTGTCCTGAGGATATAATGATATAAACAGATGAAGTGCCTAGAATAGTGCTAGAAACATAGGAAGTGCTATATGAGTTATTATTATCACTCTGAATGCCTTTTTATATCAACTGAGTGAACTCCTATAATTTTTTTTCATTTTTGAAGTAGCTCATTTTACAAATTTTATATAGTATAATGTGTAAAAATGTCAAATACAGTATTGAATGAAGGACTAATAAAAAATTTATAAGGTGTTCATATTTATGAAGCAGACATAATTCAAACAAAACAACCTTGAGAGGAAATTAAAATATATTGAAATTTTTGATAAATGATAATTAAATATCAATGTTACTTTTTTAGAAAGTATTTATTTTAAATCGTTGTCTTTTTTAATTAAAAATTTACAAAGTTTTTGGAGTTCTTGCTGGAATGAGATAAATTTTATCATAGATGTTATTCGTTTTTCTATAGATGTAAATCATAAACTTTCTCCTATAAAAGGATGAAAAGATAGATAAATTGTATAAGTAGATAACTTAGAATGAATGAAACCTTTTTCAATTCTCCAGACTCTCTTAAAGTACATATTCTTAAACTATCTGATTATTTACTTTAATTTTATTCATTAATTCAAAGATATTTATTTAGATGATTTTCAGGTATTATTTTCATTTTGGAGTATTTGCTTTCACAAACTTGATACTTTTAATTTATTAAAACGTATTTACATATGTTACTGCCAAAAGTAGTTCTGTTTAAGTGAGTAAAAGTCCTATCATTTGATAATTACAATCGCAGTATTTGCTAGCTGATATCTTTTGACATCAAATAAAACATCGCATGTTTTCTTTCCCTAATTCCAGTTAACAGAGTATAATATTAGCTTCAGGTGTAAAACTTAGTGATTCATCACTTACATTCAATACCCAGTGCTCACATAGCAAGTGCCTTCCTTAATAGCTATCACCCATCTAGCCCAGATTCCACCTACCTCCCCTCTAGCAGCTCTGAGTTCTCTATAGTTTAGAGTCTGTTTTACAGTTTACCTCTTTCCTCCCCACTATGTTTATTTGTCTTGTTCATTTTTTAATTTAATGTTTGTTTATTTTTGAGAGAATGAATGTGAGTGGGGAAGGGGCAGAGAGAGAGAGAGAGAGAGAAGAATCTGAAGCAGGCTCTAGGCTCTGAGCTGTCAGCATAGACCCTATGTGGGGCTCAAACCCACAAACTGTGATATCATGACTTGACAGCCCTAATCCAGGCACCCTGATTTGTTTTGTTTCTGAAATTCTACATATGAGTGAAATCTTAGGGTATTTGTCTTTCTCTGGACAACTTATTTCGCTTAGCATAATACTGTGTAGCTTCAGCCTTGCCCTTGAAATGGCAAGATTTCATTCTTTTTTATTCTTCTTTCATTCTTTATATAAATAAAATATAAAATATATATGTGCACATCTCCTCATTCATTCATTTAGCCGATGGACATTTGGGCTCTTCCCTTTGGCTGTTGTTGATAGTGGTGCTATGACCATCAGGGTGCATGTATCCCTTGAATCAGTATTTTTGTATCCTTTGGGTAAATACTAGTAGTATTGCTAAATCCTAGGGTAGTTTGATTTTTAGCTTTTTGAGGACACTCCATACTGTTTTGCAGAGTGGCTGCACCAGTTTGCATTCCCACCAACAGTGTAAGAGGGTTCTCATTTCTCTGCATTCTCGCCAACATTTATTGTTTCCTGAGTTGTTAAATTTTAGCCATTCTGACTGGTGTGAGGTGATGCCTCATTGCAGTTTTGATTTGTTTTTCCCTGATGATGAGTGAGGTTGAGTATCTTTTCATGTCTTTTTGCCATCTGGGTGTCATCTTTGTAAAAATGCTTATTCATGTCTTCTGCCCATTTTTTTAAACTGGATTATTTGTTTTTTAGGTGTTGAGTTTGATAAGCTCCTTATAGATTTTTGGATACTAGTCCTTTATCCAATAGCTTATTTGCAAATAGCTTCTCCCATTCCAAAGGTTGCCTTTTAGTTTTGTTGATTGTTTCCTTCACTGTGCAGAAACTTTATCTTGATGAGATCCCAATGGTAAATTTTTGCTTTTGTTTCCCTTGCATCAGGAGACATTTCTAGGTAAAAGTTGATACAGCCAATGACAAAGAGATTGCTACCTGTGTTCTCCTTTAGGATTATGATGGCTTCCTTTCTAATGTTTAGATTTTAATCCATTTTGAATTCAGTTTTCTATATGGTATAAGGAAGTGGTCCAGTTTCATTCTTCATGTAGCTGTCCAGTTTTCCCAATACCATTTGTTGAAGAGACTTTTTTTCCCATTGGATAATCTTTCCTGCTTTGTCAAAGATGAATAACCATATAGTTGTGGGTCTATTTCTGGGTTTTTTATTCTGTTCCATTGATATCTGTGTCTATTTTTGTGCCAGTACCATACTGTCTTGATCACTACAGCTGTGTAATATACCTTGAAGTCTGGAATTGTGATGCCATTGGCTTTGCTTTTCTTTCTCAAGATTGCTTTGGCTATTAGGGATCTTCTGTAGTTTGTGCAAATTTTGGGATTGTTTGTTCTAGATTTGTGAAAAAACGTTGGTGGTATTTTGATAGGGATTATATTAAATGTATAGATGGCTTTAGGTAGTATAGACATTTTAACAATATTCTTTCAGTCGATCTGCATGGATTTTTTTCCATTGTCTCATCTTTAATTCATCAGTGTTATATAATTTTCAGAGTATGGATTTTTTGCTTCCTTGGTTAGATTTATTCCTAGGTATCTTACAGTTTTTGGTGTAATTGTAGATGGGATCAGTTCCTTGATTGCTCTTTCTGCTGCTTCATCATTGACATACAGGAATGCAACTGATTTCAGTCCATTGATTTTTGTATCCTATGACTTTATTGAATTTCTGTATCAATTTTGGCAGTTTTTTTGGTGGAGTCTTTAGGGCTCTTTACATAGAGTATCATGTTGTCTGCAAATAGTGAAAATTTGACTTCTTCCTTGCCAATTTGGATGCATTTTACTTTCTGTTGTCTTATTGCTGAGGCTGGACTCCTATAAATTCTTAAAGACAGAGAGTATCACCTCCTCTGTGAAATACATATCCATATCTCCAGGGGCATATTGTTTCTCTGGCAATGTGCCTCCACTGGAACTATAATGTACTTACTTGAGCAAATACCATATTTCATTACACTTCTTTTGTTTTCTGTTTTTCCTCACTACTAGACTGTGGGCTTCTTGAAAGAAAGGCTTGCATTTTACTTACTTTCATCTGCGAAAAGTATGTGCTCAGTTTGTCAAATGAATGAATAAATAAAATTATGTGATCTTGAAAAACAGTTTTTCATCCTGGAAAATTTCAAAACCAAACAAAACTAGAGATGCTCATACAATGAACCATCATATACCCCAAATCTAGCTTCAGCCATCAACATATTGCCATTTTTGTTTTATCTAATCTTTATTTTTGATAGACTATTTTAAAGCAAATCTCATTTGTTTTTATTAATAAGTCACTAGATATCATGAATAGGTAAGGACTTAGTTTAAACAAGACCACAGTGAACAAACTGGTGTCATATAATACCCATTTGGTATTGTTTTCCCTAATCGTTCCCCAAAAATCTTTGAATTGTTGGTTGGGTTGCATTAGAATCTTTCCCCACCACACCCCACACCCCAAAGTCTACATATAGCGTTTAGTTAATGTGTCTGTAAACTCTTAATGTCAAAAAGCATTCCCTCTTACTTAATTTTTAAATAAACTAGATCATTTGCCCTTGAGCATTTCCCACATTTGGGATTTGGTTGACTGTATTGCTATATTACTATCTAACATGTTTCTCTATCCCTATATCCTATAAAGTGACATCTAGAGAATTGATCAAACTCGGGTTCAATTTTTGTAATAGAATATTTCATAGGTCATAGTCTATATCTTCTGGTCCATAATATGAGTAGTAACATGATGTGGGATTGTTCAATTTTAGTGATAAAATTTTTCAGTCGGGTTTGGGTGATGTCAACTTCATTTGTCCATTTAAAGAGTTCATCATCATCCTTTATTTCAGCATTTTAGCAGCCCATGAATGACCATCGTCTCAACCCATTATTTCATTAGGAGTTGAAAAATGGTGATTTTTCTAATTCTACCATGTCTTCTGCATTTGTTACCTCGGCTTATTATATAAAGAAGATTATTCCTCATTAATTACTGAGTTACCTTCAGATAGAGTTCATAAAGGAAAGTAAAGATAAATGCATCAACTTTGCTTTTGTAAATTTTTATAGTGATGGAATGTGTGCTAGCAATGTCTAATGGTGATCAGTACAATTTTTTCAAACATGATTTTGACCTGATGGAATGTTATGTATTTACTATGTTTCATTCAATTGCAGTAAGTATTCTTCAAGATACTCAGGTTATTCTAGCTTTGGACTATAGGAGCTGTTCAAGGTACTCCTGAGTCCTTTTGATAGGTCCTCAGAAGTCTTACCTTGTTTTCAGGTACAGCAAGATAACCTCTTGTATATTTCTTGCCATAGACCTGGAATTACTCAATTGTATCATTGTACTTACTTCCCTTAAGCATGAAATGGTATTTAGAGATGACAATCTGAGTCATAGGATGGAATAGCATTGCTTCTAGGCCCTTTCAGTGGATGGAACTAGGAAATGCATATCTTACTGAAAGAAAAATAAATGAGATAATACTTAAATCTCCAGTTTAAATGATTATAGGATTTTTATTTAACCTTTCTGATTTTTTTAAAATAATTATTCTGAAAACTATGCTTACTAACTATATTAATGCAATTATATATGTGCTTTAATATTTTATAGTAGTTTCTTTTTTTTTTTTTATAGTTATTTCACTTAAAAATACCTGTAGTACTACTACTAACAAAATCATTCTGTTAAACTTTCTGTATGTGTGCATGTGTGTATTTGGTCTTCAGGATGTTAAAAATAATAACACTTTTTCAGATAATTGTTGATTCACACATACTTGTAAGAAAGCACACAGACAGATCCCATGAATCCTTTATTCAGTTCCAGTGGGAGCATCTAGTAAAACTATTGGTTGATAGGACAACCAGCGTACTGGCATTGTTACAAAACGTTTGCATCAATACAAAAATTCTTCAAGTTATCCTTTTATGGCCCTCCCCACTTCCTTTCTGCCTCTACCCTCTCATTACCCTCTGGCAGTCGCTTACTGTTCTATATTTCTGTAAATTTTCCATTTAAAAATGTTATCTAAATGAAATACAACTGAATGTTAACTTGTGGGATGGGCTTTTTTCCATTCACCATAATTCTCTGCAGATTCCTCCTAGTTCTTGAGTGTATCAATTATACCTTCCATTTTATTGGTGATTAGTAATCCATGATATGGATATACTGTAGTTTGGTTAACCGTTCACCCGTTGGAGGACATCTAGGTTGTTCCCAGTTTGGACTGTCAGGAATAAAGCTTCTATAAACTTTTACATACAGATTTTTATGTGAACCTAAATTTTCATTTCTCTGGGATAAATTTATAGGAGTGTAACTGCTGGTTCAAACTGTAGTTGCATATTTAGTTTTTAAAGGAACAAATTATTTTCTAGGATGGCTGTACCATTATATATTCCCACAAGCAATATAAGAGTAATCCAGTTTCTCAGCATCCTCATGAGCATTTGGTGCTATCATTATTTTTTGTTTTAGCCATTTTGTAACCTCTCGTTGTGGTGTCAACTTGCATTTCCCTAAAGGCTATGAATGTTGAACATCTTTTCATGTGTATGCTTGGTGTCTTAGTCTATTTGAGCTGCTATAACAAAATCCCTCAGACTATTAACAAAGATTTATTCTCACAGTTTTGGAAGCTGGGAGTCCAGGGTCAAAATGCCAACATTGTCACATTGTGATAAGAGCCCTCTTCCTTGTTCATAGCTATCACCTTATCACTATGCACTGACATGGTAGAAAGGCTAGAGCACTCTGTGGGGCCTTTTTAATAAAAATACCAATTCTGTACTTAGGGGCTCCACCCTCATGATCTAAGCACACCCAAAGTCTCCACTTTCAATTACCATCACATGGGGCTTTAGGGTTCTAACATTTGCGTTTGAGGAGGACACAAACATTCAGATCATCACACTTGCCATCTGTTGCTATAATAATCAGTTCATGATTATTTGCCCAATTTCTAATTAGATAATTGCTTACTTTTCAGTTTTGAGTGTTCTTTGAATGGCAGGTACTGGTCCTTCTATTTTGCAAATACTTTATTCCCCTTGGTAGCTTTTCTTTTCATCATAACTTTTACTCTGCAAAATACTCTGTTAACTTTGAAGTCAAATTATTAGTTTTTTCTTTTATGGATTGTACTTTTACTATCCCATCAAAGAATCCCTCATCTAATTCTATATCCCCAAATTTTTGTCCTCCTCCAAAACATTTTCATAGTTTTATAATTTAGATTGAAGTCTACGATCCATTTTGAGGGTTTGTTTGTTTGTTTGTTTGTTAAAGGTGTGAGACTTAGGTAAAGAGTTTTTTGTTTTTCTATAGATGTCTTGCTCTAGAACCATTTGTTCAAAAGGTTATCTTTTTTTGAGTCACTTCTGTACTTTTCTTAAAATCAGTTGTTGATATTTGCATGCATCTATTTTTGGATTCTTCCATTGATCTGTGTGTTTATCCTTTGGTTAATACCACATCATCTTGGTTCCTGTAGCTATATAATATGTTTTAAAATCAGTATTCCTACTCCTACCACTTTACGCTTTCTCAAAATTGTGTTATCTATTTTAGTTCTTCTGTCTTCACATATAAACTTCAAAACTAATCTTGTCCATATTTACAAAAAATCTTGGACTTTCAGGCCAATTGCATTAAAGTTGTATCTAAAGTTGAGGAAGAATTCACCTCTATGCTAGATTGAGTCTTCCAATCCAACACCTACGCTTCTCCATTTCTTTTGGTCATTGTTTCATAGTTTTCAGCATACAAGCACCCTATATCTTTTGTTAGATTTAAATGTATTGTTATATTTAAATCTATTTCATTTTTTGGAAGGGGTTGATTATAAGCGTACTTTCATTTTAGTGTCCATGTGTTCATTATTAATAGAACTAAGCTTGATTTTTGTACTTTAGTCTTGTATCCTTTGACCTTATTGAGGTCACTCATGAGTTCTAGAAGTTTGTTGTTGATATCTTGGGATTTTCTACATAGACAATTACGCCACTTACCAGGATGGACAGTTTGCCACCCCCACCTCCAATTTTGATTTATATTGTTTGATTTTCTTGACTTGCTAGAATTTCCAGTACAGTGTTAAAATAGGAGTGCTGAGAGCATATATCCTTGCTTTGTTTGCAATGGAAACAAGGGAGAAAATACTCAGTCTATAACTATTGACAGTAATGTTAACAGTAGAATTTCATATATATTCTTTACCAAATTGAGGGAGTTCGCCTCTATTTGTACTTCTCAGAGCATTTTTGTCATGGATAGAAGTTGAAATTTGTTAAATGCCCTTTCTGCATCAATACACTTTACTTTTCTCTCTATAATTTTGTGAATTTGTGTGTGTGTGTGTGTGGGGGGGGATCTGTACATCTCCTAATAATTGTTAATTGAGTAAAGAAAGTAACGAACTTGTTGTGCTTAGATGTCCACTAATTCAAGTATGTAACGGAAATGTTGTGGTGGATTACTGCTGAAAATAAAGGACTATAGATTTATGAGTTAGCATCAGACCTTATTATTGCTATAGTATGTGTATAAGTGTATATGTTCCTATATACATACGTAGGTGTTATACGTACCTATATTATGTATATAGGTGGACAGTCTGGTATATAGGAGTGTGTCTGTCTCTGTTTTTATGTAACCAAAGTCCAGGAATGTGTAATTACAAGCTTTTAATGCCTGCCTCTTCCTCTTTCTTTTTATTCTTCCTTTTCTCCCTGATCCAATTATTCACTTAAAGAGTAAATGGTATCTGCTATTCTGAACCCTCATCCTAATTTCACTGCTGCTGCTTCCTCCTCTAGGACATGAAACTTTCCCCATCTTCCCACTGAGGATACTTTACTAAAAGTGCTCAAAAGTAATTCCTATTCTTACTAAATAGAAGTTCTGTAAGAATAGTGATAGTGCTCATGTCTCTTTCGTTCACTGTTTTATTTTGTAGTAATAGCATAGTATTTGATATATAATAAGTGCTTAATAATACTTTCTTCATGAATGGATGAATTAATCCAGTGGTGGCTAGCTGTGCTGGGCCCTAGAAGGCATTTATTACCAGTTTTTGTCTAAGAGCTTATGATTTTGTTACAGAGATAAAATGAATTTCCCTAGATAGTTCAACAGATGATAAAAAAAAAACCAAACAAACAAACAAAAAAAACAAAATTGCTATTATCAGTGAGCTGGAATTCAAAGATGGGCCAGAGCCTGTCAGTTGTTCCATAGGGGATTGTAGAGTAGAATTTGAATGGGAAAATGTGGTAGAACAGCAATAGTTATGTGCAGCTCAGCTTGGTGGGTTCATGAAAACAAATAGTGATAGGAAAATGTGGATTAGAGAGTTAACCCCCACTCCCCAACCCAAATATTGAATCAGACTTGTACACCTGAAATAAATCCCACTTGGTCATGGAATATAATAATTCTGATACTTTCCTGAATCCTATATATTAATATTGTCAGGATTTTCACATGTATATTCTTGAGAACTACTTGTCTCTAGTTTTCTTAGTACTGTCTTTTTCTGGGTTTCTCTTTGAGAATAATGCTAACTTCATAAAACTAATTGAAGTATACGCTCCTCTGGTTTCTAGAAGAGATGGTCTAGAATTGGTGCTCATTCTTTTATTTTTGGTCAATTCTAGAAAAAAAAACAGATCAGAATATCCTCTTTTTGGAAGTTTTAAAATAATAAATTCAGCTTCCTCTATCGATTCTTTTAAGGTAGGTATGCTGGTAACAAGTTCTTTTAGTTTTGCATCATCTGAGAGGGTTTTGATTTCCCCTTAATTGCTGGAAGCTATTTTCATTGGATGTAGGATTCTGGGCTGATAAATTATTTCTTTAAGCATTTGAAAAATGTTGTGCCACTTTCTGGACTCCATGTTTTCTAATATAAAATAGACTGTCGTGCAGACGTTTTTCTCTTGCAAGTAGGTGTCATTTCTCTCATGCAGCTTTCCAAATCTCTTATTTGTTTTTCTTATTTGCAAGTTTCATTATGATGAATTTTGGGGTGGATTTCTTTGAGTCTGTCCAATGTTTAGACCACTTAGCTTCTTGAATATATAGGTTTGTCTGTTGCCAACTCAAAGTTTTAAGACCTTATTTGAATACTTTTTAAGCCTTATTCTCTTTCTACTCTAATTCTGGGACTAGGATTTCTTAAATGTTAAATATTTGGTTAGAGTCCACAGGTCCCTGAGTATCACTTTTTTCTTTATTGACTGATGGAAATTGGTAGTTGCAGGTAACAGAGTCTGAGTTTCTGAAAGAGAATTGTTTTCCTTTTTTTCTTCTCTGTCTCACAAAATTATTGGGGGGACCAGAGATGGGAGCTCGAGGGTATATACCTGGAAGTGGGATTGTTAGATAACATGGTAATTCTATTTGTAAGTTTTTGAGGAACTTCCATACTGTTTCCATAGTGACTATATCAACTTAAATTCCAACCAACAATGCACAAGCGTTTCCTTTTCTCCATATCATTGCCAATATTTTTTGTCTCTTTGAGGATAGCTTTCTAACAGGTAAGAGGTTATATCTCCTATCATTGTGGCTTTAATTTGCATTTAACTGATGAAGTCATGTTGAGAATCATTTCTTGTTCTTAGTGACCATTGTTGCCTTTGAAAAAGTATATTATGTTCCTCTGCTCATTATTAATCAGATTGTTTTTTGCTTGTTTTCTTCTAGGCTGTAGTGGTTCCTTATGTATTTTGGATATTAACTCTTTACCAGAGTTAATACAAGAATGGATACATTCCTTAGGTTGTTTTTTGATTTTGTTAATTTTTTCTGTGCAGAAGTTTTCAGTTTCATATAGTCCCACTTATTTTTGCTTTTTTTGCCTTTCCTTTGGTGTTCTATCCAAAAAAATTATTAAAATTTTTTAACATTTATTTTGGAGAGACAGAGACAGAGCACGAGTGGGTGGGAACAGAGAATGAGAGGAAGGTGGAATTTAAAGCAGGCTCCAGGCTGTGAGCTGTGAGCACAGAGCCCAGTGCAGGGCTCGGACCCACGAACCATGAGTTCATGACCTGAGCTGAAATTGGACACTTAATGGACTGAGCCACTCAGGCATCCCTTAACTTTTCCTCTTTATTTCTACAGTGGTTCATTCTGTGGTGTCTGTTTCTACTTGGATTCCTTCTAGAGTAATCTTCATTTGTCTCTTTACACCAACTCTGTTGCTTAACCATCCTGAATGCCTCAACATTTATGATGTAAAATTTAGATTGATGTTTTATTTGATAGCTTCTATACTTCATTTTTTTGGGTAATACTGGGTTCTAACTTTTTGTTCACTAGTCATTTTTTTTCTGATGTGATTTCATTTTCATAAGTATATAAAAGTATATGTAAGTATTTCAAAAGTATATAATTAGTATATAATTTAGATTTCACCTTTTATCTTGAAATATTTTTAATTGGCTTTAACTGCAATTTTTTTTCATTGTTGATATTAAGTAGGACAGAATTTCCTGTATTTGAGGAGAAAGTGCCTGTTGAGCAGAAATGAAGGTCACAATTGCTTTTCCAGCTTCAAAACTAGATTTCCTCTTAGGTTTCACTGTAATAAATTAAAAAAAATACTTATCTGCATAGCTGTATCTTTAATTCTTAGATTACCTCTGCAGCTTTTTTTTTTTTCATTAGGATGTAAATCTGCTTTCTCTTTCATACCAATAGTTTTTACCCCAAAGAAGAGGTGATCTGCTCTGACCAGTTTCTGTTCATTGTAGAGTTTTGACTATTTTTGAAATCCTGGCTGCTTCAGGCTGCCCCAACACCCCCAGACTTTTCTGCAATCCTCTTGTACACACCTACTAATAGGAACTTGTGAAGTTTCCCAGCAGTTATGAGTGTCCTCTGTTTGGCCATTTGAGTCTTCCATTCTGAGTGAAGACTTCTTTGAGAATGAATACTTGGGATTCCTAGCTTCCTTGGTTTTTAGAGCCCACCAGAGTTCTCTGTATTCCTTTTGCTTATTCCAGCCTAGTTGTTGTTTTCCCTAGGATTTTGCTGCTGTCAGTGTTTTAAATACACTTGTTTTTATACTGGGATTTACAGGATAATTTATCACCTTGTTTTACAGTCTATTCTGTTTATTGCTGCATAACAAATATGCCCCAACTGTATTGCCTTAGAACAATTTATTATTGGTATTTTTGGGTCATGGATTCAGGCATGGCATGGTAGGGTGTCTTGTCTGTTTCACAGTGTTGGAACTGCAGGTGAGGTGACTGGAATGGTTGAGAGTGGGAACATCTGGGACTTGCCAGGCCTCCCTTTATCTCTTCACATGGCTCACATTGGCTTCTGCAGACTAGAGTAGCCTCAAGGTATTTGAAGATCTTACATAGCAACTAAAGTCTCCAGGAGACCAACATGAAAGCATCCAGATTTCTTAAAAGCTCGGCCTGAAAATGACATAATATCTCTTCTGCCTGTTGTAACTCAAAGCAGTCACAGGCCAGCCAAAACTCAAGGGCAAGGCAAATAGATCTGCCTTTTGATGGCAGGAATGTCTAAGAGCTGTGGCCTCCTTCAATTCATTATAATAACCTAGTTAGCCTTTTAAAATTTAAATAACAGCTTTATTGAGATATAATTCACATATCCTGTAATTCATCCACTGGAAAATGCACAGTGTAATGATTTTTGGTATATTAATAGAGTTGTGCAACTTTTGCACAATTTTGGAACATTTTTATCACCCACAAAAGAAACCCTGAACCAATTAACAGTAACTCTGATTTTTGTTAGCTTTTTAAAAGGGATTTGGAGACTGAAATAAAAAATGACACAGGACCACCCCCATTTTGCTCAAACTTGTGATAGGTTTTTATTTAAAGGGACTATTTCTGGTTTCTGAGATATGTATTATTGAGAATAAGGCACAGATGCAATTTTAAAAATACATCAGTAATATGAGAATTTTATCTTCCCTGTTTTCTACCAGATGTTATAGGGGAACAAATGAAATGATGAAAATAAAAACAGTTTTAAAAAGTTGAAAATCCATTCTGCATGTATTATTTGTGGTTCCTTAAATTTTAAACAGAGGAAAATGAAGTATTTTGAGAACATATTACCGTAGATTTTGTATATTTCTCAGTAGTTATAGTATCAATCTTCCTGTATTAAATTATGAATATACATATTCTTCGCATTTAAAGCAGTGAATTCTAAAATTTTGCCAGTAAAGTGCATGTTCACCTATACAATCCTGTTTTCTCTTGAGAACCAATTTTAAAGCTGAACTTAAAAATCTAGAAAATACATACCGACAGATTTCGAGTGTGGTTTGTGCAGCAGTGCCTTGGTAAGGAGAACTTGATCATCCAGTGCTGGGGCTCCTACCCTTCCTTTCCTTATACCTTCTGTCTTATCCCAGCCTGGATCTCTGCCACAAGGCTGCCTAGGTCCCAGGCATGGATGACCATGTAACTGACGACTTTCCTAAATTCAGAGTTGATAAAGGGGAGAAGCTCGATCTTTTTGCACTTACGATTGGGGTAATCATATGATACATATTACCAATTGTGATGCTTTTGTCTTGGAGAAACGTTAAACAGGACACGCCCCTGGGGATAACGGATGTACATTGGGCTACTCCTGAGCAATCAAAGTGCGTGGTCACTACCTAAAGATATATCTTAGTTTTTCTTTTAAACTTTCTGTGTCACTTGGTGACTGAAGCATAGGGTGCTTTTCTCTCTGGATAGTCTTTCAACAAAGAGACTAGTCATATTGGGCATTGGCACCTGGGGGAGAAGACGGATTTAAGGTGAGGTATGCCTCTACCAACATGGAGGTATAAATATGACATATAGTCACATATTGACTAGTTTGAAGTGAAATGGTGACCTAGTCATTCAATTAGTCAGGTTTGGAAGGTGTTTTTTTTTTTTTGTTCTGTTTTTACCAGATTCACAGATACTTTGTTTTCTGTAAAATTATGCATAAAAAATCCCTAATCATAAGAGAGTGTCTATTATGAACAGGTAGCTTAAATTCTGTCTCCAAATTTGATTCTCCAATTCTCTGTTGCTAGAGATTGTCTTGGGCTTAGTACATGTCTAATCTTAGTTTTGTTCCCTTAAAAAAATAAGGACAATACTAGTCCCTACCTCACATGGTTGTTTGAAGGCATACCAAGGTGAGATATGCAAAAAGCCTTCTATGTACTTAGTCTTATATAAATCATATGGGAGGTATTACTATTAACTGGTAAAGCATTTGGGCTCCGAAATGAAAATTCTTGGTTCTAAATTTCTGTTTCATAATAACTTATTTGGCATGTATCTTCTATATTAATCTCTCACTGAAACTCAGTTCCATCTATAAGATGAGGATACAACCAATACCTTCTTCATAGGATTGTTTTAAGAATCGAAGGATATATAATGTATGATAATATTGTAGCCTAGTGCCTGGAAAATGCTAAGCACTTGTACATGTCAGTTATTACTAGTGGGATCATTGGTCATATTAACAAGGACAATAGAAAACTAGGAAAGAACTTTTATTAAAACAGGGTTTAATCGAGATTGTTCTTTGTTACTTTTTTCCTACGGAAGTCTGACAAAGATTTGAAGGTTTTTTTTTTTTCCTTTTGTCAGGCTGTAGGTATGTTCTTTGGATGTATAAATATGGTTTTCTTTGCTGCATTAGAATCTTAAATCTGGAGTCATAAAAGACCATTAAGTGAAAAAAGGATTATCTACTTGTTCTTCTGTCAACCTGTACATCAAGCATGACTCTATCAGGGGGCCTTGGCTTGTAGGACAAACTGGAGCAGAGGACCGTGGACTTGCTCTATCTCCACTGCTCAACCCAGCACAGTTTTTGCCACTGAACCTGCACAAGCCTGGACTCCTGGCCCAGATAGGATCCGGTTCCCAGGAGGAAGAGGTGGCCCCCTGCCAGTGACCTAGAATTAGGGTATTGTGATGTTTCACCATTTGATCTGCTGATTTTTCTCAGCTATGTTGTGGGCCTCTCCTGTTTGGCCATCAGTACCACAGTGTGGTTTCATGTGTCTCCTACCACTGACCTAAATCCTCTTCAAAACAGACCGTAGTGTCAGAACTCTTTTTCTAATGCAAGATTTGAGATTGATTTCATAGCTAGGGCAAAGCTAATTTGGACTCCCCTAACTTATAGTTAGGGAAGAAGCTATAACTGTATGAAGATATTTTATCTGATTTAAGCACTCAGTGTATGTCTTACAAAGGTCTCCACCTTCAGATATATAAAGAAACAGCTTGTTCATGTCTTACAAGTGATCTGATCTTGGTCACAAGCTACTGACTGGGTTAAAACCGGCCCCTTCAGGTTTATGTTCAGTGTTTCAGGATTCTACTTGCTTTTCATATTTCTCCCTGAAATGGAGTCAGAGTGTAAAAAGGTGCTCACTGTCTTCCTTGGCATCAGAAAAAGGGCTGTAGTTGTGTGTGTCTGTGTGTGTCCTTGTGCTACTCTCTGGATTCATTGCTGGGTTCTGAACCGATTCTTACAGACTTTAATAGCTAGATGTGCTGGCATACTCTGCTGGAGTTTGAGGCTGAAGAACATGAGGTCTCTCCTCTCTTGGCTTGGACAGGACCTACGGTCCTACTTGCCGTTTTGACCCTAACTCAGTTCTTCCAAGCACAGTGGTTGCCACAGAGGTGTGGCTATGATTCTCTTTTGCTTACTAGCCTGCAACGACTGAGGCCTTCAGATACAGGTGTTAACTCCTGTTAGTCATCCCATCGATCACCAGACATCTCATCAGTTACCTTCCATGACCCTCTTTAGGGCATTTGAGAATTTCTGTTTTTTTTTTTTTTTTTTTTTTTTTCCATGTCATCTTAGCCAAATTAGAGATCTCTCTTCAGGCCCTTTCTCTCCCTAATGTGGCCATGTCACTGACTTCATGCTGAGACAGCTTCTCTAGGTTGACTGTTCTCCTCCCCAAGCGTCAAAGCAAATGTGGAGGAAAAGCCCTCCCAAGCTACTGAGAATGGAAGAGAAGTAGGACTTGTCTTAGTTCTTCATTGATGAATACAGACTATTTTCCTTCCTGCCTAGCTAAAGAAAGGAACTCTGAGTTTTGAATCTCTTGTTACATATTCTACCTCTCATTAGTTCTGTTTCTTAAAGTCCTTGACTGTCTATATGTCATTTCTCTTCATTTTCGGAAGAATTCAGCTCCTATATCCATTTCTTCTTCCAATGCCACAACTGTCCTAATTCTTGATGATGCCCAATATCTACAAGATCCTCCAATATCTTTGGTCTTCTATCCTTCAATGACAACTGGTCTTAATTCTGCCACTCAATCCTGTTTATAGCCTAGACTTTTGTCATTATTATTAATGATACCTCTTGTATCATTTTAATATCTAGCTTCTCCTTCTCTGACCATCCCTTTTAACTCTCCAGCTGACTTGCTTTAATGGTTCTGCTCCAACAACCCTTTGACACTCAGGGACTTGAAATGAGCTCATCTACCACTTTTTCCTCACATCATTTTTCTGTGACAATTCCGTGTTTCACTATTATAATAATTCCTTTGCTAAAAAACCACAGTTCCCTTAGGTCTCTCTTATTTCAGTATACTACCTGCCTGTAGTTAAATCCAACTGTTTGTAGTGCCCATGCCCATGCATGAAAAGTTCAGCATGGTTGGAGAAAAACTTTTCACCATGTTGACTGATTTCATTTTAAATTTATGACACCTTCAGGTGGGTCCTAATGATGCCCAGCAACCATTTACATTTCCCTTGTATATTCACCCCCTCAGTCCTTATATAACTTTTCAGACCTTTTCTTTCCTCCAGAACCTTTATCACCTCTTCTCTCATTATCCTTCTCTGCTGATGATAATAAAATAAAAACAATTAGAAGACAATTTGCCTTGGTTTATTCCTTCTCCAGTTTCTACCTACGTATATCAAGATCCCATGTTCTGCCTTAACTCCTTTATGTGAATGAATTGTCTAAATTCCTAGCAAAGGAAATATCACTATTTGTACACAAGACTTAATTCCCTTATCCTTTAAAGAGCTTTCTGATGATTTTCCTTTCTCATTCATGAATCATCAATTCTCTTTACTTTGAACTTTTCCATGAGCCTATAGTGATTTCTCGTAACAAAATGAAACAAACTGCCTCTACTTTTTTTTTTTCCAACTACTACACTTATTTCTCTCATTTATAGCAAAGCTCTTAAAGATTTGACTCTGTGCATTGACTCCAATTCTTTCTTCTCTTCTGGACTGAACCTACTGAAATCAGATTTCACAGCCAGCACTCTTTTGAGAATGTTTGTGGTGTTCACCAATGATATCCAAATTGCTAAATGCCATGGCATTTATTTGAGTGTCTTCACAACAATTCAGAACTAACATGTTTCAGCCTGAACTCTTCATCTTGTCATCCCTATCTCAAAATCAACATCATCCTTTACTTGTAAAAAATAATTCAGATTCATGCTTGAGTACCCTGTTTACCTTTCAGTGCACATCTAATCTGGCAGCACATCAAGCAGGCTCAACATAAAAATTACACCTATGGAATACAAAAATTTTAAACCACCTCCACTTCTACCGTTGTTGACCAAGCACATATCCCCTTGCTTTGTTAGCAATACCATCTTGACTCTATTCATGTCCTTGACTTCATCATCCTATTTGCAGTGAAGCTGCCAGATAGAGACTTTTAAAACACATAAATCACTAATCTGTATGGTACTGGAGTGGTGGATACATAGATTTATTAAAATCCATACAAGAGGTTTGTTTTTTAACTTCATGGGGTAAAACATAAAGCAAAAATAATTCTTTTGTTGAAACTCTCTACAGTTTGAGCCCAAGTCCTTAAAGTGACCTACAAGTCCATTGTACTTTAGTCCTACTGAACCCTCTGTACCTCAAACACAAAAGATAGTCTTGTTTTTAAGTTTTTTTTTTTAAACATTTATTTATTATTGAGAGACACAGAGCGTGAGCAGGAGAGGGGTAGAGAGAGAGGGAGACACTGAATCTGAAGCAGGCTCCAGGCCGAGCTGTCAGCACAGAACCTGATGCAGGGCTCAAAATCACAAATTGTGAGATCATAACTTGAACCGAAGTTGGTCACCCAACCAACTGAGCCACCCAGGTGCCCCAAAGGATAGTCTTGTTTTAGGATCATTGTACCATAGTCAAAGAATGTGGACTTAATATTGTTCATTAAAAATATATTTTCATAATTGATCTAATATGTGGCCAGTTTTTCTAAATGGCCAGGGGGCATTTTAAAGGGAGTATTATTTCTTTGTGAGAGTAGGTCTAGGAATAAATTTCTAAAACCAAATTTATTATTTATTATTAGTTATTATCTCCATAGTATCATTTTACTTTTGGCTACTTGGTCAAATACTGAGAAAGGACATGAAAATATTTCACAGAAGTGAAATCTTCTTATCTAACATGATTAGGACTGGAATGAATCAATTAATCCAAAATGTCTGTTAACACAAGGGATAAAGAAAAATGATGTATATGTATTGAAAACGTCTTCTTTCTTCTTTTTCTTTTTATCTTGTGTTTTGTTTTTTGGTTGAAAACATTATGTATATTTACTTGCTAATCTTCTGATGCAGGGCCAAAGTCTTAGAGTGTGGGCCCTAATTTGGAGTTCTGATATTTGTGTGGCTTACACCACATCACTTATGTAAGGTCTGTCATACTGGATTTTTAAAGTGGAGAATTCAGAGACATTATTTATTTATTTATTTATTTTAAAGTGTTAATCATTCCTTTCTCCCAATTACATTTTTTTTTAACGTTTATTTATTTTTGGGGGGACAGAGAGAGACAGAGCATGAACGGGGGAGGGGCAGAGAGAGAGGGAGACACAGAATCGGAAACAGGCTCCAGGCTCTGAGCCATCAGGCCAGAGCCTGACGCGGGGCTCGAACTCATGGACCGCGAGATCGTGACCTGGCTGAAGTCGGACGCTCAACCGACTGCGCCACCCAGGCGCCCCTCAGAGACATTATTGAAAGTGATCTGAGTATAGAACAACACGTCTAAGTTTTTATAATTAATATTTGATCTCCCAATAACTTAAATTTGTGTCCCACACCTAATCTGACAAGACTGTTTAAGAAAGCCACATTGATTTTAGGCTTAACAAACTCTTTAAGTTTTAATTAAGTATAAACTTTAATTTTAACATACATTTAATACACAATATATCTATATATATTTAATATACAGTAGCAGGTTCAATATCAAGTACAACAGATGTAAGCATGTTTGGGAACAAATGTGACTGACCCTTGGTAAGCATACAGTTTAATTAGCGGGAGTGGAAGAATAGAGCATCCAGTGGGAGCAACCCATCAGTGGTTAGTGTTTGGACTATAGATGTGTCAGCATGTTTTTCGAGGAATAGAAATTGTCAGTTAATCTAGAGAGTCAGTTAAGAGAGCTCTTACTGCATTATTATGTTTCTGTTAATGTCAGCTTTTATTTTCAACACATTTTTTCCTTTGTTTTATGCTTTATTTGATGCATAAAAGTTGATGACAGTTCCAGTCTTTGAGCATTGCCCTTTCATACATAAAAGTAACATTCTTTGTTCCTTTGAAGCTTTCACCTTAAATTTGAATTTGTCTCTTACTGTTACTGCAACCTTTCTTTAATGCCCCTTATCTCTTGGCTTTGTTTGCTTTTATAGCTGGAGTTTGATAGTTATGATATTTTTCCCTTTTATAATTTGGAAGGCCTCCAAATTGCTTGAGACGAATTTTAAGAATTTAAAAAACTTTGTGGATTTGGTATTACTCAAAAGTAGAAGCTTCAATAACTGTCAGTTTTCCTCTTTTCGATGAAGTATTGGCAAACTTCCAATTTCTTCACTCTTACCTAACTTAAAACTTGTAACATTTTCCATAATCCTTTCCATACTCATTATGATTCTTGATAAATACTTATACATGAACACATACACGTATATGGTCACTTGAACACATGTGTGCACACATGCACACACATTTAATGCTCCCTAACGCATTCCTTCTTCATTGGCTACTTATCTTGGTTAATTTACTGGTGTATAACTTCAAATTGCTTTCTCCCCCTGCAATGGCACATAAATGATGTACTTTTCACACCATATTTTTATCTGAAAAAATTGCTTCTATTTATTTTCCAGAATGGCAACTTATTAAACTGTAGATTTCATGAATTGGAACCCTTTCCTTTTAATATGAACAAATGTTGGTAGATATTACATAGGTTTTTTTCATCTTGACTGCATTAAATGCTATGTGATCAAATTGTTCTTCTTTGTAGGTGAATTTTTTTACCCTGTGGGTGCTTAGAGCCTTTTTTCCCCCTTTTCTCTCAAAAATGAATAATTTGGGTCACTTGGGTGGCTAAGTCGGGTAAGTGCTGGACTCTTGATTTCATTTCTCAGGTCACGATCTCATGGTTGGTGACACCGAGCCCTGTGTTGGGCTACACACTAATGGCACAGAGCCTACTTGGGATTCTCTCTCTCCCTCTCTCTCTGTTCCTCCTCCACTCATGTGTGGTATCTCTCTCTCTCTCTTTTTCAAAATAAAAATTTAAAAAAAATGAATAATTTTACCAGGTGTATGGTGAAGACTTTTTTTTTTTTTTTTTTTTTAATTTTTTTTTTTTTCAACGTTTATTTATTTTTGGGACAGAGAGAGACAGAGCATGAACGGGGGAGGGGCAGAGAGAGAGGGAGACACAGAATCAGAAATAGGCTCCAGGCTCCGAGCCATCAGCCCAGAGCTGGACGCGGGGCTCGAACTCACCGCGAGATCGTGACCTGGCTGAAGTCGGACGCTTAACCGACTGCGCCACCCAGGCGCCCCTGGTGAAGACTTTTTAGCTATAGATTTGATCCTAAATATGTTCTCTTAGTGTACTCTGGCTATTCCAACCTATGTGTTCTGTTTTCCCCTGCAGGAAATCTTATTCTGAATATTAAATTTCTGCTCTCTGTTCTCAAAGTCTTTTGTTTTTTCCTTAGACCATATTCTGTGTGATTAATAAAGCTTCTCATCCAAAGCAGTGATTGAATTTTGATATTGTTGATTGTACTTTGTTGTTATTAATTTGAGAGCGTTTGAGAGCAAAAACATGAGCAGGGAAGAGTGGCAGAGAGGGAATCTTTGAGTAGGCTCCACACTCAGTGCAGCCTGATACAGTGCTTGATCCCACCACGTTGGGATAATGACCTGAGCCCAAATCAAGAGTTGGGTGCTGAATAGACTCAGCCTTGGCTTACTTGGCTTTTAAATAGCTTCTAAGCCTATATATCTTCTAATACCATTTAAAACTCTATAGAGCTTAAATTTTTTTTAGCTTTACCCACATGATCATCTTTGTCTTTATGTAAGTATATTTGCTTATCAGTCACAGTCTACTCAATTTGAGACAGCAAAGCACTTTTTGTCCAGTTTTCTTTTGCTGTTTTAATACAGCTTCAAATGCACACTTTTGCATCTGTACTTTACATGTTGTAATTACTTTAATTTTTATGTGGCAGATTTATTTCATGAGTTTTTATATGAATGCATTGGGGAAACTCTAATTAGTTCTGCTATTTGTTCCAAAATAGTAGATGTAGATTCTCCTTGGTTCTTTCTCTTCTTTGTTTATGAAGGTCTCATAATTATGCCCTTGAAAATTTAACTAAAATGCTAGATTCCATAAGTAAATGTGATGAGTTTAGTTATTAACTAGCCTGAGGAAGTGTGGGCATTTTTCATTGTTTTAACAGATATGAAGGGCCTATAGTCCTTACTGGGTTTTCTTTTCCATCTGCTTTGAGTTATAAACTATTTGTTTTTATATAGTCCTTTTAATTTCCAGCTTGTTTAGTTAGAATGCTATATATATATATATATATATATATATATATATATATATATATATATATATATAATCTATATCTATCTATCTCCATCCCCTCATTCCTCTGGAGATTTGGCCCAAAGTCTTCATTGTAAATCCTCCTTCTTGACCTTAGAGTGGGGTTAGGAAGGGAGCAGTGGTGCATCTCTTGTCTTTCCTGTGACAGATTGATTGCGCCAGCCTGAACTGCTTCAAATTAAAGCGTTTTTGACAAAATACTCTTGGTTTACCTGATACAACACTACTCTGGTAGGTTGTTAAAAGCAGTTGTGTAGTAGCCCAATTTTCTTTTATTCAGTCTGTATTACAACTTGCAGGCATTCCTGTGTTTGGTCTCATCCTTTGTTTTCAGTGTCTTGGAATCTCTTTGGTCATCACAGTTGGTTTCTGGCTTGGAGTATTGGAATAGACCCGTGGATTCCTCGTGCATGATCTTTTCCAGAGGACACCTTCAATATGAATTTTGTTGCTATCTATGCATTATTTTATCCAGCTCTTCGTCCTTCACCCATTTCATAAAGTAATTAGTCTAAATGTTCTCTTCTTTTTTCCTTAATACCAAACTCCTCTCGATCCTTTGTAGAGAGGCAAGTCAAGCTGGTGACTTTCTATCTTGGTCTACTTTTGAACATGTTATGACCTCCAGCCCATTGAATTGCCACTATGGAGGGGAATTAGGTCTTACAACTAAAACATAAAGCACAGTGATTGCTATGTGGGACTTAATAAATGTGAGTTCCAGTCCCCTTGCCTTCCCAGGTGCTTTTATTACCTAGTTCCTCTTCTGTTCTCTATATCGTGAAAACTAATTGCTGAATAATTCTCTTTAAAACATAGCTCTCTTGGCACTTGAATCTCATATTGGTTACAAAACCACTAACAAACTCTATTGTCAGCAATTGTTTACTGTTTTGTAAGCATTTGCTTGGGTTCTTTGTACATTCCTAGATGACAGATAGCTAGACTACTTATAAGAACAGAATAGGTACTCAGGAAAAAAATTCACTAATAAAACGGAGTATTTTTGGCTTTTTAAAAAATTGTGTATCATTACTTTTGGACTCCTTACACTCAATGGCATTTGTTTTACTTCCACTCTTTCTTATATCTCAGAGGGGGTTGGGAGAACCTATGCAATATTAAAACTATTACTTTTTTCCCAAAGAAAATCTCATGAAAATAATATTGATATATATTTTTTTGGTTTCAGTGGAGGGTTTTTTGTTTTGTTTAAATCTGAATAAAATATTTTCTGTCATTTTTGGGCTATATAGAAAGTACATTTATTTTTTTCTTAAAGTATACTGAATCTTTTAAAAATGCTATATTAATGTGGAAGGCAATTAGTTACATATTTCAAATTTGTTTCAGGAAAGAAAGAATCTGTAGCTAAAGACAAAAGATACATTATCTTATACACGATCAAGTAATAATGTCTGTTAGGAAAAATGCTTCTTAGTTTAACACAATCTCAGTGTCTAAAGTTGAAAGCATTGAAAGAACTCATGAAGGTTCAAATTAGATTAGAACAAATTCTAGAGTGAGTCAGAAAAGAGCTCTTGTTTTGCTACTGAGAAATGTACATACACTAAATTGTTCTCCTTTTTAAAAAGTTTTCAGTGTGGAGAATTATCTTTTCAATGATTTCTTTGTGATCTAAGCTAAACTACTCTGACTGCAATTTAAAGCTTTTTCCTGGGCCATTATATTTCTGTAGAATTAGAAACTTCATCTGACTGTAGTAGAGGCTGTCTTCCCAATCAATGGGTGCATTTAAAGGAATCTGAGGAAAATACTGCACAAAATGCTTTTCTGTAAGACTTTGATTCTTCTACATTGGTTACAATTGGCTATTTATTGCTTCCTTCCCCTATTCCTTCCCTTTTATTTTAGAATCTTGTTTCTTAGGTAGCTTAATAGATAATCAAATACATTACAGAGAAAAGTTCAAGTTAACTAAGGAATAACTTTTTTTAGAGATACACACTTTGCAAAATCATTACTGAATATTGGTCATAAATTTCAGAGATTTTTTTTTGAAGCATGCCTTTAGGTTTTTGTTTTTGTTTGTTGTTTTCCTGAAAAGCATCTGTATGGTAAAATTCTATGCACTCATATTCTTTGCTTATATGACTAAGTATTTTAGAAAAGTATAAGAAAAAGATAAAAGATTGAAGGCAAAACCACGGAGTTTTCCTCGATGAATATCGCTGCTTCTGATTTTGGAAAATTCAGGAAATAGATACTGAACCAGCAGGGTCTTGTGGTGGTAGTCAGAAGGAAATGTAAGTTTCTTTTCACTGTATTTATAAAGTCCTAGTAAATGTGAAGTCTATGGGTTTTGTATAAGATGTATTTCACAGTATTTAAATTAATGTGTTAAGAAAATTTATAATTATCATAGGATACAATGGAATATATATTTTAAATAGAATAATTAAAAATAGCTTGTATGATTGGTACATTGGCTGAAATCTTTCTAATGAAAGAAACTTCACTCAGATATCCTGCATGGTTTTTCCCTGCCTAGCATCCTTTCTCATTCTTGTGGTAACCTAATCTTTTTTGTGGGAGAAATTCCATATGATTTAGTTGAAGGTCACTGATTTCCAGCAACCACAGCTTGGACAAGTGCCCCAGGTCACCAACCAGAGCATTGTATTCTGCACTCCTTACCAGCTAGAGAGATGGACAATGGCTTAAGCAGAGAGCTCTCCCTAGAACTTATTTTAAATTATGGAAGAAGAGGAACACTCCTTACCTGAGATTATAGGGATAAAAAAACTTTTTTTTTCTTATTTGAAACAAAAATTTTTAAGTAAATTCTGTACACCCAACATGGGGCTTGAACTGATGACCCTGAGATGAAGAGTCAGCCAGGTGGTCCTAAGAATACTTTGAATCACGAAATTTCTGGAGCCATCTTTGCCACCCACTGAATGAGGAAAATAAAGTAGTCATTGTAGGGGCCTTGTTTGAAACCTGGATCAAATCCACCCAATACTGTATGAAATTTATTGCTTCTTATTAAAGTTGTTGCTGTGTTTTGCTTGTAATTAGTTACACTTGTTCCTTTCACTTGCATTAATAAGGTTTTGAATAGTGCCAAAAAAAATGGTCAGTACAGCATAGTAGTTAAAGAATTCACACTTGGAAGAGTTGGCCTTGGTCTGAATTCTGGCTCTGTACTTGGAGCTGTGTGATCTAGGCCAGGTCATTTAACTTCTCCTCTTCCTTTTTCTTACCTGTAAAATAGAGATAAATGTAGTATCCACCTCAGGGGACTGTTACCAATTATTGGGTTATAAAGTACCCATAAGAACTACTGGTGCATAGTGTGTACTGTACAAATGCTGAAAAAATACGAATTATGACTGAGTAAAAAGTAGGCTTTTCATACTATACTATAAAAGAGTTGATGTTAAATTATCTTTGATTTTATCATTTTAAAATGAGAATGGAATATATACAGAATGCTGCATTTTTTTTCTCTTGGTAGCTAAATTACTCTTCATTATAAAGTTTAAGGCTCAGGACACTCTTTAATGATTTTCTGATTCACTAAGTATTCTACTTTTGAAATACCATTTTCATGTTACTTTAGTGGGACATTTGGGTGTAAGGCTTTGGGTGCCAGCGACAAAGGAGATTTAAAGAATTCTCATCGTGCGAACTTTTTCAGTCCTTTGAATTATAACAAATTTCTTACAGATGTAAAATCTGGTACAAATAAGCCTAAAAATTAAGTCAGGTCCTCAACACATGCCACGCACTAATACAGATAGACTGTACCTCTTTCATCAGTTCACCATTGTCTATTGTCGTTACTCTGCCACAAAGAATTCTCTGAAGAATTCTGAAGAAGAGTGCATAGTGGCAAAGACTTAAAATGGTAAAATCTCCTTCCTTCAGTGTACTTTCTGGAGTGATAGCCATACATCCTTAATCTATATAGCCTTTGACTTTACATGTTTCAAACCACATATTCTTGTTTCTTGTTTCTTATAAATGTTATAAGTTTTGAAATTGATAACTCTTTTAACCTGCTCTTTTTTTTTTTCTTCATGGCTCTATTGAAACAGGTAAAATTTTGCTGGTAAAACTTGTGAAGTCCTTCCTCAACATTTAAAAAAAAATTTTATTCCACAGGTAGGAAGCAACGTAGCTTTGGACATATTAATCATGAATAATACATTGAAGTTTTTTGCTGGACTTGAGCTGATACTACACATAGGTAGCATATTTCCCCTCTGCATGCATATTGTAGCTCTTAGGATGTATTGTGTATAGGGCGTTGTATTTACTCTTTGAGAGCCTATGCTCAAATCATGCTGTGGTGAGGTGAAAAAGTCATAGTCATGCTCAAGGATATTGGGGTCTTCATTAAAAAATAAGACTGGTCCTGTTCCTAACTTTTGCTGGTCTGGAGGTACAACTACAAACAGGTTTCTATACCATATATATAAAGATTTTAAAGTTATAAATTAAGCTAACATAATATGTGCTATTGTCTTACTTGAGTGAATATGGCTTCATCATGAATTCCAAGATCAATTAGAATTTAAAATCCTTTGACGAATGGGACCTGCCAGAGAGAACTTAGACGTGTGACCTATGGTTGCTCGCTCATTCCATCAAGCTCTGTCCAACGTTACAGGTGCTTGGTGCCTTGTGTACACACGTGTGCATACTCTAGTCCCCATAGACCAGCTTCATCTACAGCTGCCTCTTTGAACAATTGTCTTTTTGGATGCTTTTCAGCTTTGCTATGGTGGCTTAGCTCACCTTCTGGAAGGTATAGCTGGTAAGAGACTAGCACAAGCCCTGGACGCATGCTAAGGCTATTTAGATGGCTAATTCCAGGGCCCCCAAGTCCCCAGAGCCTTGCCTTGCAGGGCCTTGACCTGTGTGGAGTAACATACCACCAGGAGGGTAAGAGCAGACTGCTCATGCATTGGCTTGGAGCAGGAGCCTTGTCTAAGAGGTACTGCTGAGAGTCCAGTGAAGAAATTAATTCTTCATTTACTTGATGATAGCATTGTTTGGGGGTTGGATTTCTGTAATTTCTGTGATCCCAACAGAAAAGAGAAACTGTTTACTTAAATGCAGTTATTTAAAAAATTGGATTACCAAGGAAATTGAGTGGTGCTAATATATATTAGCATATATATAGCAAACGTATATATTATATATAAGCGTATATATTAGCATATATATATATATGGAAACTTACATCAGGACACTAAATAAACTTCTGTGGTTTTGCACAATGTAGGTTTTACTTAAAATTTAAATAGCAAAATTCAGCTATTTCCTGTTATCTATAAGTCATTGGACATTTGTAGTAATGAGAAGAATAACCAGAAGAATTGAATGACTGTACATTAAATTAGATACACGATTCACTTGTCCCCATGCCTAAACACACAATAAAGTAACTGAAAAAGATTTTTTAACTGCCAGTACTTCTGAAATAAAAATAATTTTCCTTCTGGGATTACACCAGAGGAAGAAACCACATCATTTTTTTTTTTAAACTTTGTTGGAATACACTAACATCACCGTTACCTAATCAGTTGTAGGGAGTATTTACCCAGATTGACTGTAGGTTACTGTATTCCACATCAGACTGAAATTTTATTACAGGTACAGGTAAGGATTTGATTTTTCTTCACTCATGTTTTATCAAACCACATTGAATATGTTTATTTGAAAGCCTATCCCTTGTCAAATAATAAGTTGTTTTATGCTTTACAAATGACCAAGACAAAATCGACTTAAATTGGGTCAGCCAAAGGTTCGACACTATTGTGCTAAGTAAGAAGGTAGAACATGTTCCTCAAGCAAAGGCGCGTTGTAGTTTCACCGTTAAAAGTATTTAGGGAGATGGATGAAGCAAAACTCTATGAAATGAGATCCAAAGGCACAGAACCCTTGTTTAAAAATATATATAATACATATAGACACACAAACACGCACATATTGGGTGAGATATTTTCATTTCTCCTGTATTGGTTTTGTTGTGCATTTGTGGTTACTGACTGTAAGTCCTGCTCCTGGCACACAAAGATCTATTGCAAAAAGTGTGCTCTCTCATGCTGCAGGTCTCAGTTTTAAAGAACCACTTGTATAATTCATGGAAATATCACAGCAATCATGGTAGAGCAGGAACCTGAGTCTAAATAGAGTCCTGGCCTCATCTCTGTGGTCAGAGGATCTAATGGGGGAATTTCTTATTTATAGTATTCTCTAATCAGTGTCTCAGTCCACACATGGGCTGCAAGAGAAATTTTGTATTTGGAAGGTAAAACCATCCCTCAAAGAATAAACTCAGCTGTCATTAATTTCTGACAGTGCAGTGACATTTATACGCACACCTTTCCATCATTGAAAATAAAATAAATTACATGAAGTAATTTCAATTACTTTATCAAACACATTTGCAGGATTTCATGACATTTAAATAATTACACACGGGCTATAGTAAGGAACATGTGTCTGAAATGAGATTCAGTCCTAAGGGAGTAACACATTTTTTTTCTCTGAAGGGTTTCTGTACTGAGAATGAAGATAAGTGTTCAATCTTTTTGAATCTTAAGCTCCGTTCACATTTCAGATATAGGACAAAAATCATGGATTGTAGTTTCTTTTGTTTTTTTATATTTTTATGCAGGGCCTACCATAATTTATTAGCAGATCATGTGGCAAGCCCTCTGATTGCCAGGTCTTATAAAGGAATGTTTCTTCTATCATCTAAAAGACTGAAGAAATAATAAAAACTATGCATCAGATTTTTGATTATGAGGTCAGAATTGGATACATTTTCTGGGCAATAAAGGTGGTGGGATGTGAGTCTCAGAGTCAGCCTCTGGGAGTTTAGGGTCTTCTTAAACCCTTTCCTTCTCTTGAATCCAAGTTGAAAGAGACCCAGGAGGTGTTTTGAAGTGGATGAATTCCATTGGAGGAGGTATTTGGAAAAGGTACGGTGATAGTGGTGATGTGTGGTCCTAAGTTGCTTCTGGTCTTTCTGATCATTAGTAGAAAGATTATGTATTATTTGTCCCAACTCCAGGAGCTGATAATCAGTATATCAGCTCCAAGCTTCAGTCTACCCCACCCATCTGAAAGCCTCTTGTTGGACTACTTAGACTCTTTTCCACTAAGGAGCGTTTGCTTAGGATGTTCTTTATCTAAACTACAATTCTTTAAACCGCCTCCAAAAACAGACCCTTGTAGACACTAACTGAGAATTAGTGTTAAGTGCTCAGTTGGAGTATCTAAGTAATGGTGAGTGAAGCAAGTTTGTAAGAACAACTTTAGGACAACACTTGGGTAATCCTTCATGAAAGGTTGCATTATGCATGGGGTTTCGATTCAAGACAGGTCAAAATCCAAGCTCCTTCATTCACTAGTCTTTATGTAAATTAAGAAAAGTGCTTTCTTTGAACCCCAATTTCCTTCAAAGTAGAATGAGGCTAATGTCACCTATCAGAATGTGAGGTTTGCAAATAACACATGCAAAACTACTGTGTTTATGTGCGCATTTAATAAATTGTATCCTCAGTTAAAAAAAAAAATGCAAGTAAGGTACAACTCAAAGAAGAGGCGAGCATTTCTAGTGAAAAACCCAGATAGCTGTTAACATTTGGGAAATCATGGTAAAGAGAGGAATGCTAAGATTTGGGAGAGAGGTATTGTGAGCAAGTAGGTAAAGATGTAGACCTGAAACACAAACTAGTGTTCAGATCCTACTTCTACCACTTAACAGATGTGTTTTATTAGACAAATGATTTAATCTCTTTTTTTTTTTTCAACGTTTATTTATTTTTGGGACAGAGAGAGACAGAGCATGAACGGGGGAGGGGCAGAGAGAGAGGGAGACACAGAATCGGAAACAGGCTCCAGGCTCTGAGCCATCAGCCCAGAGCCCGACGCGGGGCTCGAACTCACGGACCGCGAGATCGTGACCTGGCTGAAGTCGGACGCTTAACCGACTGCGCCACCCAGGCGCCCCGATTTAATCTCTTTTGATTTCAGTTTTCTCACCTGTAAAATGGGAATAATAATAATCATATCTACCTGGTAGGGGTTGAATGAATGGATATTTGTAAATCTAAGTCCTAGCACATAGAAAACATGAAGTAAACATTAGTTTTCATTATGATTACTTGGGCTCCTGTACACCATTTTGATACCTTTTCTTTTTGCTGTTTCCAATAGAGTGAAAGGGAAGATTGGTGATAGATTTTTTAATACTTGCAAGACTGTTGATTTCTAGTTTGGATGTAAAAATATCACAAGAGACCATAAGTCTCAAATTTACAATTAAACAAGCCAGAAAAGCTATAAAAATTACAGCTAAAAAAAAGTCATAAAGCCAAGCTCATAAAGAAGTGAAAACAAACAAAACACCAGAGTGCTTGGGAGATGTTTACTGGATAGAAGAGACTTTCTACTGCTCTCCTCATGGGGGAAAGGCTTGCCACAGATAAGAGGGAAAAACCACCTGAAGTGCTAACAAATGGGTAATAGCTGTGTATGGACTCTTGTAATAGACTGGAACTACAAGGGACCCAGCCATAGAGCAAGTCTCTCCTTACCACCAATTGGAAAATAACATGTTGAAAATGTACAGTAGCATTAAAAAGTGAAGTAAAAAAAATAAATCTAATGAAAGACAGCAAAGATGTCCATAGTGAAAACTACAAAACATTACTGAGAGAAATTAAAAAGGACCTAAAAAGTGAATCTAGCATTTTTTTTGTTGAGAAAACAGAATGTCGTAATGTACTTCCTAAATTGATAGATACATTCAATCTAATCTTTATCATAATGTCAATGGCTGGTGTAGAGAAGTAGACAAGATTGTTTTAGATGATATGGAGAAAGCAAAGAAAGTAGGAGAGCAAAACTGTCTTGACAAGGAATGAAGTTGGGGGACTTAAACAAGCTTATTTCAGAATTTACAAGTGTACAGCAATCAAGGCAGTGTGGTGTTGGCTTAACCATAGACAAAATTATGAAATAGAGTCTAGAAACAGATCCAAATGTATTTGGTGAACTGATTTTTCACAAAAGGGCCAAGGTTACTCTCTGGGGAAAGACTTTTCCGTAAGTGTTACTGGAACGACTTGGTATTTATATGGAAGAAAATAGAGTTGACTCTGACCTCATGCCATAAACAAAAAGGAATTCCAGATGGATCACAGATCCAAATGTAAAACTAGATTCAAAAAGTTCTGGAAGAAAACAGAAAAAAAAAAAGCATTGTCATTACCCCAGGTTAGGCAAAGCTATCCTATATAGGAAAGAAAAATAAATTGAGAATGCTTAAAATTCTTTCTTTCGTGAAGTATCTGCTCAACTCTATGGCACATGCTTCACTGGAGTTATTTGTGTTTTTATAGTTGATTGGTAGGAATTCCTTATATAGTCTTTTGTCAAATACTCTGTAAATTTTATTTTCCAGTTTTTGGTTTATTTATTCATTTTTAATGGAATCTCTTAATGAGCAGAATGATTATAAAGAACACAAAATATTTTTGTAAAGAACACAGATAATTATTTGCTCTATTGGTTTGTTAGCAGAACAGAACCTTCCCTTGTACCAGATCCTTTTGTCCTGACATATGTCACACTGCCTAAGCTCAGCCATCCTGAACTGTGTCTCTAATCCCCAGTGTATTTTAATCTCCAGTGCAGCTGATCTCCTACATCTGAATTGACTAACGTTTCTGCTCTCTTTGTTGTAAATGGAACAAATACTACTACAACAACACAACGTTTTATGCATCTTAGATTTTCAGCAGAAAGCAATTCTTTGCAATGCAACCCGTCATGTTTTTATTATTTGGCACCCTTTTCTGCCAGCATGTGATGAGGGTATATGTGGGGGGTTGAGGAGGTAGAAAGCTAGTGTGTACTGAGCTTCAGTTGGCAGGGATGGAGGATATTGTAGACCCTGAATAAGGAAAAGCTGAATATAATGAAATTATTTATCTAATTGAACATGATAAGTTCTGAGTCTGTGAATGTTCTATCATGAATTGATGAATAAATTTATGTACTCCTCTAACTGGGAAACAGTTTCCTGCTGCATTATAAAGAGCGGTAAGATCTGCTTTCAAAACAGGTGCATCCTTTGCAGTCAGCTTGTTTTAAGAGCATGTAATTGTTCTAATGCTCTGGAAGACTTTTTTTTTTTTTTTCAACGTTTATTTATTTTTTTGGGGACAGAGAGAGACAGAGCATGAACGGGGGAGGGGCAGAGAGAGAGGGAGACACAGAATCGGAAACAGGCTCCAGGCTCTGAGCCGTCAGCCCTGAGCCCGTCGCGGGGCTCGAACTCACGGACCGCGAGATCGTGACCTGGCTGAAGTCGGCCGCTTAACCGACTGCGCCACCCAGGCGCCCCTAGAAGACTTTTTATTACTCTCTTGTTACAATTCTGCCGAAAGCTGGTCCAGAGTGACCACTTTGGAGGCGCCTCGGTAAGTTTTTTTATGCCACTGTCACTCCAGTTGAACTTTGAGCCTGATGAAAAGATCTTCTCCCTCTCCCGGTTTTGCTGAGAAGTGTCTAAATGTACTGTGCTCATTTCAATCAGATTACCTTGGAATTCAAGTTACACACCACTTTTAGCCAGTTTTTTCTTGGTAGAATTTTTGAGTAAAACATAATTAATTCTGATTCTATTTTTGGACTGAGTTCCTTCATTGATTTAGGATGCATCAGTTAGATATTTGTAGCCACATCTATCCTGAGGGAGAATTCCTGGTCTGGGAGAATGTTCTGCCCTGGGATGATCATGGTGCTGGGTCAGAAAACATGACAGATGCCACCTTTTTTTTTTCTTTAACTTTTGTCTTCACTTTACCCCCAAGGGGGTTTCTTTCCTCTTCTTTGAGGGCCTGATGATCAGCTCTGGATGTGGTAGGTAAGGTATGGGCACCAGTGGCATTTTTCCTAATTCATCTAACTGATGTTGGGAGGGCTTTCATATATAAAATGTGTGTGTGTATATGGGTGTGTACTTAGGCATTTTAAAGTGTGTATATGCATAAAGATATAAACAACATACATGCACATACACACATTATATTTAGCTGTTTGACTAGGTAAGAGTTACTCTTCACCATTAATTGGCCAGTTCATACAGCACTTTGTGTAGAACAAATGTGCAGGCTCAACCAAATTTGAAATGTGCATAACATTTGCCAAGCAATTTCACCTGAAAATCTATTCTACAGAAATCTTTGCACATTCTTTTTTTTTTAAAAATTTTAATGTTTATTTATTTTTGAGAGAGAGAACATGAACAAGGGAGGAGCAGAGAGAGAGAGAGAGAGAGACAAAGCAGGCTCCAGGCTCTAGCTGTCATCACAGAGCCCGATGTGGGGCTCAAACCCGCAAACCATGAGATCATGACCTGAGCTGAAGTCGGATGCTTAACCAACTGAGCCACCCAGGTGCCCCTATCTTTGCACATTCTTAGACATGTAACCATTGCAAACTTCTTATAATACCAAAAATTTGAAAGCAACTTAAATGTTCATCAGTAAATAGTGAACATTCCTTCCATCAAATACTGTGTGATTAGAAAAGTAAAAGTATAGGTCTTAATGTAGAAAGATAGCTTTAAGATGTTGATAAAAACAAAAACGCAATTTACTGAGTAATATGTATAGCATGATTTTTGAAAAGTTTATTGTCTTTTAAGAGAGAGAGCACACGAGGGGAGGGACTGAGAAGGGAGGGCAGGGAAAGAGAGAGAGAGAGAGAGAGAGAGAGAGAGAGAGAGAGAGACAGACTCCCAAGCAGGCTCCACATTGCCAGCACAGAGCCCAATGTGAAGGTCAGTCTCAAAAACCTTGAGATCATGACCTGAGCCTAAATCAAGATTTGGACACTTAACCCATTGAGCCACCCAGGTGCCCCTGTATAGCATGATTTTATTTATGATAAAACAATTAACAACCCTTTATGTGTGCACAAAATATTCTGAAAGGAATTTTAAACTGTTGTTTGAGAAGAGAGGAAATAAGGAGTTTTGAAGGGTAATCTTTTCTCTATACCTTAAAATTTTAAGATTGTGTATGGGTATTACTTGTTTAAACAGGAGGAAAAAAGTCATTAGCAAGGTATTTTTTCAATAATTGTGACCTCTTAATGAAGTAGTGCATGCTCAAAATAGAACATCATGAACAAGGAAAATTACATGCAGAACATATTGGTAGAATGAAAAGATTACTATCTAAATTTGTAGCTTCACAAGATATATTCAAGCCCTGAAGGGCTATCTTTTGTAAATAGTTGAGAATATGCTATTTATTTGCTTGTCAGTGTGTGAGATGTCTACCCACCTATATTCTATAAGTGAGTGATTATGTAGACGTCTATAGTGGGCTCAGGTGGCTTCCCAAAAGATAGATCTAAGTTCTTTCCCTTAAAACCTGTGAATGTGATCTTATTTGGAAATAGTCTTTGCAGATGTAACTAAGTTGAGGATCTTGACATGAGGTCATTCTGGAATATCTAAGTGGCCCCTAAATCTACTGACAAGTGTCCTTATAAGAGTTAGGCAGAAACAGATTTGAGACTGAAGAGGAAGAGACACAGAGGAGAGAAGCCCATGTGAAGATAGAGACAGAGACTGCAGTAATGCATCCATAAACCAAATAAGATGGGAAGTCACTAGAGCTGAAAAAGGCAAGGAATGATTGTCCCCTGAAGCCTTCAGAGGGAGTGTGCCCCCACAGATGAATTGATTTTAGTTTTGCTCTCCACAGCTGTGAAGAATAAATTTGTTGTGTGAACTACCAGGTTTGTGGCAATTTGTTACAGGGGCCACAGGAAACTAATATACCATACATGTAAATAAAAATATGATAGGTTTAACATGCAGGAGAGATTAGAGCATTTTAAAGGTTAGATTATTGCAAATTTTTTAGAGTTTTTTTCCTTTCCTCTTTTCTAAAATTTAAGTCCTTAGACTATTGACTGCCAGAGGAATGAACATTATTCCATGTGTTTCCCCAGAATCACTGAACATAGCAATCAATTATTGTAGGCATCATCTGGTCCACTGGCCATACACAGAAGAGCTCATAGGTGTCAGGAATGAGTCATGAATATTGGATTAGTTTAGGGGAGAAGTGCCTGGTGAATGGTAGAAAACTGAAGTGTCTAGTCTACCCAAAGGCACTGCAAATCAAACAATTAAAACCCTGTGAAGGCAAGATACCTATTGCTCTGTCTGGCTACCTGTGTGCCCAGGGGGGATCTAATACCAAAATGGAGAAGAGGAAAATGGAAACTGGAAGACAGTTGACTGTCCCTGCCCAATACTGAACCAGCTGTTGAATTAGTATCGTAATCACTGGTTCCTCTCTCCTAATCTAGTGTTGTTCTGCCTCTGATTTGCTCTTTATCTCTGCTAAACAGAATGGAAAGAAACTAAGATATATTGACCAGCATGTAGTGGGCACCATGCCAGGTTCTTTCAGATCAGTAATCTCATTTAATTTGCACAACAGCCCCGTGAGGTTGGTAGGTTTCCTCGGTGTTGGGTAACTTGCCTAAGGTCACTCAACTAGTGATGCAGGTCTCTGTGGCTGTGAAAACTCATGCTGTTTCCAACATAAAATACTGCTCCCAAAGCAGTGCTCAAGAAGCCATGAGACTTGGGGGAATTGTGAATATGTTATTTTTCTGAAGACAGGTCATGGTTATTTTTAATAGTCTTATTAATTTTTAATGTAATTGAAAAAAAAATAGCATTTCTGCAGCGAAACAATCAGCTTCACTATTTTTTTCTGTTACATATCCTGTAGGGTTTCCTGTTATCTGTTGGGTTTTATAAGAGTTTCCTTTCCTTTAATAAATTCAGGACAACAACCCTATTGCTTTTTTCCCTAATTATTCTGTAACTGCCAAAATTATCAAATTACTTTGAAATGTGATCTGATTTCCTCTGTACTTGCTAACTGAAGCAATTCTGTACATCTGACTTTATTTAAAAAGTTGTACCTTTAAAAATTCCATCTAAGTGATTTTACACATGCTTTAGGAACTAAGTTGGGCTATGCTAGAAAAGAGGCATTTTTTTTTCATTGACACATGGGGAAAATGCACTTTTAGAAAATAAATTTTGGGAGGAGACTTCTGCCTGTAGTCATCCTACCAAATGACATGGGAATTTTGTAGTTATTTTCCTTATTTAGTTAACCAATAAATATTTATTCATGGCCTAGTATGTACTCAGTTTGCTGCTTATGGATTATCTTAGGTGTTTTAGAAGAAATATAAAATATGAGTCTTGCAACTTAGCTATAGAAAGCTTGCAACTTAGCTATAGAAATAGGACTAACACATGGAGAATAAGAGAGAGGGGTGCCTAATAAAGCATTAAGGACTCCAATATCAAATAGCCCAGTATGAACTGAAGTAGTTAGAAAAGATTGCATTGAGATTTTGGAATTTGAGGTATACCTACAAAAATTGGGAGGATGGAAATTTAAGAATAGAATTTCTTAATTCTTAGGAAATAGAATAGAAAAGGTAAATGTGGAATTTGTGTATCTGGGGGACAGTGAATGAATTAACCTTACCAAAGAGAAATAAAGGGAGTAAGAAATTAGGTATAGTAGCCAAATGGGAAGACAATATATGCTTTAAAAACCAGTCTAAGGAGTTTTGATTTAAAGGCAGTTGATTATAATGAATTCTCTTGTGCTGGAAAATGAAAAGATAAGAGGAATTTCTCAAGATTTAGTATCAAAACACATGACAGTTGGTTTAGAGGAGAAGCAGGGTCAATATTTAGGGTCAAGTAAGTATAGAATCTAAAATATTGCTATTTTAATAAGATTATGGTATAGGGAGGGACTAGACTACGGTAGTGGTAGTTGCAATGGATAGAAAAAGGCAAATTATTCCTAGAGGCATTAAAGGAAGAAATAATGAGCCTTCTTTAGGAATTAGGGAAGGAAGATGTCTGTAGGCAGCTAGAAAGGACATAGTATGATTGAGTAGGAAAGGAAATGCAGATTCATTAGTGGCCAAATAATAGATGACATAGCTGAAGTAGTGAATGAATATCAGCTCAATTGTACTACGGCTAGAAAACCAGAAGGATGAGCTTAAAGAACATTCCACAGTTAGGGACTTAGTGAGGAAAAAGAGAGGAGAAATGGCATTAGAAGGATGGGAGAAACTCTTAAATATGCCAAAGAATGAGAGAACTTCATGAGTGGATAGTTGGTAACACTAACATTGTAAGATGTTGAAAATGTCTAAGGAAAGGTCAAGACCATCAATTTAGCAGGAAGAGATGATGGATAGTCTTCAAGGAAATCATTTCTATGCAGTGGCATGCCCTGAAATAGGTGGTAAAGGGAATAAGAAGAAGACAGGAAAAGTGTAGATTGAACATTGGAATAGTCTGGGAGCAAAACCAGAGAGGGGCATTGCATTGGTTAGTGAGTAGAATAGATAGTAATAAAAGAAGGATGCTATGATAGCTGGTATCCAAGATGGCACCCAGATACTTCCCCTCCTGCCATTCATGCCCATGTGTAGTTCCCTGTTAATGGAATAGGGCCAACCTGTGTAACCAATACTATATTGAAAAAATAATGGTGTGCAACTTCTGAGGCTAGGTCATAAAACATACTGAGGCTCTGGCATGTTTTCTCATAGGTTGCTCATGCTTGAAGAAACCAGCTCTCATGTTATGGTGGTACTCGGGCAACTCAAAAAGAGGAACTGAAGCTTCCTTCCAACAGCACCAGGTTAGTGAACTATCTCAGAAACTGATCCTCCCGCTCCAATTAAACCTTCACATACCTGCTGACATCCTAACTACAACCTTATCAGAGACCCTAACTCAAAACCACCCAGGTAAGCCATACCTGAATTTCTGACCCATGGAAACTGTAAGGCAATAAATGTTCATTTTAAGCTAAGTTTTAGAGTACAGTGGACTCTAGAACAACATGAGAGTTAGGGATGCCAGCCCCTAAGGAAGCAAAAAAAATAAAATAACTTATGACTCTCTCAAACCTTAACTACTAATAGCCTACTGTTGACCAGAAGCCTTACTGATAGCATAAAAAGTTGAGTAACATATATTTGCATGTGATCTGTATATAGACTGTATTCTTACAATAAAGTAATCTAGAGGAAAGAAAAGGGTAAGAAAACCATAAGAATACATTTACAGTTCCCTACTGTATTAATTGAACAAAATATATGTGTAAGTGAATCCATGAAGTATAAACCCATGTCGTTGAAGGGTCAACTACAATTCTTCATGTGGTATTAGGTAATTAACAGATTTCTTTAGATATTTTCTTTTGTACGTGTTTAGCTCTTTTTTTTTTTTTCTTTTTGACTGGTAGATATTTGAAATATGTTTTAAGGTCCTTATGGATATTGGAATGATTTAAGATGATGATATGAATAGGAGAATTGTAGGAATAAGCTCTGAGTATCTGGAAAAATCAGGGGGCTGAAATAAAGCTGAGGAGTTGATTTTCAAAAAGAAGTCACGTATTTTCTGAAAGTAATGTGAAGTTCAAAATAGATATAGACTCTATTCCATCCTGAGATGAAGATAGGAGTGCTTGGAATAATTCACTTCAGATTAGCTCAATTAACTAAATCCTCTATGTGTGCATAATACTATATTTTTATTTTTATTTATATTTTTACCTAGTTAGGCTAGTAGATGCTCTTTTTATCCACAAGAAGACGTTTTCTGTGATGGTATACTTTGTAAGATAAATAGTGAAAATGTTAGCTTCATTCCTCACAATGGTCAGGAATCTGCTAAGTGATTCATTAAACAAGTAGTTTTATTTATGGTTATCTCTGTATTTTTTCTGTAGGGTTTACTTGTTACTATTTTTTTTAACCCACCTATACTTACCATGGTATCAGGGAGCTATGTGCATGAACTCTGTAGGGCCTCTCTGCTATCCAAAGGTCAAATGGACATGTGGTGGTGTTTTAAAAGGTGTGCTTGGCTGTTAGTCTAATAAAAGGGGTTGAAATGCACTAGAGATGAGGTTACATAGATTGGTTTTGTGGCCCTGTAAAGATTCTCAGGTTCTGTTGTAAGCTCATAGATATGTATCTTCAGGGAGGGTATATTTACTTTATTGCATTCATCAATATTCTTTGAACATAATCCACTTGTAGGGCATTGTGTGAAGACCTCTGAAGGCTAAAAAGATCAATCAGAAAAGAGTCTGGCCTGAAGTGGCTTCTAGTCAAATAGCATTGCTACAGGCAAAGGTGGTCTGGGTGTCAGAGGAAGGGGTAGAGGAACAAGAGTGCATGTGTGTCCTGAATGTCTCACAGGGTTACTGCCTATGTGATTGCCAGTACCAGTTCTTAGCAGAATGCTCTTTGGGAGGACTGGACAAGTAAGCAAGTGTGTCAGCCCTGGAACATGTATTCACCAGTAGCACGTTAGCAATATGGCATATTAGGCCTGGTGACCACGATGACTTTAACATTTCCCTCTGCTTGACTAGACTTTAGGCAGGTTTCTTCTTTATCATAGGCTTCTGATCTCCATTTTCGTAGAGCATTTACTTTAGAAAACTTGGAATTGTACACTCTTTCTCTGCCTCTTGAAATATATGTAAGTCTTCTCCCAGCCTCTTGACAGTTTCACAACCCAGGAAAATATTTTCTTAAGGATTTGATAACAATCTCTTTGAAATGTTAACCACGAAAATATCCCTATCTCTTAGTCTCTGCAGGATGGTAAGAGCCTAACTCTGATGGGCACCAACTAGCAAATGTAGATGGCCTAATCATAGAAACGTTTGGGGACTCAACCCAATGTTCTCCACACATTCCAT
Organism: Leopardus geoffroyi; assembly: GCF_018350155.1. Taxonomy (NCBI): domain Eukaryota; kingdom Metazoa; phylum Chordata; class Mammalia; order Carnivora; family Felidae; genus Leopardus; species Leopardus geoffroyi. The sequence continues at coordinate 93,900,838 of NC_059331.1, read as the reverse complement.
TGATGAACCTCTTCCCTAATGTCCCCCAGTACCTTTCTCTAGATCACCCTATCACTTAAAAATCCTCCAGCCTTTTGTTTCAGCATAGCTGTGTCTTTATCCCCTATTGGAATAACCTAATGTCATCTTTGCTGGCTTAACTTTGGTGCAGATTTTACTTTGGCACTGGAAAATCCTGATGTCATCTGGCCTTGCACACCAGTGTCAGCGAAGACGGAGTTTAGATGGAATCTTTTAAATCTACCTCTTTGATGTCAAGAGAAATTCAAATAAAATGCTGAGATAAATATGTAGATGTAAACTTGGATAAAAATTTACAGGGGTCTGGAAATTGAATGCTGGACATTATTTCAAAATGATAGAGTGATAATTTGGTTGAAAAAAGAAAACACAGAAAGGTATACAGTGAAGAATGAATGTGTCCCCTACTTGTTGTTCCTAGTTTCTCTTCTCAGATAAAGTCACTTCTAACTGTTGGTTGTTATAATGCTAATAATAAACTTGATTCAATGTTATTAATTTATCAGCTCTTGATATCATTTGTTAACTATTTCCTATAAAAACTAGGACAATTAATGCATATGACTGCCTTCCTTTTTCCTCCCCAACAGACTCCGCTTTTGATTTTCTTACATGTATTGTTGTATTAGAAGCTGTTCTTGGGGCACCTGTATGGCTCACTCGGTTAAGCTTTGGCTCAGGTCATGATCTCATGGTTGGTGGGTTTAAGCCTGTGTCAGGCTCTGTGCTGACAGCTCAGAGCCTGGAACCTGTTTAAGATTTTGTGTCGCTCTCTCTCTGCCCCTCCCCCACTCATGTTCCTCTCTCTGTCTCTCTCTGTCTCTTTCAAAAATAAATCTTTAAAAAAACTAAAGAAACTCTTCTTACAGCTTTTCTATTTAGAATGCTTTTTAGACCTTTTATTTCTTGATGTGACAAGATTAATGGTTCTCCAACTTAAGCATGCAACAAAATGACTTGAAAGTTTTGTTAAAACATAGTTTCCTGGACCATATGCCTCTAATATGATTCAGCAGGTGTTGTGACTTGGTTAGATTAACATTGCTATTTACAGCCCTGGGCCTGGCTGTCAGACTGTCCTATGATGAGTCACAGGTCAACAAAAATGTACAAAAGAATTGAAATACAGAACTTTATTAAGTCCTAGAGGAAGTACGTGGTATATGTAGAGGTACCGTGAAAGGGGGGTCAAGGCAGGGTGCAAGCAGAGGAAAAGGTTGGTCATGGGGTATATGCCTTTGTTAGGGTCAGAGGGTGGAATGCTTTGAAATTCCTGGGCTAAAGCTGGACTGGCCAATTAAAAAAGGAGCAGAGTTTTGGTAAGCTTCATGGCTTAACTAAGGTGTACCCAAGGGGAAGGCCCTGGGATGTGGGGGAGAATGCTTATCACAAAGGTGGCTAGGGGAGTCTATCAGGAACTTACATTCATGTTTCTGGGGACTGTCGTCCCCAGGGCATGCACTCAGAGAGGGGCTAGCATGAGTTCAAGTCCCCTGCAATGCCACCCAAGATGAATGCCAAGGCAGCACTAGCATGGAGCAGCTTAGCTAAACTAACATTAGGTCTAGGGTGAGGCCTGAGAATTGGCATTTTTAAAAAATGTTTTATGTATTTTGAGAGAGAGAGAGAGAGAGGGTGGAAGGGAGAGAGAGAGACTGAATGAGTGGGGGAGAGACAAAGGAAGAGAGAATCCCAAGCAGGCTCCATGCTCAGCATGGAGTCCAACATGGGGCTCAGTCTCACAACTGTGAGATGATGAACTGAGCTGAAATCGAGTCAGACGCTTAACCAACTGAGCCACCTAGCATGTGCCGACACTTTGCATTTCTAATTAGTGATCAGATGCTGCTGCTAGTGCTTGTCCCAGGTTCACACTTTGATAACTATCCCTTGATATTTGAACCATCCCTAAATACAACGGAATTTATTGAGTCATTGAGGTATATGATGAAGAAATTTGTGAATCTACCTGTCTTTTTATTTTTCATTCCTCTTTGACCTCAACTTGGGTCAGCTGTACCATTACTTTTATGCTGTCTGTATTGACAAAATCACATTATTTCTGGTTATTATAATACCGTTGATTGAAAAATTTAAAAACCAATAAACAGCATTTACTATACAAAAATTAAGTTATATGGTGATATTGGATCTGTAGAGAAAAAAACATATGCCTGTGTAGCAGGGTCAACATTATTAATATTTTGAGAATCTTTGTCACTCTTACCTTCATCTTCAAATATCGGTTCTGGCTTTGCCCATTGAATTTCATTTCTTCCTCTGTTTTCTGAGGATATTCCAGGGTTGTCAGAACCGGTTTGAGGGCTTTGTGATGTAGAAACTAGAGGAAAGAAGGTAAGAGTCCTAATATCAAAAGATTTGTTAAGGCTGGGGAGGAACTTTGGGGGAAATTTAGAGAAAGGAATAGAAACATTTTTACATGTAAGGGAATTAGATGGGAGATTTCATAGGAATTGAAGTATTATTGTCTGTGTAATCCTTTAAAGATGGAAGAAATGCAAAGACAGGAAGAAATGACCATGGCTTTTTTCTTTTCTTTCTAAGGTCTGTATTTCTTTCTGTATCTTTTGTTGATGAAAAGATCAAATGATTTTTATCCTTTTATTATGAAGTTCCAGATTCTAAAAAAAAATTTTTTTTCTAATGTTTGTTTATTTCTTGAGAGACAGAGACCGAGTGTGAGTGGGGGAGGGACAGAGAGAGAGGGAGTCATGGATTCTGAAGCAGGCTCCAGTCTCTGAGCTGTCAGAACAGAGCCCAATGTGGGACTCAAACTCACAAACCATGAGATCATGACCTGAGCCGAAGTCAAACCAACTGAGCCACCCAGGCACACCTGAAGTTCCAGACTTTTAATAACTACAGTTGATAATCTGAAATGCAGCTTCTTTCTAAAGACATTCCTCACAGAAAATTCTGAATTTCTTCTATTTTATTCTACAGAAATTTTTTAAAAAATTGGTAAATAATTTTTTCTCCAATATTACCATAAATGAACACATAAAACAGGAAATTGTAAGTGTGATATATTGGTAACTATAAAATTATTTTTTTGGTCTGTTGTATACTATTTTATTTAAAAAAATTTTTTTTTTAACATTTATTTAATTTTTTGAGACCGAGAAAGACAGAGCATGAATGGGGGGAGGGTCAGAGAGAGAGGGAGACACAGAATTGGAAGCAGGCTTCAGGCTCCGAGCTGTCAGCACAGAGCCCGAAGCGGGGCTCGAACTCATGAACCACAAGATCATGACCTGAGCCGAAGTCGGACACTTAACTGACTGAGCCACCCAGGCACCCCTGTTGTATACTATTTTAAATAAAGGTCCCAAAGAACTTTTGTTCACATAAATTGTAGCTATAGTATTTACTATATTAAAAAATCACAAAGGAGGAGTGCCTGGGTGGCTCAGTCAGATTGAGTGACTGACTCTTGATTTTGGCTCAGATCATGATCCCAGGGTTGTGGGATCGAGCCCCACACTGGGCATGATGCTGAGCATGGAGCCTGCTTAAGATTCTCTCCCTTTAGGTCTTGTTTCCTCTGCCCTTCCCCAACTTGTGTAAGCATGTGTGTGCTCTCTCTCTTGCTCTTTCTCAAAAATAAACAAAAATTAAAAAAGGAAAATACCTATACCCAAACTGTTATTTATTAATCCAAACAATTTCAAAAGTTAATTATATTTTTCTAAAATAAAAATAAGAGTAGCATTGTTTTATAATCATATAAATTGCTTTAATGTCCAGCTTAGAAGATAGCTATATTCTCATATCTGCTTTTGCATCAGTCTCCTGCCATATGTTGTTTTGATAGAAGTATATGATGAAAATCTGTTTACATGCATGTAACTGGAAAAGAGAGGGATATTTTAATAGGCTTTTTGGTAATTGTGAATATTCTTTTCTTAATGCTACACTGAAACTGAATAAGTGGTAGTTTCTTAAAGATTGGTTGCAATGTGGAATCTGAAATGATAGTTTAGTAGTTTCCTATTGGTGCTGCTGCTGCGGCAAATTACTGTAAACTGAGTAAACTGGCCCTGGAGGCCAGAGGTCTGAAATTAGGGTGCCAGGTGGGTTATACTTCCTCTAGAGGCTCATGAAGAGTTTCTGTTCTGTGCCTCTTGCATATTCTGGTGGCTCTTGGCATTTCTTGATTTGTGACCTTGTCACTCCAATCTCTGCCTCCAGGTCACATCTGCTTTTGCCTAAATCTTATGACAGTTGTTACTGGATTTATGACCCACCCACATAATCCAGGATAAACTCTCAAAATCTTTAATGTAATTATACCTTTGGAATGTAATTCACTCTTTTATCGTATAAGGCACAGGTTTGGGGGATAAAGACAAGGACTTACCTTTTGGTGGGCCACTGTTCAGCAAATGACACATATCAATAACTTTGCCCTCCACTAGTTCATTAAAATTCACTGTTTTATCTTGCAACCTGAATGGTCTTTTACCATGCATGATACTGTAACATCATCATTAGTCATTTGGAATATACTCATTTACCAAGTTATGAGGATCTTCCAAATATTGATACATAGTATTAAAAAATCCCACTGTAAAACTCATCAGTAAAGTCTTTGAAGATTGGGAACATGCATGGTGGCAGATAAAAATTTTTCTAAAACGATCATTTTCAACTTGAAAGCTCCAATTTTATCATTGGCAGCAAATCTAGTCAGTTCTCCTTTTTTGAAGTTGACAGGCTCACTTTGTTCATTGTTAAAGAAATGTTCTACCAAATATCTCCAATCTGAATAACTATCATTTGTTTGTCTGTCATTCTTTCAAGTAAAAATAGCATTCTGTAAAAAAAAAAAAAAAAAAAAAAAAAAAAAAAGGAGCTAGTTCAGCTTACAACTCAAACAATTGAATGGGTGCTGTTCCTAAAGGCCACCATCATTCTTTAGTATGCAGAAAAGTATGTTATGTATAATTCCCCTTGTCAAACAGAATATTTAAAAGATGCATACCAAAGGCTTGAGATTTAATTATATTAATGATCTCTATTGCTTCAAGGATATTTTTAAGTGAAACTGGATTTTTTCCCCTTAAGTTTTTTGTACTGTTGAAAGTGTGGGAGTGGAGAATACGAACACTAGTAAGGTCTGGTACCACTTGATTCATCTGACTGTGTCAGCAGCTTTACCCATGATTGCTCTTGGACCATCAGTACAAATGTCAATGTGCTGAAAGATGACAAATAACATACTAAAAATTATTTTCATTTATTTATTTTTTAAAAGTTCATTTGATTTTGAGGGAGACAGAGGCAGCATGAGCAGGGGAAGGGCAGAGAGAGAGAGCGAGTGAGCGAGAGAGGGAGGGAGGGAATCCCAAGCAGGCTCTGCACTGCCAGCACAGAGACCCATGCGGCGCTTGAACTCGTGAAATGGTGAGATTGTGACCTGAGCCAAAACCAAGAGTCAGACACTTAACCGACTGAGCCACCCAGGTGTCCCCATACTAAAAATCCTAAAATAATTTTGCTCTTGCCTACCCCTGAAAGGTCTTGAAGTATTCTCCTTTGCATTTTAGAGTCCAGCCCTTTTATATGGAGGTTTGTGGTGCCTTTCTTTTTCCTTACAAAATTGTACTCTATATCATCGGTAGTGTCAATGACAGAGCCTTTCTTTAAAGGAGGCTCTACTGTATACTCTGCAATTTCCTTCCAAGTTTATAGTATCCATCATGTATGTATTGACATTGAATTTTTCATGTTCTTTCCGGGAATTGTCAACAGAAGGATTTCAGTCAAAAAGCAGGATGCATATTCCTTTCTCAAATAATTCCAAAGTTGTTTATGACTGAATACTTAAGGGGTTACAATTATCTAGCTATGCTACCAGGACTCAAAACTGAGGTCATGGCTGTGCAAGCAATGATTAGCATCTATGTGATATTGAATTGTATATGCACATATATGATATATCTCCCTTTTTGTTTAAGCTGCTTTTGTACCTGTCAGGAGCATAGTGTGACTTTCCTCCTAGGGGTTTTAAACATTCCTAAGCTTGCAAACAAATGGTATTTGAATGGTATCCTCTTGTTTATTATATCCTCTAATTAGTTTTGTGTTGTGTGTTTACATACTATGTATCTTCATAGAAAAATTTAAAATCATAGATAGTAATATTTTCTAAATTAATAAATTTAATGTGGTCTCAATGGAATAATGAGAATTAACATATAATTTTCTCTATCTGGGAATAAACATGTTGACAAGTGATTTCATTTGGAAAAGTAAATAAGCAACTATGGCCATGAATGTCCTGATAAGAAGGGTAGTGGTATGTGCGAGTGAACTAGCTTTATCTGATAATAAAATGGAGAAAGATGAAGACTGTATTGTTGAAAGCTAAATAGACATTCAGACCAAAAGGAGAGAGTAAGAAAATCTATGAATAGATCCTAATCCTTGTGATTTTTTTTTTTTTGTAAAGTTCAGTATATCAAGTCAGTGGGAAAGGATTTATTTTTTAATAAGGGATGTTGGGATAACTGATTAGACATAAAGAAAAAGATAAAATTCCATTCATTCTCATACTGTATATCAAGATAAACTTCAGATGGACCAGAAATTTAAAGAACAACATATACAAATGCACTGGAAAGAAATCTGAGTATATTGCTTTGTAAACTGGGAGTAGAGGCAACTCTACTGCTTTTGTATTTAATCAGTTAAAGGAAAAACTGGTATATTTGATCACTTGAAAAATGAATGACAAAATAATTATGAACAAAATAAAGATAAATGATAAACCAGAAAATAAATTTATTTCAGAAATAAAATTGATATGATACAGAGTTTCCAAAGATAGAGAAGGAAAATTATTATAATTTCAGAGAAAAATTAGCAATTCATAGAAAAAGGGAGGCAAATGATTCAAACATGGAAGAGTCTCAACTTTGTTCGCAATAAGTAAATGGTGAATTGAAACCACAATGAAGTTCTGTTTCTGTTAGATTGGCAAAAATTCCAATTTGGCAGCATACTCTTTGATCAAGCCCTGGGGAAACAGGTGTTCTCATATGTTGCTAGTGGGAATACAAAATGATACAGCGATGAGCAAGAGAAACTATGCAATATCTAGTAAAATTATGTATGACATTAAGTTTTGACTCAGAGCAGTTCCTCTGAAATGTGTCTCAAAGTTAATTAGGCAAAAATACAAAAAGGATATTTGCATAGGACTATTTATTATTCTAGTCTCCTTTGATGGAATATTTGGGTTTGAGACTGTATAAAAAGCTATTATATCCACACAATGAAGTTTTAAATAAAAGTTATAGAAGAATAAGGAACTTCTCTAAAGATTGCTGTAGAGTAAAATAATATGGTAGATAAAATTATATAGCATATCATCGTATATAGGTAAACATAAACATTTAGACTTACAAATCCATGTACAATACAAGCCTATATATTATGGTACATCTGTACACATACGTATGTATATATAAATATATATAAATGTGTAAACATATGTGTATTTTATATAAAAAGATGCATAAATATGGATATTACCTATTTATATATTTTCCCTTATATTAAAAGGATGGATGAAACCATCAGAACATTTTTAAAAGATGAACAAGATGTGGAGGGCACACAAATAGAAGCTGAACTGCTTGAATATACCACATTTTATGGATTTGACTTGGAATACATTTATTTAGTTATTTAAATTTACTTATTAAACTTGAGTTAATATACAGGGTAGTGTGGGTTTCAGGAATAGAACCCAATGATTCATCACTTACATGTAACACCAACTGCTCATCCCAATAAGTGCCCCCCTTAATGCCCATCGTCCATTTGACCCATCTCCCCCCTCCCCTTCCCGACCTCCCCTCTAGCAACCCTCAGTTTGTTCTCTGTATCTAAAAAGCTATTATGGCTTGTCTCCGTTTTTGTTTTTATATCATTTTTCCTTCCCTTCTCCTATGTTCATCTGTTGTGTTTCTTAAATTCTACATACAAGTGAAATCATGTGATATTTGTCTTTGTCTAACTTACTTCAGTTAGTATAATACACTTTAGTTCCATCCATGTTGTTGTAAATGGCAAGATTTCATTCTTTTTCAATCTGTTCATGTTTACTTTAACATAACCTTAGAAAATTAATACAAATATACACAAAAGCAGTACATAGAATAAAAGCAAAATGAACTAATGAATCTAGGTTATACTCCTTATAATTAAATAAATCATATAGAGAAGAATTGTGATTTTAAAATTCTGGCAAATTTACCACAGATACTTGGAGGATTATATTTTAAAAAATACATGTGTTGGGGCGCCTGGGTGGCGCAGTCGGTTAAGCGTCCGACTTCAGCCAGGTCACGATCTCGCGGTCCGTGAGTTCGAGCCCCGCGTCGGGCTTTGGGCTGATGGCTCAGAGCCTGGAGCCTGTTTCCGATTCTGTGTCTCCCTCTCTCTCTGCCCCTCCCCCGTTCATGCTCTGTCTCTCTCTGTCCCAAAAATAAATAAACGTCGAAAAAAAAAATACATGTGTTGATTTTTTTTTAGCAATTTTTGCTACTTAATATAATATTGGGATTATTTTCTTACCAGTAGAATAAAAGAACTAAGAAATATGTTAATATCACAAGGAACCAAAAATTTTCAGACTAAGGGAAAAGATAGAAAAATAATTTAAATTTGAATAGGAATCATTGATATGAATTCATACTTCATGCTGCATTTTCTCTTGTAAGAAGTGCATATTTCCTTGCTCTGTACACTGAAAGACCAAGAAACTTGAATGAACTTTCTAGCAATAAGCACCCATAATACTCAGATTACCATTTCTAAATACCAGTCCCTATCCTTTTAGGAACTAAAGCATCTTGGATAAATGAAAAAACTTGATTTTAGAGAAAAAAATATCTCAAAGACTAGTGTTTCTGTTTTATTTGCTTAGGATGCACTGTTTTGTTTTGGTTGTGTTGATTTATAGTTTCCATTTCAGATAATACTCTGGCTTTAGCTCTTTGAATATTGCCCCTTCTCCATTCTCACCCTTTCTAATTCAAGCAGACTAGCGTTTGATTTCCTCATTCTGTCTTCTGTGTCTCCTTTTTATATTTTTCATCTCTTGATCTCTCTCTGGTTTCACTCTAGATAAATTATTCATATATCTTCTAGGTCACTAATGGTCATTTGACTCTTTTTCCTGTTGTGTTAAGCATTCATAGAATTATTTATTTCAAATTCATTTCTATAATTTCTATGTTTTGATTTTGTATGTTGATTTCTGATAGTTTCTTGAAGTACACTGATCTTTGGCATTGCCCAGCTGGTTCACAGGAACATTTCATACGTGGTTCTAAATGTTGGGACTGACAATTTCAAAATCTTTAAGCCCTGCAGGTATTAATTTTTAACTGATCTTTCATTTTTTGTTATCACTGGATTTGATTCAAAGTGGTTTATTTTCTTATGTGTGTGACTGTCTTTGTAAAATTACACATGCTGTTTGATCATTTTCTTTTTTTTTTTTTTAATCCCTGGAAATAGCATAAGACTGCCTTGTAAGATGTTTGTACTTCTTAAGGGTTTTGGGGTCAGAGCAGATAGTTAAGGCTTCTCTTCCCAGAGTCAATATCCCCAAACTGTGTTGCTAGATTGTGCCTCTGAGATTCCTGATTTCTTCCTGCTGTCATACATCTAGGCCATCCTAGTCTCCCTTACTCCCTGCCTCTCTGACTCTGAACTACTGACTCCTCTTTTCTCTCATCCCCTGGGCTGTAGCTGCTCCAGTTTTCACCTACCAAAGCCTTGACTTTAGAATTTTGAGGCCATAGAACACCTGAGTTTCCATCTCGGCTTCATCACTTACATCCTGTTGTTAGTCAATATTCACTATTTTCTTTAATTCCACAAATTAGGCACTATAATCATAATTACTATTTTGCTATTGTTACTATTACTAACAAGACATTTTCTTGTTAACATGTTTTTTGTTTTTGTTTGTTTTGCTCATTTTTTTCTTGTGTCTGTCCCGACTGGAAGAATGATTAACTTGGGGTCTGTAAGACAATCAAAAATTTTTAAAACACTTTGTGGTCCTTAAGTTGGTTATTGCTGCTTTAGCACTAGTGGAAATTTCTCTAGTGTATTTTAGTAAGTAAACAGAGTAAAATATTGTAGTGAGTGTGCAGGGGACAGAAAAATTCTGTACTCAGTAGGGAATCTTAGTTTGTGCCAGGGACCTCTCCCATAGACTTAATTTCAAGGAGAAAATCATGGCCTGTAGTTTGAGCCAGCAATTTACATATTATTAGACAAAAAGATTTATTGAACTAAACAAACAAAAAAGAAAAGTAATTTTATAATGTATAATAGTCTAACCAAAAAATTGTTGTCTACTCTAGTCCATACATAAATCAGTGCCTTATCATTTCTGTGCAGTCATGCCTAATATCTTTTACCCTGGAATCCCGAGCAAAATCTTGTAATACAAGCCTTAGAATACATTTTTTTTATGTCCAATCTAATAAGCATTTTTAAAATGCCATTTTTTCTCCACACTTTTGTTCTGATGCTCTCTGTTAGTAACTCTGAGTCCGGTAACTCATTATTTGTATCATGAACAGATTGTAAGCTGCCCTGTGCAGGTGGCTGACCCTCCATTGAGATACATGACTTTGCATGGAGAAAATAGGAAACTCAAAATAAATATTTGAGCCTTAATGTTACCAGAGTTTGTTTTCTGTTACAGGAGGTGTTACTTTAGTGGTTATTATTACTATGATCAGGTATGAGCTGTTTGAGGCTGGTTTGGTTTTGCTATTTTCAATTTGCCCCTTCAGGGGTAAATGTTTTTCTATTGCTCATAATTCATTATTCATTTCTGTCTCTGTCCTTTATTTATTTCTACTACTGCTCCAGCCTCATTTCGGAAATTGCTGAAGAAATGTGTACCACATGAATTACATGTCTGGGTCAGATTGTATCAGCATTGTCAGTAACATTGTTTAGAATTGCTTGAAACATTGCTTTGTAACTGTGAAAAACAGTGGAAATGAGAGATAATAAGACTCTAATATTCTGTTTTTTTTAGGTGTGGAAAAAATGTTATGTTTGGGACATTTCAAAAGGATGTTGTTTTTGAGAGGAAATACTTTGCTTGTTTATAAGGCAAATAAGTAAAGCAAGTAATTTAAAAGTGAAAGCCAATAAGTCATATTTATACTCCAAGTTTGTGGAGTATTTCATACAGAAAAAACTTTTGGAAAATAGAAAAGATGAAGTGTTAAGAGATATATGTACATTTTGGAGGCAAAATGAATCCCCACTTTTTTCATCCCTGAGGCTAAGAAATAGGGCATTATTACCACCATTGGACCCCACCCTATCCATGATTCTCCTGGCTTCGATGCCCCTCTTAGATTCCAAGAGGACACTACCATTCTGAAATTATGAACTTGTGTGTTGCTGAAATTGTGAATTCTTACACTTCGCTTTCTAAATTAAAAAAAATATATATATAAATTTTTAAAAAATATAAAAACTTTTAAATATTTATAAATTTCTAATTTTATCTATTTTTATAATAATTATGTCTGAACAATATATCATTTTGCCTTTTCTTAAAATGTTTATTTTTGAGAGAGAGAGCACGAGTTGGGGCCAGGTAAAGAGCAAGAGAGACACAGAATCTGAAGCAGGCTCCATGTGAGGCTTGAACCTACAAACCGCAAGATAATGATCTGAGCTGAAGTCACACACTTATCTGACTGACCCACCCAGGCACCCCTCATTTTGCCTTTAAAAAATCACAAAATAATAAAAAAAAAGAAAATTCATAAATGGAATCATATTGTACGTATTCTGTAAGTGTCTTACTATTTTTTTTTGTTGTTAGTCTATTTTTTACTATCCTATAGTATTCCATTGTGTTGATTTCTGTATACATGTGAATATATATGTATATTTCCATGCATGTATGTATGATGAATACATTATTTATCCATTCCACTAGTAATAAATACGCAGCATTTTTACAAATAATGATACTGCTATGAATAATAACAGGTTAAGTTATATAATACTGTGTGCCAGGCATTGTTCCAAGAACTTTATGTATATCAACTCATTTAAATAATACACAAGCCTATGAACTAGGCACTATAATTATCAACTTAGAGATGAGGAGCCTGGAGCATAAAAATGATAAGTTAAGATAGAGCAAATGTGGAATTTCACTGCCAAGAACATGGCTATATAATCCATATTCAGAAACGCTGTGCTTTGTTGCTTGATTTTTGCAATGCTTTGAAACACACGTACAAATATGTCTGGTGTCGAGTATAGAAACATGGAACTTTTGGACAAGTAGGGTTTGTACATGCTCTGCAGTATTAGGTAATGTCAAATTTTCTCACAGGGTTGTCCTAATTTTACCCTCCTGGTAGCAGCGGATGAGAATTTTCATCAGTGTACATCCTTGCCAATACTTGGTATCATCCGACTTCTTAAGTTTTACAACTCTTGAGGGTATTAATGACTATTTGATGGGGATTTTAATTCTCAATTTCTTGATTATTAAGGAAGTGAATATTTTTCATACATTTATTAGGAATTTTGTGTTCTCCATGAAAAGTTCTTTTATCATTTTTTCCTATTTAAATATTTTTATTTTCCTTATTAAGAGGGTATTTATATTTCTTGTGGTTTACATATGTTGATAATATCCTTGCCTAGTTTATGACTTACTTAATTTTGATTAACAAAAGCTCTTTAGTGTAGTCAAATTTATAATTGCCTTTAGAGATGCACTTTTTAAATCTTAAAGTAATGAACATTTCTCTTCATATTGTTAATTTCAATACTTTTTCCTCTCAGTTATAAGTCCTTAAACTATATTTAAAAAAAAATGTTTTTTTTTATTTTGAGACACGGAGACACAGGGTGCAAGCAGGGAAGGGACAGAGAGAGAGGGAGACAGAGAATCTAAAGCAGGCTCCAGGCTCTGAGCTGTCAGCACAGAGCTTGACGCGGGGCTCGAGCCCAGGAACAGTGAGATCATGACCTCAGCTGAAATCGGATGCTTAACTGACTGAGCCACCGAGGTACCCCTAAACTGTATTTTTTGTCCGTGATGATCCACTTTTATTTTTTATATGAAAACTAATTGACCTGGTACAATGTATTTAAAAATCCATCTTTTTTATGGCCAAGTAATACTGAATTATATGTGTGCATATGTGTATGTGTGTGTGCACATACCGCTTCTTTATCCATTCATCAGTCGATGACATTTGGGCTCTTTACACAATTTGGCTATTACTGATAATGCTGTTACAAAGTGTGCATATATTGCTTCAAACCAGTATTTTTATGTCCTTGGAGCAAATACCTAGCAGTACAGCTGCTGGATCATAGGGTAGTTCTATTTCTAACTTTTTGAGGAATCTCTGTTTTCCAGAGTGGCTGCAATAATTGGCATTTCCACCAACAATGTAAGAAAGAAGGTTCCCCTTTCTTTGCATCCTTACCAACACCTGTTGTTTCTTGTGTTGTTAATTTTAGCCATTCTAACATATGTGAGGTGATAGCTCCTTGTAGTTGTGATTTGTATTTCCTTGATGATGAGTGATGTTGAACATCTTCTCATGTCTCCGTTGGCCACCTGGATGTCCTCTTTGGGAAAATGTCTATTCATGTGTTTTGCCCATTTTTTAACTGGGCTATTTCTTTTTTGGCTGTTGAGCTTGATAAGTTTTTTATAGATTTTGGATTCTAACCTTTTATCAGATATGTCATTTGCAAATATTTTCTCCCAATCCACAGGTTGCCTTTTAGTTTCTTGATTGTTACCTTTATTGTGCAGAAGCTTTTTATCTGATGAGGTCTCAATAGTTCATTTTTGCTTTTGTTTCTCTTACCTCAGGAGACCTATCTAGAAAGAAGTTGGTACAGCTGATGTCAAAGAAGTTACTACCTGTGTCCTCTAGGATTTTAATGGTTTCCTATCTCACATCTATGTCTTCAGTCCATTTTGAATTTATTTTTGGGTATGGTGTTAATTAAGTGGTCCAGTTTCATTTTATTGTGTGTTGCTGTCCAGTTTTCTCAACACCCTTTGTTGAGGGATTACCTTTTTTTTTTCCATTGAATAACCTTTCCTTCTTTATCAAAGATTAATTGACCATACATTTGTGGTTTTATTTCTGTATTTTCTATTCTGTTTCATTGATCTATGTGTCTGTTTTGTGCCAGTATCATACTGTCTTGATAACTACAGCTTTGTAATATGATGCCTCAAGTTTTACCCCTCTTCTTCAAGATTGCTTTGGCTATTCAGGGTCTTTTGTGGTTCCATATAAATGTTGGGATTGTTTATTCTAGCTCTGTGAAAATTGCTGTTTGTATTATGATGGGGGAGGGAGACAAAAGAGAGGCAAACCATGAAACAAACTTTTAATTCTAGAGAACAAACTGATGGTTACCAAAGGAGAGATGAGTGGGTGAGGGGGATGGGTTAAATAGGTGATGGGAATTAAGGAGGGTACTTGTAATGAGCACTGGGTGTTGTAAGTTCTGAATCACTAAATTCTATACCTGAGACTAATATTACTGTATGTAAACTAACTGGAATTTAAAAACTCAGAAAAAAAGGAGGAAGAATTCATCTTAGTTAACAGAAGCTCATGTTCTGTTACTAAGAATCACGTGTATTTATGTGATTGTGTGTACATGAATAGTATGTATGTTTATGGATTCATGGCCTGTCCTTCCCTTCATATGTTTTCTTTATTTTCTTTATGAAAATTAGTAATTTAGTTTGTAAGGCTTATCCTGTTTTTCTATGTACCTGATAAATTTTTTCTGTTTATAGCAGCATTATCAACAATAGCCAAGTTATGGAAAAAAATACGGGGGCACCTGGATGGCTCAGTTGGTTAAGCTTCTGACATCAGCTCAGGTCATGATCTGGGTTTGGGAGTTCGATCCCCGTATGGGGCTCTGTGCTGACAGCTCAGAGCCTGGAGCTTGCTTTGGATACTGTATATCCCCATCTCTCTCTCTGCCCCTCCACCTGCTAACACTATGTTTCTCTCTGAAAAATAAATATTACAAAAAAAAGTTTTAAAAGTAGCCAAACTATGGAGAGACACCAAATGTCCATCGACTGATGAATGGATAAAGAGAATGTGATTTTTATACACACACACACATAGATACATACATACATACATACACACACACAGACATATATATAATGAAATATCAGTCATCAAAAAGAATGAAATCTGCATGTGCAACAACGTGATGGAGATAGAATGTATTATGCTAAGCAAAATAAGTCTAAAACAAATACCATATGATTTCACTGATACATGGAATTTAAGAAACAAAATGAATGATGAACATATGGGAAGGGGGGGCAAGAAGAATGGGAAATAAACCACAAGATACCCTTAAAGAGACCCTGAGAATTTGTGGACTGAGATGGGTCGGTAATGAGTATTAAGGAGGGCGCTTGTGATGAGCAGTGGCTGTTGTATTGAAGTGATGAATCACTGAATTCTATTCCTGAAACTGACATTGTATTGTATGTTAACTTACATTTAAATCAAAAAGGAAAATAAAAATACACACAGTTTTGATTTCCAGCAAAACTGTGATATTCTTATACTAACAATTACCTCCGTTGTGTTGTAAGTAGATAATTATATTATCTAAGAATAATGACTTGTTTTCTTTCTAATTGTGATCATTTTAATTTTCTTTTTTCTCTTACTCTAATGGTCAGAACTTCCAATACAGTGTTGAACAGAAGCAGTGTAGCAACCATTCTCAGGTCTTTCCTGATAATAAAGAAAATGATTTGATGATGTCACCACTAAATAAGACATTTCCTAAGGATTTCCTAATCCTTAGATTATCCTAGAAATAACAATTTCTATTCCATTTTCATTTTGAAGTTTATCATTAGTAATTTTATGGAATAATATTAGTGTTATTAACTGAAATTATATTATCAATTTTCTTCTCCGCCTGTAAATGTAGTCAGGTAATTGATTTTTTAATATTATACTAACTGCATTCTTAACATTAATCTGTTCTTTCCTCCAGAACAATTCATTTAGCGTTGCTGTATAAAATGTAGGGCACCCAGTTAAATTTGAATTTCATACAAACAATGAATAAAATATGGATTTTTATTTGCTAAATCTGGCAAGTCTAAATTCATGAATATAAGAATGCTTTAACTCATAACCCCCTTCTGTCTATGGCTATAATTTATTTTGAGCCCATTCCCACTCACCTGCACCCTGAACAGTCTTATTTTATAGTCACTATTTCTTCAGATTTACTCACATATTTACCAATATTTTTTTCATCATTCTTTATCTCTGCTCTCTACCTAGGGTCATTGTCTTTCTTTCTGATATATAGCTTTAACATTTTCCTTGAGTCCTTTGTGGTAACTCTCTTGGTCTGAAAATATCCTTTTATCTACCCTCATTCTTGGATGATATTTTTGCTGAGAATAAAATTTTAGGTTGATGGTTCTTTCATCTCAGCACCCAAAGATACCTATCAAGACCTTTTTTTCCCCCCTATTGAGAAGTCAGCCAGTGATACAATTAGCCTTCCTTTTGTTAGGTGATGAACTGTCTTTTTTCTCCTTACCTTTTTTTTTAAGCACTGCTTCACTGTTTTGCTATGATGTGTTATTTTGCTCTAATGTCTATTCCAGTTCACAGTTTATATCTTCAGCTAAGTTTAATTTATATATTCTTAATTTTAGTTTAGCATTTATTTATTGAAGTTTTATTTGGTTCTTTTTTAAATCTTCATGTTCATTATTTATAGCTTCTTGATGCTGGTCAAATTATCAAATTTCTCTTTTATTTATTTAAATATGTAAAATACAGTTGTTTAATAGTTTGATTTTTTTTAAACCATTTTGTTGATGTACCATTAGCATACAAAAAGCCTTACATACTGGATATACACAACGTGATGAGTTTAGAGATAAGTAGACATCTGTGAAATCATTGGAACAATCTATGCCACAAACATAAACATCATCTTTAGAAGTTGCCCCCTGCCCTATTTGCGGTTTATTATTTTTAATAACACTTAACATATCTACTCAGAAAAATTTTAAAGTATACAACATGGTATTATAAACTATAGGCACTATAGTTATATTTCTTGTATAGCTGAAACTTTGTACTGTTTGACTAATACTTCCCTTTTTTCCTTTTCCCTAAGCCCATGGGCACTGCCATTCTACCCTTTACTTCTATGAATTTGACTATGTTAGACTGATCATATAAATGGTGTCTCATAGTAGTTCTGTGTCTGGTTTATTTCACTTAGCATAATGTCCCCCACGTTTATTTATGTTGTCATAAATGGGAAGATTTCCTTCTTAGAGCTGAATAATACTGTATTGTTGGTATATACCACATCAAACAACTGTATTCATCTATTGATATTTAGCTTGCTTCTAGGTCTTGGCTCTCATGAATAATGCTGCAATGAACTTGGAAGTGCAGATACATCTTTGAGATCCTGATTTCTTTTCTTTTGGATATATACCTTGAAGTGACTTGCTGGATTATATGGTAGTTCGAATTTTTTGAGGAACTTCTGTACGGTTTTCCATACTGACTGTACCAATATACATTCTCATCTTCACTGTAAAAGTATTCTCTTTTCTCTCTATCCTTACCAGCACTAGTTATCTTTTTTTTTTTTTTTTGATAATGACCATCTTAATTGGCCTGAGTTAATAGTTGTGGTTTTGATTTATATGTCTTTGATGATTATTGATATTAAGCACCTTTCATATACCTGGTGGCTACTTATAATGTTATCCTTGGAGCTCTAGCTATTCAGTTCCTATGCCAGTCTTTAAAAACGGTTATCTTTTTATTTTTATTTTTTTGCTATTGAGTTGTTGGAGGTCCCTATATAGTTTGGAAATGAATCTCTTATAAGATCTATGATTTGTCAATATTTTCTCCCACTCTATAATTGGCTTTTTCATTTGGTTGTTGGCTTTGCAAAAGCTTTTTAGTCTTATGTAGTCCCACATGTCTATTTTTCTTTTGTTGCCTTTGTTTTTGATATCCTATCAAAAAAATCATTGCCAGTGTCAATGTTTAGAAGACTTTCCTTATGTTTTCTTCGAGGAGTTTTATGCTTTCTGACCTTAAATTTAAGTTTTTAATTCATTTTGTATAATGTTTGTATAATGTGAGAAAAGGATCATTTTACTCTTTTGTAAGTAGATATCTAGTTTTACCTGCACCATTATTAAAAAGATTATCCTTTCCCCATTGTGTATACTTGGGACCCTCGTGGAAGATCAGTTGACTGTATATGTGTAGGTTGGTTTCTGGGGTATTTTGTTCTATTAGTCTATATGTCCTTTTTTTTAATGCTGTTAGCACACTATTTGGAATACTATAGTTTTGTAACTTATTTTGAAATCAGGAAATGAGATGCTTCTAGTTTTTTCTTGTTCAAAATTTCTTTGGCTATTTCAAGTTTATTTTTGTGTTTCCATATGATTTTTTCAGCTTTGTTGAAGTCTAATTAACAATTATATATATTTGATGACTACAACTTGATACTTTGATATACACTATATCAAAATATTAATATATATTATAAACTGCGTATTTTAGATGATCAACACAATCATACCAATTAATATATCCATCACCTCACATAGTTAAATTTTCTTTTTTCCTTTTTGTTTATATATGTTTGTGGTGGGAATGCTTAAGGTTTACGCTCTTGGCAAATCAGGTATACAATACAGTGTACTGTTATAGTCATCATGCTGGTACACTAGGTCTCCTGAACTTACCTATCTTGCATATCTGAAACCTTATACCCTTGGACCAACATTTCCCCATTTCCCTGTCCCTGCCTGTAGTTTCTTAGATATTTTGGGTATTAAAAACTTAACAAATGTATCATTTGCAATTATTTTCTTCCATTCCGTATGTTGCCTTTTGATGGTGTTGTTTGCAGAAGATTTTTAGTTTGATGCAATCCTACTTGCTTGTTTTTGCTTCTGTTTCTGCTTTTAGTTTCCTATGCAAAAGATCATTCCCAACACCAATGTCAAGAAGCTTTTTCCTTATTTACAATTTCAGGTTTTAACCTTTGTGGGGGATAAACTTAGGAATCCCCCAGGCTTACGCCAATGGGTTAACAAGGCCTAAATAAATACAAAGTCATAAAATGCTCACACTCTAGTTGGGGTAAACCAGATTGGCACTCCAAGAATAGAGGGGTGCAAAGACACCCTGAGAATAGGGAGGCACAAAGGTGCCAGGAATAGGGAGGTGCAAAGGCACCCCAAAATAGGGAGGGGTGCTAAGTCCCTCAAAATATAGAGTGGCAAAGGCCTGAAATAGAAACAGCACAAAGGTGCCCAATACGTAGGAATGACAAGATTAGATATTCAGGGTGAAAGCACCCCAAATTTAGTACTATAGCAGAAAGCTGCTTTCATAGGAAAATAGGGCCAGGTTAGGTAAATTGGTGAATTGGACTATGGACCCCTGTGTTGCAGGCAAAGCAGCCCAGAGCCGAGACGGTTAGCAAAAGAAAAGGTGCCTTATTAACCCTGAGGTTATTTTCCTTATCTGTCTCATCCCCTAGGCTAGCAAAGATAAACAGGCATGGCGCCTCCTGTTTGCTTTTAACAACCATCTACCCGGCACCCGGATTTTGTTTTATATTGACCCAAACCCCAAACACTGTATATCTTCAAAACCCACTTTGCCCCCCTCACATCCCCAAGTTAATGTTCACAGTTTCTTTGTCTCTTTGTGCACGCCTATCATGTTTGTAAGCCTTCTGACCTGAATAAATACGAGGCAAGGACCCTTATTCAGGGCTCTTGTCTTTTCCTGGACATGGACATTAGCCATCTCTTGTTTTAATCCTGCGTTGGCTCTCTTGCTAGACAAAAGAGAACTTTAGACTTAGAGTCTGTGACAAACTTTAAATCTTGAATCCATTTCTTTGAAGTTCCCCCCACCCCCACCCCCCACCTTGGCTGTATTGAAATATTATTGACATGTTCAAGGTGTACAGTGTTTTGATTTGATATATGTAGCAAAATGATTACCAGGAGGCCTTTAGCTAACACTTCCAACAGGTCGTAGAATTCTCATGTCTCTCTTTGTGGTGAGCACATTTAAGATTGGCTCTCTTTGCTACTTTAAAGTATATTTCACTATTGACTATAATCTCTACAGGATACCTACCGGTGAGTTGCTCTCTCTTTACCCAGGGGAGAATTTCTGTTCTGAGAGGACCCTTCATACTCCAGGGATCTGTTTTAGAACTGTGCGGGGTCAGGTTGGGGCAAGGATTGATGAGGATAAAGTGAAGTTGTTGTTCTTGACCTCTGCAATGCATTTTTTTTTTTTTTTAAGTAGGCCCCATGCCCAATGTGGGGCTTGAACTCACAACCATGAGATCAAAAGTTGTGTGCTCTGCTCACTGAGCCAGCCAGGTGCCCCACAGTGCTTTTTGTTATTGTTTCCATGCACTACTGAGGTAGTATAAACTCTTAAATAGATTCTAGAGCTCTCATAAAGGCAATTTTATCTGTAGATGATCATTAAATTGGTGTTTCCATGGAGGAAGCATGTTAGGACTTCTTATTCTGCCCTCTTCCTGATATCATTGCCCTGTTTAATATTAATTACAATTACAATAGCTAGGTTTTTTTCCCACTATTATGTGCAGACACAAAGCATTATTTAATCTTTGCAGCAAACATACAAGATCTATTTTGATGCCATTATCAATGATAACATTGAGACTCAAGATCACAGAGCCTTATGTAGTAGACCTGTAACTCTGACCCATGTATGCCTTTAAAACCAATAGTTGTAACCTCTATGATATATCAACTCTACCACTTGTGTAGTATCTCCAAAATACTGTGGCAAAACGAAAGTGTTGTTCTTTGGTTTGAAGTAGGAAAATAATTGAAATACAGTATCTTGGAAAAGCTAATAGATTAAATCTATAAACTTTATAGTCAGAATACATATGTTCCTGAATGCTTATTTGTCAAAACAAAGTTTTCTTTGGTGATACTATATATTTTTAAACGTCTTGAAATATTATTTTTCAAAGTTGGTATTTTCTTCTAAATGATTTATTTCAGGGGTCACACAGTATGGTGGAGGGATTCAGAAATAAAGTAGTTTCAATCTGGCATTGAAAGCTTCTGGTTGTAAAGTGCTTGATAGGATTGATGACTGAATAGGAAATAAGTTCAGTATGTATTTTCATAATTCTTTTTAAAAATTTTTTAATGTTTGTTTATTTTTGAAGGGGAGAGAGGGAGAGAGAGAGAGAGAGAGGGAGGGAGGGAGGGAGAGAAACAACACAAGTGAGGGAGGGGGAGACACAGAATCCGAAGCAGGCTCCAGGCTCTGAGCTATAGGCACAGAGCCCCATGCCAGGCTCTAACTCACAAACTGTGAGATCAGGACCTGAGCCCAAGTCGGATGCTTAACTGACTGATCCATCCAGGTACCCCTCATAATATTTCTCTAAGGGAAGTCTCATATTCTAAAACAACTGTTTTAAAGCCATACAGAGAAAGACAGATACCATATGGTTTCACTCTTATGTGGACCCTGAGAAACGTAACAGGAACCCGTGGGGGGGGGGGGGAGGAAAAAAAGGAAAAAAAAAAAAAAAAAAAAAAAAGAGGTTAGAGTGGGAGAGAGCCAAAGCATAAGAGACTGTTAAAAACTGAGAACAAACTGAGGGTTGATGGGGGGTGGGAGGGAGGAGAGGGGGGGTGATGGGTATTGAGGAGGGCACCTTTTGGGATGAGCACTGGGTGTTTTATGGAAACCAATTTGGACAATAAATTTCATATATTATAAAAAAAAAAAAAAAAAAAAAAAAAAAAAAAAAAGATAATGCAGAGTGATGTCATTCTCTATTAATTCCTGTTTGTTTACTTACTTATTTTGAGAGAGTGTGTGCAAGCCGGGGAGGGTAAGACAGGGGGAGAGAGAGAAAAATCCCAAGCAAGCCCTGTGCCATCAGTGCAGGGCCCGGTGCAAGGCTTGATCTCACTAATGGTGAGATATGACCTGAGCCGAGATCAAGAGTTAGACACTTAGCCAACTGAGCCACCTAGGCACCCCTATTACTAATTCCTTTAAGTGAAAAATTTTGTTAGATTACTGTCTTTACAGAATATGAAAAGAATACTAACTTTTAGAATGAAATGTCCTGGTTGATGGGAGATTTCTTTTTTTAGTTATTTTACTATTTTATTTTATTTTTTAATGTTTATTTTTGAAAGAGAGAAAGACCTAATGTGAGCAGGGGAGGAGTAGAGAGAGAGAGGGAGACAGGATCTGAGCTGGCTCCAGCTCTGAGCACAGAGCCTGACACAGGGCTTGAACCCATGAACCGGGAGATCATGACCTGAGCTATAGTCCAACGCTTAACTGAGTGAGCCACCCAGGCACCTTGGGAGGTTTCTTTTTTTGAAGTACATATTATGGGGCGCCTGGGTGGCTCAGTCGGTTAAGCGTCCGACTTCGGCTTAGGTCACAATCCTGTGGTCTGTGAGTTCGAGCCCCGCGTCGGGCTCTGTGCTGACTGCTCAGAGCCTGGAGCCTGTTTCAGATTCTGTGTCTCCGTCTCTCTCTGACCCTCCCCCATTCATGCTTTGTCTCTCTCTGTCTCAAAAATAAATAAACGTTAAAAAAAAATTTAAAGTACATATTATGAATAATCTGACTGAGAATGTGTCATAAACACAAAGTTTCTGAATTGGTTAGCTCAAATACAGCTGGAAAAGACTGATGATCAATAATCTCAGATTGCATAGAGGATGTAAATGATTAATTAATCTTTTTTCTTGAACTCCTTCCATAGAGAATTAACCAAGAGAAAATTCAAAGTTTGAATTAGAGCTTTTCCTCTTGCTTAAAAAAAAAAAATCCTTATATACTCAGAATTTCCACTCTCTAAACAAATTTTTAATTCTAGTGAGTATCATGCTTAGTCTTCTTTAAACACTAACTTTTGGTCTCAAATTAAACAGATGATTGTGCTCTGGTTTGTTTTCTAACAATCAGTGAGAAGGTACTTGAACTGCAAGGTGGCTCTGCTCGTCCTGGCAGTTCTGGGTTAACCAATTCGCATCTAATGCTTGGCATAAAAACATTAGTTAATAAGTTCAGGCGGTGAGTACCTCTCTCACACCCATAACCAGACACAGCTCAAGAATCAGCCATCCGGGGATAATGACTTTCCATCACTGTTGGTCTGGTTTGAGTCCAAATTGCTGCCCTGGAGGGACCACTGCTGTTCAGTACATATTGCCTCTCGACTGTTCCATTTCCCCTTATTCCTGTGGTTTCTGTGCCAGTGGCTGCAATGTCGATCTCTAGGAATCTGCTAAATTAATAATTATATTCACTCCCAGATTGTTCTTCACCAATGCTTCTAAAATGTTTTGGTTCCTATCTCTTCAAGCTTTAGCTTTTAATAATTACAGAGAAACCTTTTCACTGGTAGAGCTTCCATTGAGAATGTGTGTTATTACGTTGCTTTTTTTTCTTGTAGAGACCTTTACCATTTGGTCAGATGATTGGCAAACTCTGGAATTGAATGCAGAAGGAGCATTTGAAACGTCCTCAGCAGGGTTTTTAATATTTATTTATGAAGATGGGGCGCCTGGGTGGCGCAGTCGGTTAAGCGTCCGACTTCAGCCAGGTCACGATCTCGCGGTCCGTGAGTTCGAGCCCCGCGTCAGGCTCTGGGCTGATGCTCAGAGCCTGGAGCCTGTTTCCGATTCTGTGTCTCCCTCTCTCTCTGCCCCTCCCCCGTTCATGCTCTGTCTCTCTCTCCCAAAAATAAATAAAACGTTGAAAAAAAATTTATTTATGAAGAAATTTTCCCAACTAATTTTATTAAAACTATGTCCCCCTGAAGTAAATAATCACTTGTACTGTTGTGCTCTTCCGAGGAGAAATAAGTGGGTGCTCTTACATGCTTTTCTGAAAAGTACACATGGGCATAGTTATTTATAGGAAAGTGATTGGAAGAAAGAGAGACTGTTGAGGCAGAAATGTTACAGACTTTTAAAATCTTGGGTCCTAAATTTTAGCCTGTATGTTATGTGTTGTACCTATGGTGTGGGGTCTGTCTTACAGCATGGTTATGGTAGGAAATGCAGTGTGTGAAAAGATAATATCTATTGTGGAATTATTGTGGGGTCACCCTTAATTGGGTGGTTTAAAACTAGTTGTCAGGGATTTCTCTGAGGATAGCCAAGAAAGGGAAAGTAAAAACAGTGTTTTAGATTTTGTAATATCTTTTAAAATTTATTTTTATTGACTATTGTTGACATGCAATATTACATTAGTTTCAGGTGTACAACTTTAGTAATTTGACAAGTTTTTACATGATGCTGTGTTTAGCACAGGCACACCTATCGTCTGTCCCATTACATCACTATTAAAATATCATTGACTACATTCCTAATTCTCTGCTTTTTATTACTGTGAATTGCTCATTCTATAACTAGAGGCCTGTATCTCCCTCTCCCCTTCACCCATTTGGCCTAACCTCCCCACTCCCTTCTGTCAACCATAAGATTATTTTCTGTGTTTACAGTTCTGATTCTGCTTTTTGTTTACTATTAATTTTTTTAGATGCCATTTATGAGTGGAATCATAGAGTATTTCTCTTTCTCACTCTGACTTGTTACACTAAGCATAATACCCTCTAGGTCCATCCATGTTGTATCAAATGGCATGATCTCACTTCCTTTTAGGGCTGTGTAATAGCCATTATGTATGTACATCACATTTTTCTTATCCATTTGTCTATTGATGAACACTTAGGTAGCTTCCTTGTTTTGGCTATTGTAAATAATGCCACAATAAACATAGGGGTACGTAAATCTTTTTGA
This sequence comes from Leopardus geoffroyi, assembly GCF_018350155.1. Taxonomy (NCBI): domain Eukaryota; kingdom Metazoa; phylum Chordata; class Mammalia; order Carnivora; family Felidae; genus Leopardus; species Leopardus geoffroyi. Next base: position 93,875,823 of record NC_059331.1, on the reverse strand, counting down.
GTTAGTTTACCCTGGGTAAGTACCCAATGGTGGAATTATTGGGCTATTTGGTAGTTCTATTTTTAATTTTTTGAGAAACCTCCATGATGTTTTTCCAGTGACTATACCAGTTTGCATTCCTTGCACGAGGGTTCCTTTTTCTCCATATCCTCACCGACACTTGTTGTTTCTTGTCTTCTTGATTTTAGCAATTCTAACAGGTATGAGGTGATCTCATTGTAGTTTTGATGTGTGTTTCCCTGATAATGAGTCATTTTGAGCATCTTCTCATGTGTCTGTTGGCCATCTGGATGTCTTCTTTGGAAAAAAGTGTATTCAGTTCTTCTGCCCGTTTTTTAAATCAATTGTTTCTTTTTTTGGTGTTGAGTTGTATAAATTTTTTATATGTTTTGGATATTAGCCCCTTAAGAGAGAAATCATTTACAATATGTTCTCTCATTCAATGGGTTGTCTTTTGGTTTGTCCATGGCTACTTTCACTGTGCAAAACTTTTTATTTTGATTTAGCCCCAGTAGTTTAATTTTGCTTTTGTTTTCCTTGCCTTAGGAGACCTATTTCAAAAAATGTTGCTATGGCTGATGTCAGAGAAATTACTGCCTGTGTGCTCTTCTAAAATATATTTATGGTTTCAGGTCTCCCACGTAGGTCTTTAATCCATTTTGAGTTTATTTTTGTGTACTGTGTTAGAAAGTAGTCCAGTTTCATTCTTTTACATGTAGCTGTTCACTTTCCCAGCACCATTTATTAAAAAACTGTCTTTTCCCTGTTGTATATTCTTGCCTCCTTTGTCACAGATGAATTGATGACCTAAATGTGGGTTTATTTCCAGGATCTTTATTCTGTTCCATTGATGTATGTGTCTATTTTTGTGCCAATACTGAACTGTTTTGATTACTATGGCTTTGAAATCTGGGATTAATATACCTCCAGTTTTGTTCTTTTTTCTCAGGATGGCTTTAGCTCTTCAGGGTCTTCCTTGGTTCCATACAAATTCTGGTATTATTTGTTCTAGCTTTATTAAAAATACTACTGGTATTTTGATAGGGATTTCATGGAATCTATAGATTGCTTTGGGAAATATGGATTTTGACAACATTAATTGTTCCAATCCATGCACATGGAATATTTTTTCCATTGGTTTTTGTCCTCTTCAATTTTTTTGCATCGCTGTTTTATGGTTTTTAGAGGATAGCTCTTTCACCTCTTTGCTTAAGTTTATTCCTAGGTATTTTATTCTTTTTGGTGCAATTATAAATCTTATTTGTTTGTTTTTTTTAATTTTCTGTGACTTCATTGTTAGTGTATAGAAGCACTACTAATTTCTGGGTATTAATTTTATAATCTTGCCACTTTACTGAATTCATTTATTACTCCTAATAGTTTTTGGGTGGAAACTTTAGAATTTTCCACATATATGGTATTAGGATATATGCTCATATTGACAGTTAAACTGTCATATCTGCTCATCTGCTCATATGGCTCATATTGACAGTTAAACTTTTTTACTTTTATGGAGGTCTCTTATTTCTTGTCAGATTGCTGTTGGTAGGACTTCTGGTGTCAGATTGAATAAAAGTGGTGAGAGTGGACATGCTTGTCATGAACCTGACTTTAGGAAGAAAGTGCTCAATTTTTCACCATTGAGCGTGATGTTAGCTATTGGTTTTTTATATGTGGTTTTTATTATGTTGAGGTATGTTCCTTCTAAGCCCATTTTGTTGAGTTTTTATCATGAATGGATGTTGTATTTTGTCAAATACTCCTTATACATTTATTGAAATGATCATAGGATCAAAATTGATGTGTATGTCGTTGATTGACCTGCAAATATTGAACAAACTTTGCATCTCGGGAATAAATCCCACCTGATATTGGTGAATGGTACTTTTAATGTATGTGGTTTGCTAATATTGTGTTGAGGATTTAAGCATTTTGTTCATCAGGGATATTGGCCTATACTTGTCTTTTTTTGGTGGTGTCTTTGTGTGATTTTGGAATCAGGGTAATACTGGCTTTATGGAATGTAGTTGCTTTCCTTCGTCTTCTATTGTTTTGGAATAATTTGTGGAGAAAAGGTATTAACTCTTTAAATGTCTGGTAGAATTCATTTGTGAATCCTTCTGGTCCTGCAGTTTTATTTTTTGGTAATTTTTTTTTTTTTTTTTTTTTTGATTGCTGATTCAATTTTGTTACTTGTAATTGGCTTGCTCAGCTTTTCCATTTCTTCCTGGTTGAGTTTTGGAAAGTTGTATATTTCCAACAATTCATCCATTTCTTCCAGGTTGTCCAATTTGTTGTGATATAATTCTTCACAGTAAGTATTCTTTTACAAACCTTTGTATTTCTGTGTGGTGAGTTGTTACTTCACTCTTGTTTCTGCTTTTATTTACTTGGATCCTTTCTCTTTTTGATCATTAGGTAATGCCCTTCTTTGTCTCTTGCTATAGTCTTTGTTTTAAAGTCTATTTTGTCTAATATAAGTATTGATACCCTGTTTTTTTTTTAACTTTTATTTGCATGGTAAAGGTTTTTTCATCCCTTCACTTTCAGTCTCTATGTGTCTTTAGATCTGAGGTAAATCTCTCATAGGCAGAAGATATATCAGTCTGTTTATCTTAGCTTGCCTAGGGGATAAGACAGTTACAGCATGTTCCTCAGGGTCAGCAAGGCACCTTTCTTTTGCTAATTAGCTCCACTCCAGGCAACTTCACCCTGCTGCAGTCTTTAGCCCTGTTTACCTGTTTATCTATTCTAATCCTTCCTCCTGTGAAAGCAGCTTTCTGCTATTGTACTATGTTGGAGCCCTTCTGCCCTGATTATCTAATCTTGGATGCTTTGATCCTGTGGCTGCCTATTCCTCTATGCCTTTGTTCTATACTGGGGGTGCTTCCTCCCATTTTACCTAATCTTGGTTGCTTTCATCCTAAACCTTGTTAACCCATTGATGCAAACTCAGGGAATTCCTAAACTTATTCCCCACAATTCTTGATCTCCTTCAAATCTGGCTGATAACCCTGCTGGGTAGAGTAATTTTGGTTGTAGGTTTTTTTCTGGTAGCATTTTGAATATATCATGCCATTGCTCTGGCTTGCAACATTTCTGCTGAAAAATCAGCTTACAGTTTTATAGGTTATGTTTTGTAGGTAACATTTTGTTTCTTTTTCCTTCTTTTCAGGATCTCTCTTTATTTTTAACCTTTGATATTTTAATTACTGTACCATGGTGTGGACCTCTTTGTGTTCATCTTGTTTGGAGCTCTCTGTGCTTCTTGACTTGGAAGTCTATTTACCTCTCCAGGTTAGGGAAGTTTTCAGTTTTTATTTCTTCAAATAAGTTTTCGACACCTTTCTTTCTCTCTGCTTTTTCTGGGACCCTGGTAATGTGAATATTTGTCAGTCAGTGTCTGAGAAACCTCTTAGCGATTCTCATTTCTTTAAATTCTTTATTCTTTTTGTTCAGCTTGTATGCTTTACGTTATCGTGTCTTCCAGATTACTGATAAATTCTTCTGCATCCTCTAATCTATTGATTCCTTCTATTGTGTTTTTTATTTTAGCTGTTGTACTGTTCAACTTTAATTTGTTATTTTTAAAATTTTGTATCTCTTTCTTGAAAATCTCACTCAGTTCTTCCATTCTTTTCTCCATCCCAGTGAATAAGTATCATTTCCTTAAATTCTTTATCAGGTTTATTGCTTATCTCTGTTTCACTTAGTTCTTTATATGAGGTATCTTCTTTTATTTTTTTTTCTTTTGGATCATATTTCTCTGTCTCCCCATTTTGCTTGACTTGCTATGTTTTTTTCTATGGATTAGGCAAAATGTCTACTTCTCCTAAAGTTGAAGGAGTGGTCTCATGTATGGTATTCCCTATGGAGATTATGTGTGCTTGGAGACTTTTGCTGGCTGGCTGGACCTGTGGCTGTTTATGTTAGTGACCATGGCTTTTTAGTAAAGTAAACCATGGCTTTTTACAGAAAGAATAACTAAAAAACAAACAACAATAATAGGAAAAGAAAATGGGTTGCCTGGGTGGCTTGGTCGGTTAGGTGTCTGGCTATTGATTTCAGCTGAGGTCATGATCTCATAGATTGTGAGATCAAGCCCCAAATAGGGCTCTGCACTGACAGTGTGGAGCCTGCTTAGATTTTCTCTCTCCATCTTTCTCTGCCCCACATTGTCTCTCTGTCTCTCTCAAAATAAATTAAAAAAAATTTTTTTAAGAGAGAAAAAAAATAAAAGATGAAAAAAAGGAAAAATAAAAAAGAAGAAAAGAAAAAATAAGAACAAAACCAAGAAGAAAAAAGAAAGACACATTTTAGAAATTAAAAATAAATAAAATAATAAAAATTAAAACAAAAACACAAAGCCAGGGTTTGTTTTCTTTGCCCCAGCATCACAGAGTGGTAAGGCATTCTTGAGCTTGCTCAGGTTCCAAGCTCACTGTGAGTCCATACTGTCCTCCATTCTGGCCTTTTAATATGGAGGAGGAGAGAACATTCTCATAGTTCTTGAGCACTTTTAAATCACAGCTTTTTTTTCTGTGTCCTAGTGCCCCTGGATCTGGTGTGGACTTGAGGACCCTGGGCTTGCTGATGTCATGGGTTCCTTGTAATGAGCAGACCCACTGGTTATGGCAACTGGATCTACTTGTTATGGTGTAGGGACCCTCCAGTTATGGTATCTGAATCTACCCTTTACATTGGGTCTGGGCTTTTATGCCTGAGGGGAAGAGAATTCTCCAGCAGCTCTTTGGCCCTTGTAGACCATGGCTTTTTTCTGTGCCCAGTGTGGCTAGGCCTGGTATGGTCATGTGGATGCTGGGCTTTTGAAGTTACATGCTCTGAAGTTACTGAGAGGACCAGATCCAACTATGATGGTATAGGGACTCTGCTCTGACCTAGGCTTTTAATGTGGGGTGGGAACATAAGCCATGTAGTTTTCCAGTCCCTCTGACCTGGAAAGCTTTCCCACAGCTCATCTACCACTTGACAGAATTCTAGTGTTGTCTCTTGTATATGCTAGTTGATTTTTTTTTTTTTAAATATATTTTTTTTCAACGTTTATTTTTGGGACAGAGAGAGACAGAGCATGAACGGGGGAGGGGCAGAGAGAGAGGGAGACACAGAATCGGAAACAGGCTCCAGGCTCTGAGCCATCAGCCCAGAGCCCGACGCGGGGCTCGAACTCGCGGACCGCGAGATCGTGACCTGGCTGAAGTCGGACGCTTAACCGACTGCGCCACCCAGGCGCCCCAATGCTAGTTGATTTTTTAAATGATGGGTTTTCTTCTGTGCCCAAGCATAGAGGAATCTGTACCCAATATTAGAATTCTATCCTTCTTCAATGCCACTGGTTTGCTGCATTGGGGTGGGAGTTCCCTTTGTTACTGTGTCTCCATTTCTCTTGATGTTCTCTTGCTGTTCTTTTCATCTTTGATTATTTGGTAACTGTTCAGTCAGTGCTCAGTTCTTTTCAGGAGGAGTTGTCCTATTATTAGGTGTAATTTGGTGTGTTCCATGGAGGGCATAAGTTCAGAGTCTTCCTACATAGCCATCTTGAGGTGGAACTCCATAATATTTTTTTGATGAAAGAGAAATGCTTCCCTTGACAGATGGCTCCTTTTATCTTTAAGAAGAGAATAGTGTTTTACTAATTTAGGACAACAGGGCACAAAATGCCATGTTGATCTTTGACAGTAAGAATTGAGAATAGTAAACTATATAATGACCTTTTTTTGAGTTGCACAACCGTTTTTTTCTGTGAATATAATTGTATAGGCAGTATTAATTCATCTGTGCTGCCAAGCTAAAGGAGCTCCCATCTGTTGGGGTGCAGAAAATCTCCTTATATTTGGTGGAAATAGAGGTAAAAATGGAGGTGTGTGCCATTTGCACCATTCTTGGCATTTTATTTCTTTGAGTTGGTAAGCAGTGGTAAGTTAGTGATTTAATCTAGCAGAAAGAATTCTTAATATACACATTAAAAGAAACATCTCACAACAGTCATAATAAAACAGAAATACAATCTAAAAGAAATTCCAACATTGTGGAGCTTGTCTCCCCTTCCCCCTCTCACCCCCAGCTCTATAGCTGATACTTTTTCCCTTAGGGAAGAATTAGGAAACAGAATGCTTTTGAAATGTAACATGACATAAATATGGTCCTACTCTACTTTGTCACTTTATTTTAGGCAAACAGTTTATCATATCACAAGAATTGTCAACAGGCCTATAAATACTAGACAAATAGAGACCGGGAATATTGACTAAGACGCAGGAACAGAAATGGTAAAAATCCTCCAGAATGAATGTCTTAGGTTTGTTAACTGTTTTTTTTTTTTTTTTCCATCAGGAATTCTGAAGGTGAATGGATTTTGTTAGTGGTAGTTTAGGTTTTATTTAAAAGAAAACAAAACTAAGGACCATAGTTAGGTACGTGAGTCAAAAGAAGTTAGTTATTTCCGGAAAGAAATGACAAAATGTAAACTAAAAAAAAAGGAGACAAAAAAATGGTGCTAGGTGACTTTGGCTTGTATTCACTGGGTTCCCAACCTCTTGCTTTGTATGAAGGACAGTGGTGATCCATGGGGGAAGGGATGGTGATTGGAAAGTTTCAATGAGTACAGGTTATAGTGCAATGTTTTCTCTGTAGAAAACAGGCTAAATTCAGTTTCTTTGCCTATCTTTTTTAAAAATTACCATGCACAGGCAATTCTAAGTAATGTTAGTGATAAAATAACTCCTTACCACAGAGGAAGGTTACTTCCACTGACCCCCATCTTGGTATGCTATTTTCTTCTGTATATCTATTTACATTAGTCTTAGCAATGCAAGTATTGCTGAACATTCATAATTTCACTGCTACATTTAAAGAAATTGGAGCTAATTATAAAAACTACAGTGTGACAAAAACAATAATAACAGGGAGAGTTTATTGAGCAATTTTGACATCCCAGGCACAATACATAAATAATGGCATTTCTTTTCACCACAGTCATGAAACTAAGTTGTTATATATTTCAGTTTAGAAGTTTAAGACCTTAAATTTTGCTAAGACATACTGATATAGGAGCTAAAATTAGAGTCCAGGTTTGTCTGACTTTAAATTCCACATTGTTTTCAATTATAAGACATCGTTTCCTACTAACCCACTTGATTGTCTTTGGAGAATGATTTTTTTCTTAATTTTATTTTTTAATTTAATTAAATTTTTTTTTTTTTGAGAGAGAGAGAGAGAGCGCGAGAGCAAGTGAGCATACGTGCAACTGAGGTAGGGAAAGAGGAAGAGGGAAGGAGAGAATCTCAGTCAGGCTCCACACTCAGCACAGGAGCCTATGGAGGGCTTGATTTCGTAACTGAGATCATGACCTGAGCTGAAATCAAGAGTCAGGAGCTTAACCGACTGTGCCAGCCAGGTGCCCCTGGAGGATGGTTTTTAATGAGACTTTGGTAATGATGATATTCTTTCTCTTCTAGCTCCTTATTTCCCTTTGATTTTTCCATTCTCTTTTGAGAGCTTTCATGCTATCTTTACTTTCTCTTGATTCCTTTGGCATATGTTTTCAATTTGTGCTAAATCAGGTATGGTTTTCTTGACAAATCTGTGAGGTACTTGCAGCAGTTTGGGGAATAGACTTGCAGTGCATCACTATCTTTTTCTTTTTTAAAAAAAATCCATCCAAGTTAGCATATAGTGCAACAATGATTTCAGGAGTAAATTCCTTATTGCCCCTTACCCATTTAGCCCATCCGCTCTCCCACACCCCCTCCAGTAACTCTCTGTTTGTTCTCCATATTTATGAGTCTCTTCTGTTTTGTCCCCCTCCCTGTTTTTATATTATTTTTGTTTCCCTTTCCTTATGTTCATCTGTTTTGTCTCTTAAAGTCCTCATATGAATGAAGTCATACGATATTTGTCTTTCACTGACTGACTAATTTTGCTTAGCATAATACCCTCCAGTTCCATCCACTTAGTTGCAAATGGCAAGATTTCCTTTTTTGTTGTTGTTGTTGATTGCCGAGTAATACTCCATTGTATATACATACACCACATCTTCTTTATCCATTTGTCCATCGATGGACATTTGGGTTCTTTCCATACTTTGGCTATTGTTGATGGTGCTGCTATAAACATTGGGGCAGTGCATCACTTTCTAACTTGTCTATCTGTAGGGGAAGCCAGTGATGAAAATGGGTCTATGAGTAGGTTACCAACTAGTTTCCTCTGTTTGTGACATATCTGGTGTTAATTTAGTCACCAAGAGTACCTTAAATGCTGAATTCCAATATCACTTGTCACGAACTACATATTTATGTCCTGTCAAAATATATATATTCAAAGCCTAGTCTCCCATGTTATAGTATTTGGAGAGGGGCCTTTGGGAGGTAATTGGGCCATGAGGATGGAATCCTCATGATAGGATTAGTTCCCTTATAAGAAGAGACATGCTATGAAGACACAGGAAGATGGCCATCTACAAACCAGAAGTAGGGCTCTCATCAAAAATAATCCATGCTGGCACCCTGACAGCAGACTTTCCAGCCTCCAGACCTGTGAGAAATAACTTTCTGTTATTTGAGCCACTAAGTCTATGACATTCTGTTAAGGCAGCCCAAACCATCTAAGGCACCACCCATTAAGACTGATGGAGAATCGGCATCAAGGAGGATGGAGTCATCCTCCTTTTTTTAGACTTTATTTTTTTAGAGCAGTTTTAGGTTTATAAGAAAATTGAGCAGAAGTTTCAGATTTTCCCATAAACTCCCTGCTCCCATACATATGTAACCTCCCTCATTATTAACATCGCCCATAAGAGTTGTATATTTGTTATAATTATATACTATATGTATATATATATAACAGAATATATATAAGATATATCTTACTTAGGGTTTGTCTTTGGTATAATGACATGTATCCATCATTATAGTATTAAAGAGAGTATCTTCACTGCCCTAAAAATCCTCTGTGCTCCTCTTACTCTACTGAACCCAACCCTTGGTGACTTCTGATCTTTCTACTATATCCATAGTTTGGTCTTTTCCAGAATGTATGACAATACACAGTATGTAGTCTTTTCAGATTGTCTTCTTTAACCTGGTAGTATGCATTTAAGCTTCCTCCATGTCTTTTCACAGCTTGATAGCTCATTTCTTTTAAGTGCCGAATAATGATTCATTGTCTGGAATATACCACAGTTTATGCATTTGCCTACTGTGGAACATCTTGGTTGCTCCCATATTTTGACAATTAGGAATAAAACTGTTAGAAATGGTTTTTGTGAGGACATAAGTTCTCAAATCCTTTGGGTAAATATCAAGAAGCATGATTGCTGGATCTTATGTTAAGAGTACGTTTAATTTTTAAGAAAAGACAAACTGTCTTCCAAAGTAGTTGTGCCATATTTGCATTCCCATCAGCAAATAATAGGAGTTTCTATTGCTCCATATCCTTGTTAGCATTTAGCGTTGTCAGTGTGGAAGATTTTAGCCATTCTCATAAAAGTGTACTGTTACCCTATTGCTGTTTTAATTTGTATTTCCCTGATCTAGGACATGGAGCATCTGTTCATAGGCTTATTTTCTACCTGTGTATCCTCTTTGGTGATGTGGGTCTTAAGGTCTTTAGTCCATTTTCTAATCAGGTTGTTTCTTAGTAATGAATTTTAAGCATTATTTGCATATTTTGGGTAACAGTTCTTCAGGTGAAGGTGACAGGTGAAGGGTAACTTCACCTTTCTAGGGTTAGTAAAAGAAATAAACAGGAAAATGCCAACATTGATTTTATCTTTTTCTGATCATTTTTTTTTGGACCACAATAGGGTCTGTGGCCCCTGAAAAATGTAACAGGCTAAACTGTAAGTCTAGGATATTCCTTTAACTTTGATTTGAATTGTAATGGATTAGTGACTATGAATAATGATTAAACAGTGATTATATAATGAATATTTGATGTCACTGAATAATTATTTGAAATTTAATTTTGAATATTTTAAAATACTCACCATAATTAAGGAGATGAGATAACTCGTTTTGAATTTCCTGTGACTAATCTGATAGAGCCCTTCTTCCTATCACAGTAATGGTAACATTTATTTGTTTATTTATTTAACAAGTTTATTTTTTTAATGTATATTTATTTTAGAGAGAGAGACAGAGCATGCAAGTGGGAGAGAAGCAGAGAGAGGGGGAGACATAGAATCTGAAGCAGGCTCCAGGCTCTGTGCTGTCAGCAGAGAGCCCAGTGTGGGGCTTGAACTCACAAACCCTGAGATCATGACCTGAGCTGAAGTTGGATCCTTAACCTACTGAGCCACCCAGGTGCCCTCAGAGTAATGGTAATTTTATTAATTTAAAACTAGTTTTAGTTCCTCCCCAATATTTAATCCTGACTATTTTAGATCTTTACACATGCAAAACTCGAATCCCTGTGCTATCAGTCTCATGTGATCCCACTTAGAGTGATCGCATGATCTAAACTCATGACAATGAAATACGGAGGAAATAGCATTACCCAAAGCATATACAAAATCATCTTCTGCATCTAAGGCTGTATGTTATGATGCAGAAAGCACCTTAAAAAAAGCAAATAACCAGTATAATTCAGACAAACAATTATTTTTATTTTTTATTTTTATTTATTTTGAGAGAGAGAGTGAGAGAAAGAGAGTGAGCACTGGGGAGGAGGAGAGAGAGAGAGGGAAAGAGAGAATCCCAGACAGGCTCTGCATCAGTGCAGAGCCTGATGGGGGCTCTATCCCATGATTGTAGGATCATGACCTGAGCTGAAATCAAGAGTTAGACACTTAATCGACTGAACCACCCAGGTACCCCCAGATGGGCAATTATTTTCAAAGTGATTTGTGAGTATGTATTACAGAGTATAACTGCTTTTTGTCATTTTAAAATATCAAAGATGATGAACCCGTATGCAGTATTTTATTGATACTATGTTTTCATCTCTATCTATGTCCATCCATCCATTCATCCTTGGTACTGTGTTAAAATACTTCATAGAGAAAAATGCCTATATGCTTTTATTATCCACGGGGTACACTAAAATGGGAGATAGATATTGTCTAGAAATGAAACAAAAATTATTTGTATATGCTACTTGCAGGAAAAGACACAAATAAGTTTAATAAGTGAAGGAGGATGAATGCAAACTATTAACCTTTAAGCCATACGTCCTCGCTGATGTTTACTGCACTGTAGCTTTAAAGGTAGAGCATGTCACCTTACCATGCAAAGGGTCTATGCTGGGATAGTACTACTGACTTTTTTGCTGACACATCACTTACTTGTCACTGCAGTTGGGGAGAAAGAATGGGAAAAGCTCTCTCAGCCCTTTTCTTTCTATTTTTTTAATTTTTTTTTCAACGTTTATTTATTTTTGGGACAGAGAGAGACAGAGCATGAACGGGGGAGGGGCAGAGAGAGAGGGAGACACAGAATCGGAAACAGGCTCCAGGCTCTGAGCCATCAGCCCAGAGCCTGACGCGGGGCTTGAACTCACGGACCGCGAGATCGTGACCTGGCTGAAGTCGGATGCTTAACCGACTGCGCCACCCAGGCGCCCCTTCTTTCTATTTTTATGAGTAGCTTCATTTGCTTTTGTTCTTTCTCCTGTACTCCCAGGGATGGGAAAAGCCTAGAGTCCCCTCTATCACTGACTGTGCAGTACTTGAGAGATGGAGTATTGGGAAGTCCTTTAGGTGCAAGTTTAAAGCCACATTCTCTCATCTGCCTTATCAGCAGTAAATCTGTTTTAAGTCTCCATCTATCTCCTGTGTTTTATTTTTAAATTTTCAATTCAATTTCAGGGGGCAAATACCATGACTTATTACTTCAAAGATAGTGATTTAGACTGTTGCCTATGTTGTGGTTCATTATATACTTTGATCATTCAAAAGAACACATCTTATGAAAGGCCTTTCTAATTGGTTCACCCTTGTTGCCTTTCTGCAATACCCAGTTAATCTAAGAATTAGCACATGATATTTACAAATGAAAAATTCCAAATAGAGAAATATTTGTGCTAGTGATTTCACAAGTTCTTATATTGATTTATTTTTAAGCCACAAAGCATTCAAAATCTAGAGGAGGATATTTTAAAATGCATGTTTCACTTGTTAAAATACTTAGGGAGCATAAGATAACCTTATTGGTATTCCTTTCTCATTAAATTTATTCTTGAATTTTGAGTTGCTTATTGTTACCTATTTCAGTCTGGTAACAGATTGAAGCGTTCACCTTTGTTGTCAAAGAATTGAGAAAGTTGAGGAATAGGATTGTCTTAGCTTTCACTTTGTTGTGTATTCAGCATTTCTCCTAGTGAGGGAGTGTTTTTAAGTTGCCAGATTTTCCAGTTCTGTTTACCAAATTACATATGCATTATTGCAAATGAGTTCTGCTACAAAGAAATCCATAATGAAAATATCAGAGGGAATTAAAATGCTCTTTATACACGTAAGCTTACTTCATTAATCTGAGGGCAAAAGATTGTTCCCAGATGGCATCCGGCAATGAATGGACAGTCTTTGCTGAACTGTTTTTAAGAATTTTTTTTTCCTGAAGGTTTGGTTTAGTAGCAACAAATTGATGACAGTTAATTAAAGTCCCTGAGAAGCATTTTAATTCAAGTTTGAATCTTTACACCCCAAGTCAGTGGATCCCTGTTAAATAGCAGGAGAGGCTTAAAGTTATAAAGAGATAAATCCTAAATTGTCTTTGGGGGTAAAAACAAGAGTTAAACTAAGTCTAAACATAACTTACTTTGCATATTTTAGGGATGGAATTGATGTTTCCTGAGTTTTTAGGCTCTCACATGGGTATTTTGTGAGATAAATATGAGTGTGATTGTTGTAAATGTCGGATTCAGAATAATATTATGGTTCCTGGACAAGCGAAATTGGTGCGATAGGAACTTCCATTTATTCATCTCTCTAAATTCTTTTAGGATATATTTTCTTACAGTGATTAATTTACTCTCAGAATATACTACCTTACCACCCTCATGGTGTAGCAGAAAGAGTCAAAGCTTTGGAATCAGATGTACTTGGGCTATGTCTAATACTAGAGAGCCATAGGACTTGAGTTATTTCTTCTTAACTTTTCTGAATCTGTTTTCTTAGCTGTGAAATACAATAATAACATAATCACAGGCAAGTTGGAAGGATTTAACAAATTTTATGGTGTCCTAAGCAAAGTGCCTGGCATGAAGTAGGTGTTCAACACATTTAAAAGTGACAAAAGCTATATATTTCTAACCCAGGCATCACGTGCTTGAGGAAAGGAATTGTGCTGGTTAGTGTAGGAATAAATCTTCATGCTCTTCCATTCTCTTCACGAAGACTTCTTTCCTGGCAAAGGCAGAGCTCTTCCAAGTGTTGTCAGTGTCTGAAAAGACAGTACGTTTGAGACTTTACTCTAGTGCTACTTTGTGTTCTTTGATTTGGCTCCTTTGGCTGAAGATGGAGAAGGGAGATGAGATGGGGTGTGAGTGAGGTTTCCTGTTTTACGGGCACCCTGTGCAGCCTGGAACTCACACTTCCAGGACCCACTGCCTGCTGGTTTCTGTTTCTGTTCTGCCAATTAGAGGCTTTCATGAAGATTGGAAATGAGGAAGAGGAGAAACCTTTATTCTGCAGATGTATCAGGTCAGGTACACGGATATCAGCAGATGGCTGAGGTGGGTTTTGCCTGCAGTTTGGGGGCATCTTCCTCAAAATCCCTTCTTTGATGATGCAGGCAGATGAGATCATTGATGGCAGCTTCCTTGAAACCCTGTGACTGTGAATTTCCTGGGAGAGTTCAAAATGTCTAGAGTGTCTTCCAGTTTTTTGGATCAAACTTTGATGGATCCTTAATACAACTGTCTTTCAGTTTAACAGCTGCCTCAGGAAACTTTTCATCCATTTTTATAAGACAGAATAAACCTTCTCATGGTACCTATGTGCAAATTCATTTGAAAGACAAAAGCTAACAATTCATTTCCTTCAATTTTGAAAAGAATATTTTGATAATAGTTCTTACCATGTACAAGATACGAAGTGAAATTTTGTCTAAGTTACTGAAAATAATCAGTTGCAGGTTAATAAGGCATTTGACTTCACTATGTTCTGTCCTCCAACAAACTAATTTTTAGTGAAAAGGAGAAAGAGAAAAAGCTAATAATTGATTTTTGAAACTTAGCTTGGTAAACAGAAAACAGATTCATGCTTCTCTCTTCTTTAAAATTAAGAGATACCTCAATGCATTTTGGGATGTTGTAGCTTGTGAATACTTAGGTAAAACATTCTAGGATGTTTTCAGGGAAACAGAGACACATAGGATTTAAAAAGAAGAGATAGGAGATGTCAGTAATTCTGTTTCTCAGACTGAGCTACAATTAGAAATTGGTTCAGGTAGGAAAATCTATCAGGGATGTATTTTAGGATTGAATATTCATATCAAATAGCTGGGCCATTTCAGACTCACTTTCAAACAGAGTTGAGGATACAGAAATGAATTGGTCAAAATCTCTGATTCTGGAAACCATGATCTCCTGGGGGTGGGGGGGGGATGCTAACTTTAATTATAGATTCTAGTATCATATTTATGAGACTTGGTTTAAACCCTATTATTTGGGATGGTAGTGACTGGTTTGATAGTAACACAAACTAAAAAGTGTTTTGTGTTGTAAACAAATACCATCTAATTTCCTAAAATTATTCATATTATGCAAGAATTTGTAGATCAGTCCAAGATTGGAGCAGATGTTAAAGGATTATGGAATTAATATGTTCTAAGGTGTGCTGCTAAGCTGGAAAGTGCGAGCTGGTGAGAGTCCCTTGTTCCATGATGCCTGTGTCTTCCCATCCTGCCCTAAGTCTTATGGTGGCTATTCAGATGGTGAGAGTATGTATCTGTGTAGACCTCTGCTCATTTAAGAGTTCATACCTGCTTATGGAGGGTCATTATGGTGTTCTTAACAATTAAAACTTAATAGTATTATATGATACTTAATCTACATAACCTCTCTACATTTATCATTTTATATGTTTCTCAAAATCACCATGTGACATTAAGAAAGATATTTTCATCTCTATTTTAAAAGATGGAAAACATGCGGTCCCTGGGTAGCTGAGTCACTTGAGCATCTGACACCTGATTTTGGCTCAGGTCCTGATCCCAGGGATGTGGGATCGAGCACTGAATATGGAGCCTGCTTAAGATTTCTACTCTCTCTCTGCCCCTCTCCACCACCACCTCGCGTGTGTGCTCTCTATCTCAAATAAAAACAAGTAAAAGGTGAAAACTCTGATGGTCAAAGCACATCACTGTCTTGGCTAAGATACCCAGCAAGTGTAAGGGGGGAAATGAGAGTAGGATGTGGGTGCTGTGATCTTTGGCCCAGTGTTCTTTGCACTGTCCTCTGAGCAGTATTAATGAATTTCTTAACTTCAGACAATGGGAATCTGAAGTGAGAGAATGACATAGCCCTCACACAATGTTAATAAAAAAGATATTACTAATAGAAAATAATTGCAGATACCATAAAAGATAGAAAAGCCCATATTCCAAATTATTTTCTCAAACTTCAGTTTATATCCTTTTGTTTGGCCAAGGCTATGCTATTAGCCATCCATTGTTGCCAGAATGAACAACTTCAAAGAACCCATCAGCCGTCTGGCAAGGTTTTTCCCTCAACACTGATCCAGTGAATCTATGCCAGGCTATTTGCACCATCTGTTGGGCATGAGTTAGTGGAGGGAGGGACAGTGGACAGCTGGAGCTGTCGGCTTTGAAATGCCACTTACTGGGGAAGTAAGAGAATTCACACCAAAAGACATCAATACAAAGTATCCTCCTAGTCCAGAAAGAAGACTGGTTAAATATGGTGGCATTTCTGATGAAAGTCTTCTCTTTCCAGACATTCAGGCCCCTTTTTATCTTCCCCAGCCTTTTTCTGAGGGAGGATTTTGCTGTGCCATATGAAAGAGATATGAGCAGAGATGTTTCAGGTGAGAGTACAGTAAATAATGGAGAGAAAATGGTATATTACATTATGTCTTCCTGGCCTAAGGGCCTGGAAGCAGAGCCTCTGGGAACTTAGGTTGGATTTTGCATTACAGGTAGAGTTATGCATTCATACCTATAGTCACCTATCCATTCTCACTCATTCACTGAATGCTTACTATATTCCAAGTGCTGGTGGATGAAAGAGAATAAGGACTACCATTCATTGAGCACCTACCATGTGCAGTGTGCTTTAAAAAGGGTATTTTATTTCATATTGGCAAGAACCCAAAGGTACAAGAATTACTCATTTTTCTGTGAGGAGACTGAAGCACAGAGAGAAGTAAATTTGCCCCAAATCACAAGATAGTAAGTGAAAGGGACTTGTAGGGGATCTGAATCCTGAAATATTCTTAAAGTTAGTTACGAACACATGTTCTATGAATGCTGTTTTTTCTATTCTTCCATGGGATTCATAGAAAGACTCTTCCTTACTGTAGGAATCTTCAGAGAAGGAAAAGAAGACACTCACTGTTAATCAGAACATAGGGAGAACCTGTCAATGCCAAGAGTCACATGGGAAAAAAGTTCCGGAGACAACTATTGTACGATGGCACCATTCCATATTTCAGAAACTTCCCTGCTTGGTCATATCCATACATCAACTTTACTTTAAAACATGAGAACTGTGGGAGGGATAAAGTCTAAAAAATGCCAAAAAGATTTGGTTTTTAGTTGCTCCATATATTTCTTCAGTTGATTTCTTTGTGATGTACATTCTCACATGTCAAAAGACAAGTTTTGCCCTCTGTGCTAGTGGCCTAAAAGAACTCATAAATTTAATCTGTGATGCGATTAGTATTGACATTATTTTACAGGTTTGATAAGTACTATAAAAATTATTTGTAAATTGAATAACATTTCTTACTTTGATTTCTTTTATTAAATGGAATAAGATCAATTTGGAGGAAAACTTTAGCCAAAACTATGGATTTACTACTGCAGGTATGGTGTACTGGATGTTCTCATATGCTGCTGTTACAGATCGGTACAAACTTTCTGGTAAACACTTTGGTAACACATCATAAGACCCTAAACTGTTCATAATCTGTGATACAGTGTTTCACTTCCACAAAATTTCCCAGAGCAATTAGGGATTTTTTTTTTATTTAATTTTTTTTTCAACGTCTTATTTATTTTTGGGACAGAGAGAGACAGAGCATGAACAGGGGAGGGGCAGAGAGAGAGGGAGACACAGATTCGGAAACAGGCTCCAGGCTCTGAGCCATCAGCCCAGAGCCTGATGCGGGGCTCGAACTCACGGACCGCGAGATCGTGACCTGGCTGAAGTCGGACGCTTAACCGACTGCGCCACCCAGGCGCCCCGCAATTAGGGATTTTGGTATGATAAGTATTATTTCAGAATTATTTTTGATAATAAAAATAGATAAAATATACATATTCAACACATGAAAAAGATGGGTTAAATTGTTTATTCATATGAAATAACACAAAGCATTGTAAACATTAAAAAAAATTTTAATGTTAATTTTTATTTTTGACATAGAGCATGAGCAGGGAAGGGACAGAGAGAAAGGGAGACACAGAATACGAAGCAGGCTCCAGGCTCTGAGCTGTCAGCACAGAGCCTGATGTGGGACTTGAACCACGAACTGTGAGATCATGACCTGAGCCAAAGTTGGACACTTAACCGACTGAGCAACCCAGACACCCCACAATGCAAACATTTTTAAGAAATTTTAATGTCATGGGAAATATTTATAATGTAATATTAATGGAATAATTCAAAATGTCAAATACAGAATATTGCTAAAATATCAAACAGTAGTTCTCAAAGTGTAGTGCCCAGACCAGCAACATTAGCATCACCTAGCATCTTCTTAGAAATACAGATTCTTGGGGTCTACCTCAGACTTAATGCATCAGAAACTTTGGGGATCGGGATAAGCAACCTGTGTGTAAACAAGTCCTCCATGTAGTTCTGATGCTTATGGAAGTTTGAGACAACTGGCAAAAGTTAAGAAAAAATACTAGAAGATAATGAATCAAATTATTTACTGTGATAATTTCTTGATTATATAATTAAAGGTAATTTCAGAATATTTTATATTAAGGTTTTTCACTTACTAGTATAAATTTCATTGTTAGAAAACTATAATTTTAGAAAATTAAGATAATGCAAAAAAAGTAGAAATTGCCTATAATTCCATTAGTTGAGAATTCTAAAAGCTGAGAATTGAACATTTCTCCACATCTCAAACTTCACTTTTCAGAAGTGTAACTAGCATTAGTGACCTGTACTTCAATAAGTTTAAAAAAAATAAAATGGAATTTTGTTAAACAGAATGGACTAGATAAAGGTTACTTTCATTTAAAATATATTATGACATCTTTCTAGGTTAATAGATTATATTTACTTACTCTTTTTTTTGCTGCACATATAATACTCCACAGTAAAGCTTTGCCATAATTGAAATTAGCATTTCATTTTGACCATTTTAACTTATCATTTTATTGCTGTCACAAAATAATGCTACAATAAAAATTCTGTTTTATGGCATTCATAGTAATAGATTGAAACATAATTGATTAAAAATACCAAATATTTGGGACACCTGGCTGACTCAGGCGTAGAGCACGTGATGCTTGATCTCAGGGTTGTCATTTCAAGCCCCATGTTGGGTGTAGAGAGGAAGTAAAAAATCTTAAAACACACCAAATATTCTATTCTAAGAAATTAATTACTCATTCAAATGTTTATTCATTACTGTGAAAGGTTTGCTCCCTTGATCTTTTTTTCATAAGGTTGTGCCAATGTTTCATGGAAAAAAAAAATTGGATTGATTTGCATTTACAAAGGGTTCTCTCCAATGATGGCGCTTTCTTATATGAAAGAGGCTTCTATTTCAAGAACTGAGTTATATGAAAGTAAATTGCTCGATTTTGTTAATTACATTTGTCATACTTCTATTAAAATGAAAGCTAGTCATAAGGGAAAAGTAAACAGACTATACAATCCTGTTAGCATTGCCATATTTGTTAATATCATTGAGATGGAAATTGATGAGTTCAATCACACAGGAAAATCAAACTTAAAGACAAAAACCTCTTGCTGCACTCAGTAAACAATTGTTTTTAAAGGAAAATTTCACTGAAAGGATTCGTATCCTAAGAAATATAGTAATTTTTAGTTGAAGGCATTGTTTTAGAAAATCAAGGTACGTAATATTTAGATGAAAATATTTTTGTTCACTTAATATATAAATGTATAGTCAAGCAGATCTAAACTACATCGTTAAAATTTCATCTGAATCAACTGTTCTCCCCCCTACCCTCCCCCCCCCCCGCCCCAGGACACTCAGTAATTTTGCCTAAATATTTATTTAAAGTAGACATAATGTACATGATGGTTTATAACATAACTCATAATTTGTAGGCTACTGTATTCTATATGAGATCACATAGTATAACACCATTGTGAAAACACTGCACAAATATATGCTTACCATTGAAAGATCTTTTAAGGCAATGTCTCTGTTATTTCATTTAGTGTAATGAAAATTTCTATTAAAATACTTAAGCCATTATAACTCAGTCATTTCAGGTGGTTTTTATGTAAGATTCTAGGTGAAACAAGAAATGCTTTCATTTTGGGGTTATAATGAAATAAAGATTTTTTTTTATCATAAAGGCTACATAAGATTTCAAATACAAAAAAGTCATCATTCTGCCATTATTAATCTTTTTGTATTTGTCTCTTTCACACACATTCTTTTTGATTGTCAGTCTCACTGTATAAACAATTTGGATCCTAGTTTTTCCTTTATCTTCATCATGTAATTTGCCTTTGGGGTTCATGATATTCATAAGCATAATTCCTAATGGTTATGAATAATCTATTACATGTTTATCCATTACTAAGTAATTTCTTGTTTAACATTCATTTTGTGAAATAATATGTATATTATTTAACACATTATAAGTTAACAGGACATGTTCCTTTATGCTAAATGTGTGGATTTAATAGAATGGACTAGAACTAAACTTATCTACTTTAGCAGTATAATATCAATGAAATTTAAAACTAAAAAAAGTAAACTGTTAAAATCAAACTACTCTATGATGGGGATTAAGAAGGGTACTTGTTGTGTTTAGTGATAGATCACTAAATTCTACTCCTGAAACCAGTATATACTATATGTTAACTAACTAGAATTTAAATAAAAAACTTGAAACAAAACAAAGACTCAAACTACCCTAAATATATGTGTATGTACATGTATATATATAAAATGTGTATATTTACAAATATGCAATATTGAATTTGTAGTTTGATACTAAATCTTACTCATGAAATAGGGCCTAAATAGAAGATTCAAGATATAGACTTGGATATCATAGAATCAGTCTTTCAAATATTTCGCCATAAATAAGCATTCCAAAAAACAAAGAGACTTCTATGTATTGGCATGTAACTTAAACCAACAGGGTCTTGCTCTTGTTCCAAATACTTCTTTACAACAAGTGATCCTATTGGATAATTGATGTCTGTTTGCCAGTGATGCCCAAATACATTGTTGGCATTGGAAAAAAGGTGAAACAAGAGTTTAAAAGTTGCTAATTATTTTATGTTGATAAAATTGACAATATTCAATTTTCTTCCTCTAAACACTGTAAGTCTCCTGATTACTCAAAAATAAATGAATAAACAGCAAAAAACAGAACCATATCTCCACAGCCATTTACAGAGGAAGTAAAACAGCATCTAAAGCCAAACTAAACACTTGGGCAGTAATTGGAATAGAAAAGAGTACAGAGTGGTGAGCTCATTATAATTTTTTCCTTTCTACTTGGGTTCGAAACTTCTTTTCACTTGTTAATTCATGTCAGGGTGGCTACCCATCAGCAAGATTTCAGTTTGAGCCCCTCTGACTAGGGATAGGATTTCCAGCAATATAGTCATATTGACAAAATTTAATTAAAGCAAAAGCAAATTATAGGTACAGTGGAGTTTATTATAGTGGGATCTTACCCATGTTTGTATTTTACCGAGCATGTAAATCAACCTGGTAAAGGTTTCCTTTACCCTTTCTCTTTGGAAACTACTGGTCGATGTAACTTATATATTCTGCCCTCAGAAGAGGGCACCTAGGCAAGCCAGTTCTGTCTCACTGTATCAGCATTTTGTGACAGATGTGGAGTATTTATAACTCATTTGCTAAGAAATATATTCACAAACAAAAAGAAATACCTGGGTATAATTCTTCCATTATACTGCTATACCACAGTTCAAACTAGGAAAATACTTTGAAAGGAGTTAACCCTGGTCTGCATCATGGGAAACTAGAATTTAGCTTACATGACACATTGAGCATGGACTTATTTTCCAGAAGCAAAATGATAGGCAAAATAATCAGTCTCCAGATAGTAAAAGAAATATTCTAAGTTCAATTTGCCTTAAATTATAATAAACATAGCCCTTATTATATGCCACATATTTTTCTAAGCTCTTAAGTACATATATGTGTGTGTGTGTGTGTATGATCCTATATCCAATAGGATCACTTGTTGTAAAGAAGTATATATGAACTCATTCAATCCTTTCCACAACTGTATGAGAAGGATATTATTATTGTAACTGAATTAGCATGAGTTTGCTCCTTGGTGAGTCACAGATACACCAGATGGAATTGTACAAAGTAAATATGCAGCAAATCAGGAGAAAATAACGTACAAAGCCTTGAGTCTCTGAGCAAGGGTGGTTGGGTTCCTTTTATTTGGGGTTAGGATAAATATTTAGATAGGGAAGCCTTGTATTCCTATGTAGAGGCAGGCATAAGGTTGATCGTGTGCCTTAAGGAAACATACCTATACATACATTGTGTAAATTAGGATTGTGTTCCTTTTCAGGCAGAGGTTTTGGTATTATCATGAAGCAAAGGTAATTGTTGGTCATTCAGAGGTCACTCCATGGTCCCTCTGTGCAGGCATGCATTGAGGTTTGAATTCAAACTGCTGTGGGTGGTCTGGGTTGACTGAAGTTCCTGTCAGGGCAGTCACTATTGTTGGAGGGCTGCTTTTGGTTTCCATTTGCCTGAATTAATAGGTAAGTGGAAAGAAGAGCTTAAGGAAAAATGTGAGACAAAGATTGGCGAGTAGAAGTAGGTGGGCAGTAAAGGTCATGTCTTGGGGTCTAGCTGGTGACATCATTACTCCATTTTTATGGATGAGGAAACTGAGGCACAGAGAGGTTAAATAAGTTGCTGGAGGTCATATGGCTACCCAAGAGTAGAGCTGGGAATCAAATATTGGCAATTAAAGTCTAGAATCCATGCTCTTAATTACTTCTTCCACTGGGAAGCTGGTGAGCAGGGGCCAAAGGGCGAGAAGATGCTGGAATGTGTGCACTAGCTGCTTCATATTTCCAACAACAAATTGTACCTAAGAAAGTATGACAGGGGCACCTAGGTGGCTCATTTCATTGAGCATCAGACTTTTGATTTCAGTTCAGGCATGATCCCAGGGTCATGGGATCAAGCCCTGCATTGGGCTCCATGCTGAGCGTGGAGCCTGCTTAAGATTCTCTTTCTCTGTGCCTTTTACCCCTACTCACATGTTCTCTTTCTAAAATAGTAATAACAATAATTGTAGTAAGTATGAGGAATCAATGTCTATACTATAGGCCAGTCAACAGAGGTGTTATAGGGCATGCTTCTTAGAGCTGAGCATATACAAGAATCATATGAAGAGCTTGTTAAAACACAGATTTTTGATGTCCATTTTCAGATAACCTGATTCAAGACGTTGGGCACAAATATTTCTAAGTTTAAAGTGATGTTGATTCTGGCTCGGGGATCACATTTTGAGCAGCACTGATTTAAGGAACACCTGGACCCTGAGGAGTCAATGGGATGTTATGCAAC
Source organism: Leopardus geoffroyi (assembly GCF_018350155.1). NCBI lineage: Eukaryota > Metazoa > Chordata > Mammalia > Carnivora > Felidae > Leopardus > Leopardus geoffroyi. Next base: position 93,852,881 of record NC_059331.1, on the reverse strand, counting down.
CCTGGCTAAGAAATTAATTATCCAGTGAATAAAGAGCCAGAATGGCAACTACCAGCAAGATGTCCTTTGTTTCTGCGGTGGAGATTTTTTAATACAGTGAATCATTTTAATTTAGCAAGAAAGTGGGGAATGAGGAGGTCATAGCCCAATAGCCTGGGAGAAGAGTCACATAAATGAATGGATGCAGATTGGACATGATATAATTGAAGGAATTTCTGGGTCCTTTGAAAGTTTAAGTGCAGGCTGAGGATTCCTAAGTCTTAAATTCTTTCTCAGTGAATGTACAGATGTCAGTGGTTGTGGTTTGAGGTGAATAAATTTGGTAGCAGTTTCAAAGAGCTTATGTATTAGTGCAGCTATTCAGCATTTGCTAAATTTGTTAAGACTCTTACATTAATTATACTTAATGTATTATGGTTAGAGTACTCCTTTTTTCTTTTAGCCCTCCTTCACCTCCTTGTTTTCAGAAGCATCAACAGAACCACCATGTACTAGACTTTGCAAGTATGGATCATGGAATCTGTAGTCCATCATGGGGAAAAAGATGTTAAACATGGAACATAAGAAGTATCCATGAATTAATTGCAATAGTGATTAATTCCTTGAATGAGATGCTGGGGCTGGAGGGTGGAAGGTTTTGGTGGTAAATCTGGGAAAGACTGGACATCATCGCTTATGATGCTACATCGGTTACAGGAAAATCTCCATACTAGACAAGGCTGGGTTACCTTTCTCTGTAGTATCTATCACATGATTATGTTGAAAAGAGAAATTTCTTGTGAATTGGGTGTGAGTTATTTGATTCTTGAACAGGAAACAAGGAAGTGTCTTATTGTGGATGTTTATCCTAAATTCCCCCCCCGCCCCTAGAAATCACCACATGTGACTGTGTAAAGTTCTTGGAGATTACTGCTATTTTCTTTTGACCATGTGACCCTACATAGACATGACTCTATTTCATTGTCTGCTTCAGATTGTAAAACGACTACAGGTCAGGGGCCCAGAGCTGTGTAATTAATTTTCTCAGCACTGAGAACTTCATGCATGATTAGGTGCTTAAATGCTTTTTCATTTTAGGGACTATGCTTGTTGAAGTTTTCCTACAAATTTGATTGATGGTCTAAATGACGCTTAGTTTTACATAGATAATATTAATGGCTGTGCTTAATACAATGTTAAGAAGATTGTGCACTTATAAGCCAAAGCTTCAAAAATTAGTGAGAAAGCCAGAGATGACATACATTGCCCCTTTTGTTAAGTCATAGGGCCATATGCTTATGTAGAGCTAGTTATTTTTGGCTAAATGTCTGGATTATGGTGAGAAGCGAGAGATAAATGTGGACTATGGCAAGATGTTAAAATAGATTTGTTAAGTAGACATTAACATTAAACTGTATTAAATGTCAAAAGGAAAGGAAAATCATTTTCTAAAGTGGAATGATTATCTATACAGGCATAGAATCTTTTAATACAACCATTAAGGAAGCTGAAAATTTTTTTATGATCTCTAGTATTGATACATTTATCAGTATATAATATTTATTTGTATGTATTATATATGAAATACTATACTGGGTATTAAAAAACATTATTTCTTAAAGAAAATAAGCATAAGTCCTCCTTTGAGACAGAATTAGATAAACATTTTGAAAACATTGCAGGCATTTTATAAATTTTAACCTTTAACTACTGATTTTATATTTTGGGTGGCATATTATTTAAAATTCCAGTGAGGGGCGCCTGGGTGATTCAGGTAGTTGAGTGTCCGAGTTCAGTGCAGGTCATGTTGTCATGGTTCTTGAGTTTGAGCCCCACATTGGGCTCTCTGCTGTCAGCTCCACCCTATCCCTCCCCACTTCTACCTTTTCCCTGCTTTTGCTCACTCTCTCAAAAAAAATAAATCTTAAAAAAAAAATTCCAGTGAAAATTTTCTGGGACTTTTGAAACAATTTGGAGTCTTGGCATTTACTTAACTGTAGTCGGCTAGCAGCTTGGAATGGAGGGCATCAAGCTGCTTTAGCCTATAGAGGCTTGGAAGGGTCTGCATTTTTAGGCTTGTTGTTTTTGCAACAAAAAACTGTCTTGTCTGGCCTTCCAGAAGGTGTGAAAGCGGATCCGTTCAGTGTTCGTCTTTTTTTCCTTCTAGCACTAAGTCTTTCCTTATTTACTTACTCTATTTCTTAGCTAACGCCCTTATCTGGGACTCTTTGCTGTCAAACTTGGAAAGCAGTAAAGCTACTTTATTTAGAGTGGTGCTGAAAATACACATTTGTTCAGCTTTTTCTCAAGGGTGAATCCAGCCCAACTAAACGTAGACATTGTGGATAAACATTTTCCTCTTTAGATGATTCTCTCTTCAAACTACCAAAATCCAAAATAAGTTTGTCCCCTTTTTCCTACTCATTTACTTAATTTTCTTTTGCCTACCCAGAACATACTAGCTTGGATTCGAGTTTGATTTTTTATGAACTCTATTACTTGTACATTTTCTCAATCCAGGTCTTTTTGCTGACAACATTGACTTTGTACAGTAAACCTCTATGACCTTCAGTTCTCTGACTTGTAAAAATATGTCCTTAGAAATTATTATTAGGATTAAATGTTGTAAAGTAACATGTAAAATTAAATGTTGTAAAGTAACATGTAAAAAAGTATTCATCATGATGGTTGGCACACAGCATGAATATCCAGGAATTGTTTTTATAATTAAACAAAATACGGAGTTTTGATTGGAGAATCATAAAGAGAAAATCCAGATAACTGAAGTCCCTGTCTGATGGAGCAATTAAGAATCCTATATTTAGATGTATCCAAACTTTGAGCAGTGAGATATGGAATGTCAGGTAGAATGAAAAAGAATATAACAGCTTGAAGAGTAGTCTATTGAATACTTAACAGCTAACATGATGCTCAGTGGTAGGAAGCTGAAGGCTTTTCCTCTAAGATTAGAAAAAAAGACAAGGATGCCCACTCTTATCACTTTTATTCAACATAGTATTGTAGGTATTAGCCAGAACAATTAGGCAAGAAAAAGAAATAAAAGGCATCCAAGTTAGAAAGGAAGAAGTAAACTGTTACTATTTTCAGCTGACATGATTTTATACATAGAAAACCCTAGAGACTCCATCCCCCAAAATTAGAACTAATACACAAATTCAGTATAGTTGCAGGATACAAACTCAATATACAAAATCCTGTTGCATTTCTATAGACTAACAAGGAACTATCAGAGAAATTAGGAAAACAATCTCATTTGCAACTGTAACAAAAAGAATAAAATACCTGAGATAAATTACCCAATGGAGGTGAAAGACTTGTATACTGAAAATGATAAGGCATTTATGAAAGAGATCAAAAGAGACACACAAAAAATGGAAAGATAGTGTATGCTTATGGATTGTAAAAATTAATATTAAAATATCCATGCTACCCAGAACAATTGACAAAATCCCTATCAAAATTCCTTTTTTCTCACAAATAGCATAAATAATCCTGCATTAGATTTAGAACCACAAAAGACCCTGAATAGTCAAAGTAATCTTGAGAAAGAAGAGAAAACCGAAGGCACCATGCTTCCTGATATCAAACTACATTGCAAAGCTACAGTATTGAAAATAGTATCGTGTTGGCATAAAAAGAGGCACATAGTTCAATGGAACAGAAAAGGGACCCCAGAAATAAATTCATGCATATATGTTAATTATTTTACAACAAAAGAGGCAAGAATATAGAATGGAAAAAGGGTAGTCTTCAACGAATGGTGTTGGGAAAACTGGACAACTACATGCAAAAGAATGAAACTAGGCCACTGTCTTATACCATACACAAAAATGAACTCAAAATGGACTGAAGAGAAATATAAGACCTCTAACCATAGAACTTCTAGAAGAAAACGTAAGTGATAAACTCCTTGACCTTGATTTTTATAGTGATATCTTGGATCTGACTCCAAAATCAAAGGCAACAGCAACAAAAAAGTGGGACTACATTAAAATAAGAAGCTTCTGCACAGCAAAGGAAATCATCAACAAAATGAAAAGTCAACCTACTAGATTGGAGAGAAAATTTGCAAATGACATATCTGATAAAGGGTTAGTATCCAAAATAGATGAAGAACTTACACAACTCAATAGCAAGAAAAGAAACAATTAAAAAGTGGGCAAATAATCTGAATAGATGAATAGATGTTTTTTCAAAGAAGACATATAGCTGGCCATCAGCTATATGAAAGATGCTCAATATCACTAATTATCAGGGAAATGTAAATCAAAATCAGCATGAGATCTCACCTCACACCTGTTAAAATGATTATTATCAAAAAGATAAAAAATAAGTGTTGGCCAGGATGTGGATAAAAGGGAACCCTGTGTACTGTTGGTGGAAATGTCAATTGGTACAGCCAACTATGGCAACAAGGTTGAAGTTGCTGCCAAAAAATAGTAGTAGATCTATGACAGGATCCAGCAGTTCTTCTTGTGGGTATTTATCTGAAGAAAATGAAAATAGTAATTAAAAAAAGTACACATCTTCACATATATTGCAGCATTATTTAAAAAGTCAAGGTGTGGAACATCCTAAGTTTGCACTGATGGATGGATGAATGGGTAAAGATCTGGTATATATAGACAATGGGATACTATTTAGTCATAAAAAAGAATGAAATCCTGCCATTTGCAACAACATGGATGGAACCTGAGGGTATTACGCTAAGTGAAAGAAGTCAGAGAAAGACAGGTACCACATGATCTCCCTTACACGAAGACTTTAAAACAAAACAACACCACAACAACGTAAAAACGAAACAGGCTCATGGACACAGAGAACAGATTGGTGATTGACAGAGGGAGGACTGGTAGAGGGTGGAAAGTAGGTGACAGACACATCAAAAGGTACAAATTTCTAGTTAAAAAATAAATAGATCATAAGGATATAATATACAGCATAGTGACTACAGTGAAAAATACTATATTGCATATTTGAAATCTGCTAAAAGAATAAATTGTACAATCCTCATCACAAGAAAAAGAAAAATCTTTATGGTGATAGATGTTAGTGAACCTTCCTATGGTTATTGTTTTGCAATGTATGCTCATCTGTTGTACATCTGAAATTAATGTCATGTCAATTATACCTCCATTGAAAGATTTAAATCTTTCCATGGTTTAACATTCATACTGTCAAATTCACATATCAAAATTTTTCCAACATTTCATTTTGAAGGGAAATTTTCAAATTTTAGTTATTTTAGTAAATAAGTAATACATCCTCCTTATGAAAACTTACCTATTGCAGATAAGGATAAGATTCTTTATTTCCAACTAGTTTTTATTACTCTCTCTAGAGGTAAAATAATTATGTTACATAGATATCCATTTTTTTGTTGATATATAGGCAGAATACACAGAAACATCATTTTAATTTAAAATATATACAAATGTCATTATATATATTTTTTAGAACTTGAATTTTTTCACAAAACGTCTTGAGCTTTGCATGTCAGTATATATAGATGTAGGTTTTAAACTGTTTAGAATGGCTATCTTATGGAATTTTTTAAAACTTAGTAACCCAGGGCAAAAAACGGGATCTCTACCCTTGGCCTCATATGTCACAATCTCAAATAATACAGTTACACATCTTTTTAGGAACTAAAGGGCACTTGCCATTTTGGGTCTGGTACTCAGGGCTGGAAATTCAGGCCCTGGGGAAATGCCTTTCCACAGCTCTTCACCTATACCTATAAACAAAAGGTAATGATTGCTGAAAGACACAGTGAGCGATGACTCAACCAATGCCAGTGATGGACACTGCTCCAGGGTGGGGGAGACTTTTATTCATAAAATCCCTTAGGTAAGAGAAAAGGCAAATTAACTAACCCGTCCAATTCTTACTTAGATAACATATGAAATAGATTTTTGCAAAATAAAACCTTGTTTCCAAGAGTTGTGAATGAATATTTTCTGCTCTTCCTGTTCATCCTATTCCATAGTAACCATAAATCAGCATGGTATTTATTCACAAGAGTGCTACAAGGTGCCTGGGTAGAGTAGATTCCTTAGTGCCCCTTACTCATTTAGCCCATCCCCCCTCCCACAACCCTCCATTCTCCATATTTGAGTCTCTTACGTTTTGCCCCCCCCCCGTTTTTATATTATTCTTGCTTCCCTTCCCTTGTGTTTATCTGTTCTGTGTCTTAAAAATTAAATCATTATTTGCACATTACTTCTTAATTTTATGATTTAGTTTTGAATATTTTAAAGTAAAATAACTTTAAAACCTGGAGATTATGTTTTGTTCCTTTACATTGTTCTTAATTTATTATTTTTGCGTGAATTAAAATTACATTTTGACTGAATGTTGAGAAAGAAAACATACTATTTTTTATTTTATGAATATTTTTTTAATTACTTAAAGAGAATAAATGAGGTCAAGATCATCGGAAAAATGAAAGTGGAACTCGGTAAAGAAACACAACTGAAAAGAAAAAAAAATCTTCAACTGAAAATAAAAAAAAAAATCTTCAAAGTGGCAGTTTAATTTGTTAAAACAAATGAAGTTAAACAATGAAGTTAAAATGTTACACTATTAATCCCAAACTACATGAAATTTGCTAATAGGACAGTACAGATTTGTAATTTATTGAAGGCCAATTACTGATAAAATAATGAAAGTGAGCAAGAAAATTAACCTCACCAAATCCAAACTTAAACCTGGAGAAGATCAGATAAAAATCTCTGCAACTTCTATGTATTTTACTAAATGAAGGCTTACCTGGTGGAAAACTAGTTTTGATTTTATGCTACAATTGATTATGAACTCTTACTAAAAATGTTAGCAGAAGTGTGCCAGACATCTAAATATGGGTATTTCAACCTTTAAAGATTAGAATTTTTTTTAATTCAGAGAAAACTTTTAATACAAACTTTGTGGGTTACATGCAATCAGAATAACCCTTGAAATAAATAAGACCCAATCATACTCCTATAAAGGAGAAGATTTATGAACACATGAGCCTGAAACTAGTTTCTGTTTTAGTTCAAGGTGTAGTTTCAAAGAGAGATTTGAAAAATTGAGCATCATGATGCTATTTTTTTTTTAATTTTTAAAAATGTTCTAGGAATGAAACTCTGGAAGAAAAAACGTAAAGACATTTTATGGACCTGGATATTGATTTAGGTGATGTTAAAAATCATTACTGTAGTAGTGATTTATATACCCAATTAAAATATTTTGTAGTATTTTCTGCAGCAGTGATAACTTACCACATGTAGTCCATTAGTTTTTGAATACCGTATATAAAATGTATTATTTTTAATCTCCGTATTACTTATCAACTATCAAGCCTATTAATTCCAATATAGATTTCCTCAGCAGTGAAAAGTGTCTCCAACTTACAATGATTAAAAATATGTAACAACTGTACTGCCTTCAGAAAGTTATCTACTTTGGTATTCGTGCAAATAGAGCAAAAGTTGTGTAAGTCTGGATTATGGCATAGTCTAATAACTTCTAATAAAACCAAAGGTGAATTTTATGGAATAAATGTATAATTGATGAATTATCATGTCTTCATTTTATTCAAATATTGCCACCCCATTGAAAGACCACTAAACAATGGGAATAATAACCACGCTAGTTCCCTGTTGATACTTTGCTGACTTTGAGTAACACAGAAATGTAGATTTGTGTATGCCTTTTGATTTTGAGATTTTGAAGGTATAATTCTCAATTTACAGACTTATATACCTTATAACCTATTAAAAGTTAGAATTTTGGTTTACAACTTTTTTGAGAGTTAAGATAAAACCCCACCCAGTGGTGCACAGGAGTACTGGTTTCCTCCTACTTTGCCAACACTTACATAGTCCATGTGTTCTGCATTTTTTCCTTGCTAAACCTCAGTATCTCTTACTTGTAGATTAGAATCTATAGAAAGTTGTAAAATTTGAATCTGTTCTTACCTTTATTGGGAATGCTTCCAACATTACACCACACCTTATTTAACTTTGTGATAGATATTCTCTAACAACTGAAAGAACTTCTATTCTTAGTTTCCTTCACAGCATAAGTGCTCTTTCATCAGTTTTAGGGAATTCTGTATTATTTCTTCCCTCTTTATTCCTTAATTTTGGAATGTGCGAAGAATTAGGCACACGTTCTCCATGTCTTTTACTTTTCTATGTATTTTTCTCTATGTTCTGATATATGACCTCCATAGTGTTAATGTTTCTCAAAATTTAAGTTGGTGATATTTGCTTGTATGTTCGTCTTTTCATTTATGATTCATTCTTAGGAGGAGGTATGAGACGAGTAGAAATAGATTTTCTTTTTTCACTGAGATTCAAAGAGGAGAGGGAAACCCAGACAGTGCTGGTATGGGATAGTTTGCCTTCTCAACATAAGTGTTTCCTTTTTTACTGATACATATATGCATGTGTATGTGTGTCAGTGTATCAGAGTTTGGATTAGGAATGGGATATTTACAGAGTTTCACAGTAATGATCTCCCCCCCCCCCGCAATTTTTATTAACTACAGAGCAAAAAAAAAAATAGAGTAAGTTTTTAGTGAAAAAGCCTGGTAGACATCACCTAATACAATTATTAAAGTTACCAATATCACAAATAAGATAAATCAGAATGCATACAAACCTATAGGATGCAATGAGAACATGGTATCACTTCTGTGATATTCCTACCAATGATTTGGAACCCAAATTTAATTGTGAAGAAACACGAGACCAAGCCAAATCAAGGAACACTTAGAAAATAATTGAATGGTAAGGTTCGAAAGTGTCAAGATGATGAAAGTTAGGAAAAGACCAAGGATCTCTTTGAGATCAAAAGAGAATAAAAATATTGCATTTTCTTGTCACTTTTCTATAATTTTTGATTGCTTGAAAGTTAAAAAATACATTTTAATTCCATTGTATTCATATCTATTATGATTAAAGCTAATATTTAAGGGCTCATCTAATATTGTCATTCAATCCTTATAGAAACCCTGTGAGGTAGGACTATTATCATCCTTACCATACAGAATAGGAAACCAAACCACAGAGGAGTCAGATGACTTCTTTATGTGGCAAGTAAATAATGGAATTGTGTTTTGAACTAAGGCATTCTCGTGGCAAAACCCTACTTTGTAACAACTAAGCTTTCCCACCCCCTGACAATTCAGACTTGGTTTCTTTAATCATTATCCATTCTCCAAAAATACTTTCTATAATTTGGGCCTGGGGAAATTCTCCTTGATGGGTAGACAACTTTGTGCTCATGTATTAATTCCAATATTTCCTAAGCCAGAGCTTCCCAATCCATGTACCATGAATGGGTAATGCATGTATTGTGACGGTGATCCATCAGCCCTGGGTTGGATGACCGATAAGACCTGGGGCAGCCACAGTTTAATGGCCAGGCTCCTCTGGCTTCTGAGTAAAGCAGACCTACCATTTGCTATGAACACCATTATCTAAGATAGGGAAACATTTTTAGGATAGTATTCTCTCCTTCAGCTTTTTGCTATATTAGATGATAAAAATATAATCACCTCTCTGCAGAAAATTCATTGCATTTGTCTGTAGACAAATAATGTTCAGAAAATCTACACCAAGTGGAATGGAAAATTAAAATGAGAATCTCTTTGATTTCCCATTAGATGTTCTGCTTTCCTCTCCCTGCATAGATACTGCTTATGTGCTCAACATTTAAAATGTTGTTAGTTTCATTCCTGGTGTTGCTATATACACATGTATACGTACAGCACATAATCTTGTGTCTTTTGTTTAATCAAGTCAAGGTTTTATAGTTGCTGCAGGTTGAATTATGATGCAATTGCTGGTTGACAAGTAGTAACGTGGTACTCTGTAGAACTATAAAAAGTACTGTAAAATACTTTTTCATTCATAGTATTTTTGGTAGACTGGAAAATGTATTACTGCATTGCAGTGAAGAAATAATTGCCTTTCCAGAGTATAATTTGGTCGATAATCATAATTTCTATTAAATAAATGTTCAGACAATCCCGCATCTATCACCTTAAATCCATTTAAAAAGCTTTCTACAGTTCTAGAATGTATGAATAACTTTTATGTTTAATATAGAAACTAATGTTGATGTCTCCCCTGATAGGAAAATGAGAAGTCTAATTTTAACTAATAATTCTGTCAGTGTTATAAAGTGACTAAAAGAGGCCTAGTGATGTTGCTTGTTTAATGAATGTATTACTCAGGGCTGCTTCTGAGTGGAAAAGTAATAATTAAAGGATCTTTTCTTCATAACTTAAATGTTAATGTGTTCCTCCACCCATCCCCAATTTTTCCAGTAAAGCATTCTAGCTAAACAAGGGCCAAGCCAATTTTAGGAGGGTTATATTCCAGAGATATAGAAGACAAATATGCTAGCAATTTGATACACTCACTGAATAAAATGTTTTATTGATGACTTTGTATGATCACTGATCTGCTAATTGGACTGACAACCAACAATGAATAATAATCACTTGCCTTGAATTTCTTGCCAAAAAATAGATTTTTCTTTTCAATCAAAGGAAAGAGACATGGGGGTTGAATTCATACAGATGTAGTCAATAGATAAAAAGGCAACAGTGAACTCTTCAAAAATTATAAATTGTGGAACAGTTGGTAACTAATGTAAATGAATGGAGCCTAGAAAATTTATATATCATGTTGTAATTTCTTTTCCAGATACTCCTTATAAAGGAAGAGAAATGTGCCATTTTGGATTTTCCTTTTTCTAAAAATGCTAGGTCTTTCTGACCTAGAATATGAAAAGAAAAAAAAATCAATTACTTGGTTCATTTGTGAAATACTTCCTTAGCCCCAACTATATGTCAGGTGCTGGGAAGTAATTACAAACAGACAGCCACAGTCCCTATGCTCAGATAAGCTATAGATTGGTGCAAGATAGAGACATATTATCTGACAGCTGATGCAGGGGGATAAATGCTAGGCCAAAGGGGCACAAGGAGCCCTGGGGAGCAACGTGACAGCGATATTAAACAGTGGCTGGCTGTGTTGCAAGTGTCTGGTTAGGAGGTCACAGAAATCTTTCCTTGGAAAGTGATGGCTAAGCTGAGTCCTGATGTATAAATAGGAATTAGTTGGGTGAGAAGAGGAAGCAGCATATGTGGTAGCCTGCAGGCAAGAAAGAGCACAGCATATTTAGGAAACTAAAATAGCTTGGCCAACTGTATTTTTCATTTCTTGAACATTCTCTACCACTCTTCTTCCCCCCCCATCCCCACAGGCTTCTTTACTCATTGGATTTATGCTATTGGCCTTTTCTTTACATGGAAGATGTTTTTAAAGATCTTGTGGCTCTTAAACGTGCCAAGAGATCAGGTTCACATGCATCCAAATGTGGGTTTTAAACTTGCCAGTGTATATCACAAATCACCACAGGACACAAAGAACACGTACCTCCACACTGGGTGAGGTGTTTTGTTGTCAGACTCCTGTTCCTGCTATTTTCACAGTAAACACACAGTTTATCACAGGGTGTGGGTTAGTAGGCTGATAGGCTGATAGCAGACCTTGACTGCATAGGACATGGGAGAGATACAGTAACATGAAACAACCTAGATAGACCTCTACTGTAATTCTTTGACCTGGACATGAGAGGAGACCCTGTCTTTTTATAGAGTGCAATGAACCAAACTGATGATCCCCATAGGACCTCAGGAGTCCATGGCTTCTAAGACTGGTGGTAATACTCATAGACTGCATTTCAACAGCCCTTAATTTTTGCCCAAACAATACTAGGAGTCTTCAGACACGGGTCTCACTTCCTCACAATCCTTGGGAGGTTCTCTATGCATTTGACACCTTCCCATGTTCTGTTCCATCTCTTAGTTACATTTCTTGATTCTGCTCAGATATCAAATGTGACAATCATGTCATAAATATTTGCTGGAGATTTCACTTTTGTTTCCAATGCTCATTGACATCCATGCTGAGGCTAAGAATGCTTAGTTATGCTGTTACTTATTACAGCCAAAGGTATGAGAATTTTCTTCTATCATTGCCTAGGAAGGAATTAGTCTTAAGACCACATCAAGCTCTTGACTTAGGGTTGACACATCGTTGATTTAAATTTTCCTTTTAATCATTTAGGTGCTGCTACTAATCAACACCTCTCTGATCTATTGTGGTAATGATGCTTTTCTGTAAATGGAAGGCCTTCTATTTAACCTGTTAGATTTATCATGTTACATGTGACTCAACATTACAAGCTATTCTGCTCTTTTTGAATTCTGAAGGTGAACCAGTGTCTTTGGTGTCCTTCCATTTTGTATCTCCTGAAAATGTGGACATAGATTCTTTGTCTTTATACAATTTATTGTTTAGTCAAATAAAATAAAGGGCCATAGATGTAGCCTTGGCAATGGCACTAGCTCAGCTACAGTGGTCTAGTTCAGTTGGAAGCTGGTGCCAGCTGAGGGATGAAATGTAGATGAGGCTGGGTGCCTTGGCCTTGACAGGTGCTCAGTGAGCAATGATTCATTCTGCATCTACCACAGTGAGACTTTTAAAACACTCTCCACTCACTTCTAGTCCTCCCCTCCACTTTTCTTTAAAACTCTGAGAATAAGGATAGTCTTGTTACAAATGTCTTTCCCTGGGAAATTGGGCAAATCAACTATCCAGGACAACTGTCCTCAGTAATGCAAGGTGATTTATCTATGTAAGGTGTCTCAAAGTGACCGACTTGTTTACCCTCAGTGATACAACTGTGTACAAAGAGATCTCTCCCATTGGGCAAGGGGAAACATATCTACAGATGTAACGTCTCATGGTCTTCTTTTCTGTGAGATCTCCTTTTTCTTGATCAATCGGTTTTATTTAGTTTACTATGGGTTCTTTCATATTCACTTCAACTTTGGGAACATGTGGGGCTTTGGACAGAGCATGGTACAGAAATTCCACTTGTAATCCTCAAAGTGTCCACTTACTAGAATTGGCAAAGAAGAAGTATTTGTAAGTGAGCAAGTAAGTAGGGTCCATGCCAGTGGCTGTGAGCTGACAGTAGTATGGTAGAATGTTGTCCAATTAAACCATGACTGTTGTTACTTGAGATGATGCAAATTCCCTGACTTTTCTGATTACTCTTATCCCTGGGATAGGTCAATCAGCCACCCGACCTTTCCGAAGTCACCTTGGAAAGCCTTTCCTAGGTATTTCCTGGAAGATGCTATAAGATCCATCTAGTATCTAATGAAGTGGTTCTCCTTAACACAGTTTGCATTTCATGGGCCTCATACTTGAAAATCCTGTTCGAAAAGGGCTGAGGCAGAACATGGGATTCTGTTTTCTAACAGCTGCTTTCTTGATCGTGCAGCTCAGCCATGTGAACCACTGGTTGTATATTCCAATGAGGAGACTGTTGCCACAGATGGGTTATTTTCCCATATCTGAGAGACTCTTGTGAGTTGAAATCTGTTTCAGGGGCCCTTACTCCTCACTGGGAAGAGTTCCCTTGGTCTCAAATTCAGTCACCAATCCCGTGCTCCAGCTCCATGAATGCAACACCACCTACTGTCAGGCAACCCTCTAGGAATGACAACTGTGTAATGTCTCAGAATATTCTCTTCAGTTGAGCTCTTTTTTTATGATGAGTTACATTATTCTTCTGTTCACACTTGTCTGTCTTTATATCTCTCAGTTTCTCACAGCGATTTGTGCAGAAATATTTAACAATTGCTTACTGAATTGACTTTTATAGCATTGAAGATAAGGAGGGAAAAGAACAATGTTTAGTTTTTGTTCCCTGTGTTTTATTATTGTTTATCATTATTGTTAATGTTAGTGTTATTAATAGAAAAAGTCTTATCCTCTCTCTGTAAATCTTTAATGTGTTGGGTATTTGCATATACTGTCTTAGGCTTTGATCTTTTCCAGGCGAAGGTAGAGCCAGTAAGGAGATTGTTATTGGAAGGAGAAGTCAATCATCAAACTTATTTTTGCTTTCTACTTGAGCAAGGATATAAAATTAGATCTCTGCAGGTGAAAAGATAGATTCTATGGAGTTCTCTAACCCCGTGTTTTATACCAATTAATAAATCTCAAACTAATTTCATTCTCAAGCTTATGATTTTAGATACGTTATCTCCAGCAGGCACCTTTAGGAATACTTACTTTTTGGACTCTGGGAGAAGTACTATGAAGACACAGCATAGAGCTCTGACTTTTTCAGTAGCCCTATTACTGATGCCTTTTATCTTTTCCATTTAAAAAATCATACAGTGTCCTACCATAGACCCCAAAGTCAGCTTGAAGGACATCAGTTTTGCTTTTTTAAAGCCTTCATTGGTGGACATGCTGTCAGATTTTTACTTGAGTATTTGTGGTCAATAAAATGTTTATCATGGTTGGAGTATATAGTTCCTTTGAACTCTTGATATTTTTGATGTAAAGAAAACGATTTCATGTAAAATATTAACTCTTACCTCTCTAGGTAAAATACTATAATGGCAAGATAATCTTCTCGGTTTATTTTATAAACACATAAAAAAGTGTTCTCAAAAATGTTAAAGCGTAGGCTCATGCAATAAGAGATAATCAGTGAATAGAAGTAACGAAATGCAGCAGATGGCTCTTGTAGCTCAGAAATTAATGCAAAAACTATAAAGCAGCATTGTTTCTCAGGAAAATCCAGTCAATGTTTATGTCCTATTACTCCCATGGCCAAGTAACATTATAACTATCTCTGTGCTAATTAAGAATTTCATAACAGCTTTGAAAAGTAATACATAATTGCCCGAAACAATTTTGGCAAAATATATTCTGTGCTACGATGATATTTAGCGCATTCTGAGCTGGCCTCATTAGATCAAAGCAAAGCTTCCTAGAAGTAATGTTCTTTTATTCTCTTTCTATTGTCTAGGGGGGCATATAAAACCATCCCTATGTGTAACAAGTCAACTATATTTTTTAGGTGTTAAATAATTTCTTCCTATTACTACCCTTCAAGTCAGTCTGTGTCAATGTCCCTATAAACAGTTTTCATAAATAGTACCTGAGCATAGCATTGGGATATTTCTAGTTTGCATTAATACATATACTGAGAAATGAAAACAAATTTAACCCTGAAACTTCATAATGTGGAGAGAGAGACAACTTTACAATATAATCAAGTTACACTGACTACTTCAAAATATACCCCTGTTGGATTTAGCTAGATTGCTTATCCACAGTTTGTTTACTAACCTATATTGTATATGTCTTAAATAAACTTTCGTACAGTACACAAAGAATATCAAATTCAACCAGATACGTTGATATTGGGTGGTTTTTTTTTCTTTGACACTTAACAGAAACACTAAACCTTGTACCACATTAACTCAAAAATGACAAAATTGACTCTAATCATCTTTGCTTCTCTGGTCTTGATGATAATAAGTAAATGCTGTATAGTTATTTACAATGCATTGACTTCCAAATTAGAATGGAAGGGATGAAAAATACCATTATCTAAGTGGAAAAAATGACCTAGTAGCATAATGTAATTTTCTATTAAAAATTATAATCTCTGCATTGTCGTAAAAATCAATTTCAAAGGTGCCATTATCTTTGAATCACCTGCCCTGTGCCATTGGAGATGATGAGGACAGAGCCAGCTTAATTGTCATTTTCCTGCACAATGAGTTTATAAAACAATAGAATGTAGTTCTTTCTACTGATCCTGCTGTAGGAGGCTCTGGCATTTGGCAGTAAAGCCTGCATGCTGGGGGGGGGTGGGCGGTGGTAGCTTGATGTACTGCATCCACCAGATGTGATACTTGTTGTGCTCAAATTTTCAGCCAAATCTGGAAGATTATTCATAGGAAATTAGATTGTAAATGCAGATAGGATTTTTAATATTCCTGCTGTCCACATTTTTCCAATTGTATAATGGAATAATAAGTACGCTTGAGAAGGCTCAGCCCTTACTCATCATCATATAGACAACCTTGAAAATAAGAGAGAAAAAAATATTTTCTGCCCTCTTTGCATCCCTGAGGAGAGTAAGGTGGGTGCAAATAGATTTGCAAAATGGCTCGCTCTACCCCATGCTGGCAGCGTAATTGGTTTGGCAGTACTCTTGCAAAATTGTCTGTCTGCTGCAAGAATGATACCTGGGAATTAGGCCTTTTCCTCTCAAATCCCTAGAGTATTTTTTAACTGTGTCACAATCCATGAAGAAGTAATGCAAAAATAGGATGGTAGCTGAAGGATTGACCTCCATTTTTGTTTTCCCTCCAGCAAATCCTTTCCTACCAAAGTCCTGTATTCGTTCCCCATTATATCTTAGCTCTTGATGGAGTAGCGGACAGTTTCCAGATTTAACAAGACTACATTTTAATCATGTAGTCTTGATACACATGATTTATGTTCAGTTTTTAAGAAGATGTAGATCCACTGAGTTCTGTCTTCATTACAGAGTGCAGGGGTTACTGAATGATACTTGGAGTGTCAAGTGTAGTGTCAAACTAGCACAGTTGATGACATTTTACAGACTTCTAAGTTACCCTAATAATTTTAATGTTTATGGTTTTATGATCTGATTGATTGTATCTATCTATTGAATATACCTCCCTGAAGAGAGCATTGTTACTTTTGAGATTCTTGAAATTTATTACTAAACTTCTTCTTTTCCTTTTTTTTTTTTTTTTTTTTTTTCGGTCAGTATCATAGAACATAGTTCGTTTCTTCTTTGGCAAATAAATTGGTTAGAAATGTAACCCAAATCCCTCTGTGGCAAGAATGTTAGTTTGTCCTGCATTATCTATTCTTTCTCTTCTTGCAAGGTAATAAACCCCGCTAATTTTAGGTAGGCACATGATTGCCTGGAATAAAAACTACACTTTCCAGCTTCCTTTATACTTGTTGTGAGCATGTAACTTAATCCTTATCAAGCAGGTTTTAGCAGAAATGTTATTTGATGGTTTTTAGGACATTCCTTTAAAAATAGCAAGGATATGCTCTTTTCTCTATCAATGTCACCTCATTTATCCTATTGCCTAGGAAGGTGTGAGTGAGCCATTTGAAACAAATTGGATTAGATTCTAAAGGATGGTTGGCCAAAGAGGTTAAATGAGCTCAATTCCCCCGAGAATTGGGGGAAGCAAAGTACCAGCTCTAGTTAGTCTGTCTCCAGTAGATTCCATGAAGGTGGCTGCTGCATGACTTCTCAGCTCTGTATAGTGTAGGGCTGAAATCAGAACTGGAACTAGGATATACCATCCCCTCCTTCTAGATGAAAGAGGAAATGGTACTGGAATTAGGGAAATGACGTGGATATACAGAGATGCAGAATGTGAAAACAACTCAGACATTTTCTGGGTCTTACATTTTCTGGCTCAGAGGAGAAAGATGTTCTCATTTTGTATCAGAGGTGGTATGAGAAAATAATGAATTACAAATAATTCATTTTATGCTTTGATAATGTAGGCTACAAAGAGAGTAGTAGCATTAGTGACATCATAATGTATTTTATGAAATAAATGGTTAAATTTTTATTTAATAAAAAACTTTCTTCCATTTTTCTTAAAGACCTCCTTGGAAATGACATTCATCATTTTAATTGCTTTCTAGCATGCTGCACAACTGTAATTCTGATAATATTTTTAATGTACTGTTACATTTGTGCTATTGCTTAAGGTATCCTAATGTCTTTTGTTTTCTTTTGTTCTTTCTGTTTTGTTGGAGGACTTTTTTTTTTTTAGCACCTTTTAATAATCTTATTGTTTATTTTAATTCCAGTGTAGTTAACATACAGTGTTAAATTAATTTTAGGTGTGCAATATAATTATTCAACAATTGTATACATTACTTAGTGCTCATCATGATAAATATACTCTTAATCACTTTCACCTATTTCTTTCATCCCCCCACCTATCTCCCCTCTGGTAACCGTCTGTTTGTTCTTTATAGTAAAGAGTCTATTTCTTTGTCTCTCTTTTTTTTTCTGTGCTTGTTAGTTTTGTTTATTACATTCCACATATAAGTGAAGTCCTATGGTAATTTCTTTATCTGGATGACTTATTTTGCTTAGCATTATACTCTCTAGTTCCATCCATGTTGTTGCAAATGGCAAATTTCATTCTTTTTTATGGCTGAATAATAGTCTATTGTATATACCACATCTTTATCGATTAATCTATTGATGGACACTTGGACTGCTTCTATAATTTGGCTCTTGTACATAATGCTGCAATAAACATAGGGGTGCATTTATCCCTTTGAATTAGTGCTTTTATCTTTTGGGGTAGTGTGATTATTGGCCTGCAAGGTTGTTCTATTTTTAACCTTTTGATGAATTTCTGTACTGTTTTCCATAGTAGCTGTACAAGTTTGCACTCCCAACAGTGCACGAGTATTCCTTTTTCTCCACATCCTTGCCAATACTTGTTTCTTGTGTTTTTGATTTTAGCCATTCTGACAAGTGTGAGGTGATCTATTATTATAGTTTTGATTTGCATTTCCTGGATGAATGAGTAATGTTGAGCATCTTTTCACGAGTCTGTTGGTCATCTGTATGTCTTTTGAGAAATGCCTGTTCATGTCTTCTGCCCGTTCTTTAACTGGATTATTTGTTTTTTAGGTGTAGACTTGTATGAGTTCTTGATATATTTTGAATATAACTCTTTATCAGATATGTCATTAGCAAATCTCTTTTCCCTTCAGTAGGTTGTCTTTTAGGTTTGCTGATTGTTTGCTTTGCTGTGCAGAAGCTTTTTATTTTTATGTAGTCCAAACAGTTTAGTTTTGCTTTTGTTTCCCTTGCCTTAGGAGATATATCTACAAAAATGTTTCTATGGCCAGTGTCAGAAAAGGTATTGCCTGTGCTCTCTGCTAAGATTTTTATGATTTCAGATCTCACATTTAGATCCTTAATCCACTTAGAGTTTATTTTTGTGTATGTTGTAACAATGTGGTCCAGTTTCATTGTTTTGGGTGCAGTTGTCCAGTTTTCACAACACCATTTGTTGAAGAGACTATCTTTTCCCATTGCATAATCTTGCCTTCTTTGTTGAAGATTAATTGACCATATAATTGTGGGTTTCTTTCTTTTTTTTTTAGTTTTTTTAAAATTGTATTTATTTATTTGAGAGAGACAGAGACACAGTGAGTGGGGAGGGGCAGAGACAGAAGAGAGACAGAATCCCAAGCAGGCTCCATACTGTCAGCACAGAGCCAGATGGGGGCTTGAACCCACAAAACTATGAGATCATGACCTGAGCCGAAATCGAGTCAGTAGCTCAATGATGTAGCCACCCAGGCCACTTAAATTGTGGGTTTATTTCTAGGATTTCTATTCTGTTCCATTGATTTTTTTGTGTGTGTGCCAGTACCTTACTGTTTTGATTATTGTATCTTTGTAGTATAATTTGAAATCTGGAATTGTGATACCTCCAGCTTTGTTTTTCTTTTCTAAGATTGTTTTGGCTGTTCAGGGTCTTTGTGCTTCCATACCAATTTTAGCATCATTTATTCTAGTTATGTGAAAAATGCTGTTGATATTTTCATAGGGAATACGTCGAATCAATAGATGGCTTTGGTTAGTATGGACATTTTAAAAACTTTTGTTTTTCCAGTACTTGAGCATGGAATATCTTTCTGTTTGTTGGTGTTACCTTCAGTTTCTTTCATCAATATTTTAGAGTTTGCAGAGTACAGGTCTTTCAACTCCTTGGTTAAATTTATACCTAGGTATTTTATTCTATTTTGTACAGTTGTAAATGGGACTGCTTTCTTTATTTCTCTTTCTGTTGCTACATTATTGTTGTATAGAAATGCAGTGGATTTCTGTACATTGATTTTTCATCCTGTGACCTTACTGAATTTGTTCAGCAGTTCTAGTAATCTTCTGGTGGAGTCTCTAGGGTTTTCTATATATAGTATCATGCCATTTGGACATAGTGAAAGCTTTACTTCTTCTTTACCATTTGGATGACTTTTATTCCTTTTTGTTGTCTGCTGTGGATAGGGTTTCCAGTACTATATTGAATAAAATTGGTGAGAGTACACATTCTTGTCTTGTTCCTGACCTTAGAGGGAAAGCTTTCCGTTTATCAGCATTGAGTATGATGCTAGATGTGGGGTTTTCATAGATGGCCTTTATTATGTTGAGGTACATTCCCTGTAAACTTTGTTGAGGATTTTTTTTTTTTAAATTTTTTTTTCAACGTTTATTTATTTTTGGGACAGAGAGAGACAGAGCATGAACGGGGGAGGGGCAGAGAGAGAGGGAGACACAGAATCGGAAACAGGCTCCAGGCTCCGAGCCATCAGCCCAGAGCCCGATGCGGGGCTCGAACTCACGGACCGCGAGATCGTGACCTGGCTGAAGTCGGGCGCTTAACCACCCAGGCGCCCCAGAGGATTTTTATCATTAATGAATGTTGTTCTCTGTCAAATGCTTTTTTTTTGCATCTATTGAAATGATCATATTGTTTTTATATTTTTATTTATGTTTTATTATAAAAATAATATAAATAAATATATAAATAAATATATATATTTTATTTATGTTTTTATAATCAATGTGTGTATCACATTGATTTATTTGTGAATATTGAACCACCCTTGCATCTCAAAAATAAATCATGGCAAATGATTTTTTTTAATGTATTATTGGATTCAGTTTGGTAACATTATGTTGAGGATTTTTGCATCTGTGTTCATCATAAATACTGGCCTATAGTTTTATACTGTCTTGATCTGGTTCTGGGATCAGAGTAATGCAGGCTTATAGAATGAATTTGGAAGTATTCCTTCCTCTTCTAATTTCTAAGAAAAATTTAAGAATAATAGGTATTAAATATTCTTGAAATGTTTGGTAGAATTTACCTGTAAAGCTATCTGGTCCTGGACTTTTGTTGGGAGTTTTTGATTACTGATTTAGTTTCATTGGTGGTAATCAGTTTGTTGAAATTTTCTATTTCTTCCTGATTCAGTTTTCATAGGTTATATGTTTCTAAGAATTGATCCATTTCTTCTACATTGTCCAATATGTTGGCATATAATTTTTCATTATATTCTTCTAATTGTGTTACTATGGTGTTAGTTGTTACTTCTCTTCAATTTGTGATTTTGAGTCCTCTCGCTCTCTCTCTCGAAAAGTCAGGCTACAGGTTTATCAATTTTGTTAATCTCTTCAGAGAACCAGATTCTAGTTTCATTGATCTGTTTTTGTTGCTGTTGTTGTTGTTGTTGTTGTTGTTGTTGTTGTTTTAGTTTCTACTTCATTTATTTCTGCTCCAATATTCATTATTTCTTTCCTTCTTCTGGTTTGGGTTTGGTTTGTTCTTTTTTTCTAGCTCCTTTAGGTGTAAGGTTAGGTTGTTTATTTGAGATTTTTCTTGCTTCTTGAGATAGGCCTGTATTGCCATAAACTTCACTCTTAGAAATGCTTTTGTTGCATCCCAAAGATTTTGGACCATTTTTTTTTCATTTTCATTGGTTTCCATGCATTTTTTATTTCCTCTTTGATTACTTGGATAATCTATTCATTGTTGAATAGCATGTTATTTAACCTCCATGTGTAATCCTTTCTAAATTTTTTCTTGCACTTGATTTATAGTTTCAGTGTTGTGGTCAGCAAAGATGCATGAAATGACTTTGATCTTGAATTTGTTGAGACTTGTTTTGTTGCCTAGTATGTGATCTGTTCTGGAGAAAGTTCCATGTACTCTTGAAAAAATGTGTATTCTCCTGATTTAGGATTGAATGTTCTGAATATATCTGTTAAGTCCATTTTGTCCAGCATGTCACTCAAAACCACTGTTTTGATGATTTTCTGTTGGGATGATCTATCCATTGATATAAGTGTGGTATGAAAGTCCCCTAGTATTAAAGTATAACTATCGATTAGTTCTTTTATTGTTTATATTTACAATTGTTACATCTCCTTGTTGTATTGTTCCCCTAGTGATTATGGAGTGTCCTTCTTTGTTTCTTGTTACAGTGTTTATTTTAAAGTATATTTGTTCGATATAAGTATTGCTACTATGGCTTTCTTCTGACATCCATTTGTATGATAAATATTTCTCTATCCCTTCACTTTCAATCTGCAGGTGTCTTTAGGTCTGAAATAAATCTCTTGTAGGCAGCATATAGATGGGTCTTGTTACTTTATCCATTCTATCACCCTGCGTCTTCTGATCTTTTAATTTGCTAACATTGAAAATAATTTTTATAGGTGTGTATTCATGGTCATTTTTTCACTAGCTTTTTCTCTCGTTATTTTTTCATTAGTAGGTAACTTTCTTTAATGATATATTTGGATATCTTTCTCTTTATTTTTTTGTGTATCTGTTACTGGCTTTTAATTTCTGGTCATTGATCAATTTGTATATAACATCTGTGTAGGTGGTTGATGGTTGTTTACTTTTGAACCCATCTTTTCTCTTGTCTTCCTCATGTTTTAGTTATATGGTGTCCTTATATTTTGTGAGTCCCTTGAGTAATTTTTACAGATAAACTTATTTTTACTGCCTTTGTGCTTCCCACTTTCCTTACTCTTTGTTTGGACTCTAAGAGTCCCCCTTAACGCTTATTGTAGGGCTGGCTTAATGGTCATAAAATCCTTTAACTTTTGGTTGGAAAACTTTATTTCTCCTGCTATTCTGATTGCTAGCCTTTGAGATAGAGTATTCTTGGCTGCAAATTGTTTCCTTTCAGCACTTTGGATATATCAGGCTTTCTGGCTTGTAAAGATTCTGTTGAAAAATCAGGCAATAGACTTACTGGGTTTCCCTTGTATGTTAACTGCTTTCTTTTCTCTTGCTACTTTTAAATTCTGTCTTTGTCACTACTTTTTTTGCCATCTTAACTACTATGTGTCTTGGTATGGATCTCTTTGGGTTGGTTTTGTTGGGGGGATATTTGTGCCTCCAGGATCTGGATTTCTGTTTCTTCCACACATCTAGTACATTTTCAGCTATTATTTCTTTTAATAAATTTTCTGCCCCCTTTTCTTTCTCTTCACCTTTAAGGGATACCTATTAATGTGAATGTTATTATGCTTGATGGTGTCACTGAGCTCCCTGAGTCTATTCTCAGTTTACATATATATATTTTTTTCTCACCAGCTCAGCTTGATTACTTTACTTTGCTCTGTCCTGTAGGTCACCGGTTCATTCTTCTTCCTTTAAGTATGCAATTTATTCCATCTGGTGTATTTTTAATTTCATTTATTATGTTCTTTATTTTCAATTGGTTCTTTTTATCTAATTCTTAAAGGTCTCACTAAAGTCCTCCACTCTTTGTTCAAGTCCAGTGAGTATCTTTATGATCATTACTTTAAATGATCTATCAGCCATCTTACTTATCTCCATTTTGCTTAGTTCATTTACTGTGATTTTGTCCTGTTCTTTCATTCGGGACCTATTTCTCTGTATCCTCATTCTAACTCACTCTCTGTGCCTGTTTATGTGTGTTAGGGAAGTTAGCTATGTTTCCTGTATTTGAAAGGAATGGTTTTATGAAGAAGAGGTCCTATAGTTCGCTGCTGTGCAGTGTCCACTGTTCACCAGAATGTGATATTGCAGGGATGTGTTTTATTTGTGGTTCGTGTACCCTGCTCTTGTGGATGAGCCACCTTTTCCTTCAGACCAGTCATCTGCAATGGCTGTCTTTGCCTGTTACGGACAGTGTTTTGTACCTGTGGTGTTGATGGACCCATCTGGAAACACTGAGCTTGAGTTGAGTCAGACCAGGAATCTGCCAGAGATGCAGTAGCACCAAATTCCAGGGTGCTTTCCCTGTGTTGTCTCATGAGAAGCTTTCATTGGTGGGCACAGCCTGCAGTCAGACCAGTTGTCTGCTTCCAGCCCACTTCTTGGGACTCCACCTGACTGGTGTGTGGTGTTCCCTTTCTTTCTCTCCAGGGCAGAAGTCCCTTTGGAGTGGTGCTGGCTACTGTAGGGAATTTTGCACACTGCCAAACCTGTGGCAGCCCCCTGAATGGGCTCTGGCCAAGACTGTATTGGAAAGGGCAAGTCTGGGGCACCTGGGTGGCTCAGATGGCTAAGCATCTGACTCTTGATTTTGGCTCAGGTTCTGTTTGAGTTGAGCATATGTTTGAGCCGCATATCAAGCTCTGCTGACTGTGGTGCATGCTTGGGATTCTCTTTCTTTCTCTCTCTCTCTCTCTCTCTCTCTTTCTCTCTCTCTCTCTCTCTCTCTCTCTCTCTATCTCTCTGCTCTCTCCCCTCGCCCCACCCCCTGCCGCTTCTAGAAAATAAATGAATAAAATATTTTTTTAAAAAAGGGTAAATCTGGTGAAGCATAGTAGCGGGGGCAGTGTGGCAGACCCATGGTACTAGCAAGCTTTGTGTGCTGCTTTTCTCCATGGGAGGCACCCTGCAGTGCCTGGACTGAGGCAGGCTGTCTGGTGGGGGTAGGGGGGGTGGGGGGAGTGTCAGTTGGTGGAAGCACAGCTGGGGGGCAGGATGGTATTTGGTCTTGCTAGCAAGTTAGGTAGCAAGTCCTGCAGTGGCCCTGTGTGTTTACTTTGGGCGGCGGGGAAGGCAAATGTAGGCCTTCAAGTTCTTTTTTTCCTGGAGGAGTTCCCTAGAGATCTCTGTCCCTCTAGGACAAGCTCTAAGATTAGTAAATAAATCTTCCTCCCATATGCCCCAGGTGCCTTTCAAACTGCTGCTTCTATGCAATATCTCCATGAGTTCTTCATTTGCTGTCTCTTTAAGGGCATGGATTCAGTTTCCTGTTGCTCTCTGGCTCTCCCAGAGCCAAGCCCACTGATTTTTTTTTTTTTTTTTTAATTCTAGGTTTTAAGACCCATTGTTTTTTAGAACTCATGAAATTTTTCCCCTCTAGTTTTTGAAGCCAGATGTTAGGGGATTTATCTTTCCCACGCAGCTCGCTGGTGTACAGGTCTTCTCTCCGCTCTCTGTGTGCCTGTGACATCCCTCCATCCCACAGACAGTCCCCTGAGTCCATTTAGTTCCTGACTGTGTCTCTGCTACCCTTTTGGCTTCTTCTGTACGTTTACTTGTGGAGTTTGTTTTGCTAATCTTTAGTTCATTTTCTGTGTTATTTGTACTAATGTGTTATCTTGTTGTATCCCTGGACACTCTAGTTCATTAGGAAAAAGACTGGTTTTAGAGAGCATTTTTTTTAAAGAGTATTAACACTGTGTTTTAATGATACAGTCTTCAGCAGTATTTCCATTGACAGTAAAAGGATAGAAAGCAAAGTATTCTGTCACAGCATATTTAAGAGCAGCTCTTTTAATTGAAGTACAAGTAAGAGGACATAGAGGAAGAATTTTTTTCCCAGCTTTTTATTTTGATGTAGTCCCAATAGTTCATTTTTGTCTTTGTTTCCCTTACCTGAGGAGACACAACTATGAAAATGCTGCTAGGGTTGATGTCAAAGAGATTATTGCCTAAGGAGTTTTATAGTTTCAGGTCCCACATTTAGGTGTTTAATCTGTTTTGAGTGTACTTTTGTGTCTGGTAAAGAAAGTGGTCCAATTTCATTCTTCACCATTTATTATTGAAGAAGCTGTCTTTTTCCTATTGTATATTCTTACCTCCTTGTTTGTAGATTAAATGACTGTATAACCACAGGTTTATTTCTGGGTACTCTATTCTGTTCCATTCATCTATGCCAGTACCATATTGTTTTGATTTCAACAACTTTATAATATATCTTGAAATATGGAATATATTTGTATATATTATATTATATATATTAATATTATATATATATTATATATATATAAATAATATATCTTGAAATATGGAATTGTGATATTTCAGCTTTGTTCTTCTTTCTCAACCTTGCTTTGGCTATTCAGAGTCTTTTGTCATTTCACACAAATTTTAGTATTGTTTTAGTTATTTAAAAATAATTTGTTTTATTTAAAAATAATTTGTTTTAGTTATTTAAAAATAAATAACTAAAATTTAGTTAGTTATTTAAAAAATATTTGTTTAGTTATTGTATTTAGTTATTTAGTATTATTTGTTTTAGTTATTTGTATTTATTTAGTTATTTAAAATATTTAAAACATTTAAATATTTTAAAAATATTTAAAATATTTAAAATATTTTAAATATTTTAAAAAATATTTAAAATATTTATTTAGTTATTTAAATTTAGTTATTTAGTTATTTAGTTATTTAGTTATGCTTCTGGTATTTTGATAGGGATTGCATTGAATCTGTAGATTGCTTTGGAAAGTTTGAGCATTGCAACAATATTAATTCTTCCAGTCCATGAGCATGGAATATCTTTCCATTATTTGTCTCATTGTCAGTTTCTTTGATCAGTGTCCTATAGTATTCATTCTTTTACCTTCTTGATTAAATTTATTGCTAGATATTTCATTATATTTGGTGCACTATAAATGGGATTGTTTTCTTAATTTCTTTCAGCTATTTCATTATCAGTGTATAGAAATGCAACAGATTTCTGTATATTAACTTTGTATAACTTAATTGATGTTTTCTAGTAGTTTTTTGGTGGAGTATTTAGTATATATATATATATATATATATATATATATATATATATATAGCATCGTGTCATCTACAAATAGGGGCAGTTTAACTTCTGCCCCTTTGATTGCCTTACCAATTTGTTTCTATTTCTTATTTGATTGCTGTAGCTAGCATTTCCAGTACTATATTGGATGAAAGTCCAACATCTGGCAAGAGTGGATGCACATTTTTGTCCTGTTCCTGGTCTTAGAGGGAGAGGTGTCAATTATTTTCCAGTGAGTGTGATGTTGGCTGTGCGTTGTCATATATGGCCTTTATTATATTGAAGTATGTTCCCTCTAAACCCACTTTGTTGAGGGTTTCTATCATGAATATACGTTAAATTTTTCCAGTGTTTTTTCTGTATCTACTGAGATGATCGTATAGTTATTTACCTTTCATTTTGTCGATGTGGTATAATCACACTGATTTGTAGATATTGAACCAGGAAGGATATTTATTTAACTAAAAATTCTTCAAAATATTAACTCTTCTAATCAACTTTTAATTAATTAATTAATTTATTTATTTATTTTTCTCTTGTGTATTTATAATGAGCTTGTGGTTTTGTGTGTGTGTGTTTTTTTTACTTATATTTTTTATTTTTTGCTAACATATATGTTTACTGTATATGTTCCTTATTTTTACTCTACACTTACTTTGACTGCCTTTGCCAAATCATCTAACATTAATGTATTAAAAAACTGCCTGACTGGCTCCAGATAGTGGTCTGTTTTGACCATTAGTTAATCTCTAATCAACCGTTTTTCTCTAAAACACAAGGTTAGTAACAATACACCATTTCTGTTTTTATAAAATTTGATGAGCTTTAACGGACTTTGAATTTTTAGGGAAAATTTGGCACGTAAATAAAATTCAGGATAACTTTTAGTCTTACTGTCATGTAAATTCGGTAGCTTTTGTACAATTCTTAAATATTCCCAGTCTTCTGATTGGACTCACGCATTTTATTTTGTGAGTATTCTGTGTTTGCCAGTACTCTTGCAATGGAATTGGATTATCTGGGTATACTTGTTCAATGGGTTTTGCAGCATTTCACTTCGGTTTCCTGACAGATATTTTATACATTTCATGGCAATGCCTAATAGTCTTCCATGGGAAGCTAAGTGTTTTACTTATTATTAAAGGCTAAGGCTATATGGGAAGTCTGTTGGTATGAACAGTGGAGAGTCAGCAGTATTGAAGTCAGTAAGTCAAGTCTGGGTTGAGGGCTCTAAGAAGACTAAATATTTTATTCACAGAATA
This sequence comes from Leopardus geoffroyi, assembly GCF_018350155.1. Taxonomy (NCBI): domain Eukaryota; kingdom Metazoa; phylum Chordata; class Mammalia; order Carnivora; family Felidae; genus Leopardus; species Leopardus geoffroyi. The sequence goes on along the minus strand of NC_059331.1, from coordinate 93,825,106 downwards.
ATTCAGTGTATGTCTGAAGGTTTCTTCCAAGAGTATGCCTATCAGGAAAATGCTGAATATAGAGTATTAGCAAGAGAGAAGCAATTTTAGCTGCATGTATCTCTGCCAAAGTGAGTTGGCCAGCATCCTGTAAGATACACTCTAAACACATAGAGAATTTTATTTTTTAAAGGGAACAATGTAACTCTTCACCTAAAGCTGAAAGCTAAGGAGTGAATTCTTTATCTTGAAGTACCCATTTTTCTTCCCAAATTATGGAGTGAGGAATGTTTAGCTATCCTACTGATCTAATAGACGAGTTGTCTGAAATAATTAAAGTGCTTTGCAATAGCTGTGACTTCCAGGGCAAGCCATATTCATTTTGAAGTTTAAAATACTTCTTTTTTCCCCCACCCACATGAAAACTTTGGTTTGAACATTTAAATGCTGTTATTTCTGTTATTAGCTAAGCCACTGAAGGGGTTGTCTGTAATACCTGAAAGCATATTAAATAAGAAAATCATTATTTTTCTGTCTCAGGTTCTTGTTACATATTTAAAGAAAAATATTCAATGTCTCTACTTAATGAAGGAGGAAAAAAGGCATTACAAAACAGTGCTAAAATAAATATTACCTCCCATGACCCTCAGGTTTTATTCCTTTGGTACTCAGGTTTTTATCTGTGGGTTGAAACCAGAACACAATCTCAACCTTTTGCTGCACTTTGGAATCACCTGGGGACTTTAAAATGTCCTTCCATCTAGATCCCCAACGCAGAGTTTCTGAATTAATTTCTCTGACGCATACCTTGGTCATTGATGGAGTGATTTTAAGAGGAAGCTAAAATGCAGCTTCTGGGTAACCCTTGCAATTTTCACGGTGATGCTCCTACTGTTTGTCATGACATACATGACCCCAAGTCTTGTGGAGTCAAAAAAGAAGGGAAAACACAAGTTTTTAACTGTTAGAGTGGGAAAAGAGATTTGTCACTCATACAAGCTTTTTCTAAAATAGATTTCTTGAAGCTACAGAATCATAGCTTTATATCCATGACTAAGTAAGATACATGACATCACTAAAATCTCTGAGGATTCTGTATACCAACAAAATTTGACTGGCAGTGGACAAATCGAGGTAATATTGGGAGACAATTCTCAGTACATCTTTTATGTGTCTGCATGTGTTAAAAGCAGAAGCACTGTCCTTTGTTCCAAATTCTATTCCTGGATGTTTGAATAGTAAATACCTTTGAAAGATAAACGTAGTATCTCCCTTTAGAGCTAAGGGCAAGCATGCCCACTATCCATTGTGAACAGTCTAGGTTCTCTAGGCTCAGGCTTTTTCTTCAATAATATAAACCACACTTTATTCAGGAATTTGCCTGGGTCTGTCGTCATCATCCCTGTTGGACTTGGGACATGAGGAAGTGATGCAAATACAATGATGGTCATGTCTCTTGCTGTGCCGTAATAAAGCAGTTTGGTCCAGGAGTCTGATGTCTTCTGTAAGCATCCATAGAACAGTGGTTACCTAGTGTACTGATTTCCCAGAAGGTAAATTCTCAGAGCTTTAACAGTTATTACCAGGTAGCAATGGTATACTTTTTAAAGAAAATAAAGGAAGGAAATTTTGAGTCAAAGATTATTTTGTCATGGTTTTCTTAATATATCAAGGCTATCACATGGCTTAACCATGGAAAAAAAATGAAAAAAAAAAAAACAACAACCACGGGATACTGTACTCATAAACCTTTTTGAGGCACCTAGAGACTGAGACCTTCACTTAATTAAGTCATGACTGGGGAACTTGAGAAAAGGTAATCACTTTATTTAAGTGGGAATCTAAGAAAATTAAAGTGAGGACAAGTGTTGAAGGCCAGTATGTTAATTTATAGGTGGTTACAAATAGAAAACATGACTAAAGTTGGGAGGGAGATAAAAGGAGAATGACAAATGTAGAATGGACTCATTTATTGCTAAACAGTTAATAAATAGTACTAAAATGATATTATCAAAAGTTAGTTAATCCTAGCATTAGATGTGTATTTAGGAAAAAAAAAGGACCCGAAGCTTTATCAAATGCATAAATACAAAGGTAACTACTAGAGCAATAATACAACTTTACTAAATAACAAAGAAACACAACAAAACCTCAAAAAAATAAACTAGAAATAGTAATATAACAAAGTACACACAGTAAACATAGCATAACATAGCCCAAACATAGCAATTGTAACAACAAATATAAATGGGCTTATCTCACTTATTAAAAGGGAAGGATTTTCATATTGGCTTACAAAGCACAGTTAAACTGTAAAATAAAGTGGTTAAGGGTGGCTAAAAAGCGATGGGCAAGGGTACAGCAACAGATAAATGCAAACAGTAAAAAGGTAGAGGCTGCCATACTGGTATCTAACAAAGGAGAAAGTAGGCCAAAAGGAACAAATAAGGAGTAGGAAACATTATAAAGTAAAGGCTAAAATTCACATTGTTGGTAAAACACTACAGAGCTCATTGCACCAAAAGGCAAAAACTTCACAAGACAAAAAAAAGGACAGTCATTAAGTGATCGTAAATAGACTTTAAAATGGCATTCTTAGAATACAGGTTAAACAGATAAAAATGAGTATGTATTTAGAGGGTCAAAGGAATGTCACTAGTAAGGTAGATGTTAAGGATGTCAGACTTGTTAAGAGCACATGAACATTTACAAAAGTTGACCAAAATAAATTCTATATAACAGAAAAAAATGTAAATTTCAATCTCACATCACAGTGCAACAAACTAGAAATTAGCTGTATGTTTTTAGTGGGATATATTCGAGGTCATATAAAAAACCCAACAGCTATAAATATTATTCAACTTGATTTAGTGTATTTGCTGTTAGAAGTGGTATGGTGCTGTATTTCTAGAATTATGCCGTATGGATTGCAGCATAAAGCAAATGTGTATGCTCTTGCTTGGTTTTTACTAAAAAGGTAAGAACCCTATATTGTTGAAAAAATATATGTATATTTATGTGTCTATATATATTCCTATTCAGTGCTTATATGTATAATCCCATATATATTTCAACAAATATACATAATTCAATACATACAAATATATAATTCAACAATGTGTATATGAATATAAACATCTAATTCAACTGTGTGTGTGTGTCTGTGTGTGTGTGTGTGCGTGTGTGCTCTCTAAGCTCTGTTGCTAAAAGCGTCTAGAAGCAATGACAACCCAGTTGGAATCAACAACTAGCAGTACAATCTGGTGATTTCTAAATACACTTTCTTACAAAAAGGAATTTGGACTTCTTAGAAAAATGATTGATTTCATATCTGGGCAAGGAAAGGACAAATTGAGCCTGGAACATCTCGTTATGACAGAGAGCATGAAAAAGACTCAAAAATAGAGTCAGGTCAAAAGAATGCGGGAGCTAGCACAAAAGCAGTCCAAATTTGGCAAAATGGAGCTTCAAAAAGACTAATGATGGTAGTAGATTATAACATACTGAATATGTTAAGAAGAAACATCAGGTCGTAGTGATGCTACAGAAAAAAATGAATTACAATAGTAAAGATAGAGTAAAAAGATAGAATGTAGAAAGCTCTTCTTTACAAAATAATGCCAACTAATAAAAATGGAAGAGGATAAGATTAGAAAGTCACAGTTTTGTAACTTCCAGTTTGGTTTAAACATAGAAAATCAGTCCATCTCCCGCACCCAAATTACTCCTTGATTAAAAAGGGTAAATTTACCTTTACGACAGAAAACTTAATGAAACTTGCCATTGCCTATGAAGGGACTGTTTCTACTGTGACACCGTGGTACACAGTGTCACCAGAGTGGTGTTCTTCTAGAGAAGTTTGATCTGAATCTTAACAGATGAATTGATAATGTGAGTGAACTCTTCTGTAGAACAACTGACTTAGACTCAAAAGAATTCAATGGCATCAAAAACAAAGGGAGGAAGAGGAATTGTTCTAGATTCAAGGAAGCTGAGGAGATGTCGTAGCCAAATCCAAAGCATATATATTAATTGAATACTAGATAGGAAAAAAATAAGATATAAAGGACATTTTTGAAACAATAGGGAAATTTTAGTAAAGATTTCTTCTTGGATGAGAATGTATTAATGTTGATTTTTGTGAAGTGTGATAATAGTATTATGGTTGTGAAAATGTTACTGTTCTTGAGACTTTAAGTACTTTGGGTTGAAATGTCATACCTACAACCTACTTTAAGATGGCTTAGAAAAATAGAAGGATCTCTCTTTCTATGTATGTGTTTGTGCACAGACATTTATATGTACATGTGTGTGTAGATACCTATGTCTGTGTGTGTATATATGTATACATGTAGGTATATATGTGTATATATATGTAAGGGGTGTGTGGTGTGTGTGTGTGTGCGCGTGTGTACTTGTAGAAAGAGAGAGGAGGAATGTTTTGTTTTCTTTGGGTAAATACCCAGTAGTGGAATTACTGAATCATATGGTAGATCTATTTTTAATTTTTTGAGGAATCTCCATGCTGTTTTCCACAATGGCTGCACTACTTTGCATTCCCACCAGCATTGCATGGAGCATAAGGTGATAGCTCATGGTTGTTTTGATTTTCATGTCCCTGATGATTAGTGATATTGAACATCTTTTCACGTGTCTCTCTTGATCATCTGTATGTCTTCTTTGGAAATCTGTCTATTCAGGTCCTCTGCCCATTTTTAATCAAATGGGTGTTTTGGTGTTGTATAATTTATATATTTTTGATATTAACCCCTTATCTGATATATCATTTACAAATATCTTTTCCCACTCAGTAAGTTGCTTTGTTGTTTTGTTGATGGTTTCCTTTCACTGTGCAAAAGCCTTTTAGTTTGGTGTACTTTAAATAGTTGAGGTTTGCTTTTGTTTCCCTTGCTTGAGGAGACATATCTACAAAAATGTTTCTGTGATCAATGTCAAAGAAACTACTGCCTAGTTTTCTTCTAGGAATTTATTTTTGTATATGGTGTAGGAATGTGGTTCAGATTCATTCTTTTGCAAATAGCTGTGCAATTTTTCCAGTACCCCTACACTCCTATTTTTTTGCAGCATTATTTACAATAGCCAAGATACGGAAGCAACTCAGGTGTCCATCCATAGATGAATGGATAAAGAAGACACACACACAGACACGCACACACAGACACATACTGGGAGATTGCCTAGCCATAGAAAAGAATGAGATCTTACCATCTTCAACGGGATGAATGGACCTAGAGAGTATAATGGTAAGTGAAGCAAGTCCATCAGAGAAAGAAAAATACAGTATGATTTCACTCGTATGTGGTATTTATGAAACATAACAAATGAACAAAAAAAAAAACAGTCAAACATAAAAATAGACTCTCAAATACAGAAAACAAATTGGTGGTTACCAGAGAGGAGGTGGGTGGGGAGGGGGGAATAGGAAAAATGGATAAAGTCAATTAAGAGTACACTTATCGTGATGAGCACTGAGTAATGTATAAAATTGTTGAATCATCATATTGTACCCCTGAAACTAACAGAACACTTGTAATTATACTTCAATAAAAAAAGTACATAGGAATTCATATGTTGTCTTTCAACTTCTAAGTTTTAAATTTTGCAAAATAAAGCAGTAAATTAAGACAAAAACAAAAAAGAGATTGTCTAACCAACTTCCATAATCTTTTTTTCTGTTATTGAAGTTTCCACTGCAAGACTTTAACTCTTGTCTTTGGTCACTTGGAAACTTCTGTTCATGGAAACCCTTGTCCTGTTAATAGCTCTTATAATATCAGCTTCTAGTGAATTTTGCATTATGTCCTTGAAAGGAATTAAGATGATTCCCAGGTGAAAGACCATTAAAATGATTCCTCATTGCAATATTTAACACATTCTGAAAAGTGATAGGAGATCAGAAAAGTGTGGCTTGTCAGTCTCTGCTTTTCTCATTCTGGATGTAACCTGGAAACCCTGGAGAATTCCTATAATTGGAATGGTAGTATCAGGGTCTACAGTTGACATGCCTATTATGTCTTCATTATATTTTCTAACATGCACTGGGTGGTTTTTCAAAACTCTAAGTCAGATCCTGGGATACTTTAAGTTGTAATATAATTTTCTTGTGAATTAAAAATAGTCTCAAACTCTAAAATAGCATTACATTGTTAAACTGAGAATTATTATAAATAATACATTTCTTTGTATTTCTATTAACCATAAAACCATTTTTAGTTAAATTTAACGATATTTAATTCCTTAAAAAAATTTAATAAATAGGCAAGATATTCATTATTACACAAAAATGTACATGTGAAAACTATTAGATAAGGTGAACATATTTTTTTTAAAAGGAATTTCAATCCATAACAGCTAATGCAATGAGAGATAGTTGATTTTAACTAGTCTTGAGATTTTAAAATTATGAACCAATTAAATAGAGAAGAATAAGATCCTGAATATCCACTTCTTGAGATCTGAAATGACTTTTTTTTTTTTTGTTGGCGTGTTTCCTGATTTATATACTTAATACTTCTTTTTTTTTTTTTTTTAAGTTCATTTTCAGAGAGAGAGAGAGGGGGGGAAAGGGAGGGAGGGAGAGAGAATGAATATATCTCAGGAAGTCTCTGCACTGACAGGGCTTGAACCCTGACCCAATGCAGGGCTTGAACCCACAAACTGAGATCATGACCTGAGCTGAAACCAAGAATTAGATGTTTAATGACTGAGGCACGCAGGCGCCCCTATCCCTAATACTTCTTAATGTCATTTTTATACTGTTTATGGGGAGGCAGAACTGTAGCTTTTGAAAATAATACGAAACACAAAATATCAACATATAGTGTTGCTAATGCTTGTTTCTTTTCTCTGGAGTCTTGTCTCCCACATTTAGCGTGGAAAACATATTTGACCTTTTAGAGAAACCTCTAAAGAGCTTTCTTCTAGGGAATAAGAAGACCAGCTTGTTCTCTGAGAGTTATCTGAGGAGTCTAATGACTCCTAATGTTGGAAATGTCCATGGAATTTATGTCATAGTTTATTGTTTTAGTGATAGATATTCCATGATCTTGTATGCCTGTGAAACATTAGTATCCTTGTCAAAAAATTTTAGAGATCATACAATTTTGGTAATTGGACACATTTAAGCAAAAAAACCTTAAAAATTTATTTAAGTTTTGTTTATTTTTGAGAGGGGGGGTGGGTGCAAGGGAGGCAGAGGCAGAGAAGAGATATGGGGAGAGAGAGAATCCCAAGCAGGCTGTCGGGGCAGAGTCTGACATTGGGCTCCATTTCTCAAACCGTAAGATCATGACCTGAGCCAAAATCAAGAGCTGGATGCTTAACTGACTAAGCCACCCAGGCTCCCTGTAAGCAAAAGTACTTTAAGTCTTTTTTCTTTATCTGTTTTTCTATCTCTTGATTAAATATATATACGTAAAGGGCATTTTTGAAACAGTAGGGAAATTTATATGGCTTCTTGGGAAGCCAAGAGATCTTGAAGTTAGACTTCAAGATGCCACCACATAAAGTTAGACTTCAGTAGGAGAGGTGTTGTAACCTACTGCTGGGTAAGCTTTTTATTATCAAATCTTTTCACACATCCATTGTATTGTTCAGCAAAAATATTGCAATTTCAGTGAAAAAATAGCCTGCTTCTTAAAGAAATATTATTTACTTGATGGAACCTCTGTATATATCACAGCCTGATATTGGAAAGAATAAAGACAGTGTACTAAGTTCAAACCCTGAGCTCTGTTTTCCACAGCGTGGCATCCTTGGAAGTAAGAAGAAAATGTAAGTTTGGGCCATTTTGTACTTTGTGAATGCAAACTTCATAATTTTTGCTATTGATCACACTTGAAAAAGTTTTTCCTTCCCTATTGCTGGTCCCCTGTGGCACATTTATATTAGGTTTCAAATCCTGTCATTTTCTAACATTGCATTCATATCAAATTGTGGTTTTACAAAAGCCTAAAAATAGAGATTTGTTCTGTTGTGATAATGTTCCCACATTAAACTAACAAAAAATAATCTCTCCTGGCATTTCTTACATTTCATTTAAGCATGTGAAAATAGCTTATATTTGGAATCATGAAATTTGATTTCTTAAGTTTACGTTTCTTCATTCAGTTAATTTTTAAAAAAAAATTTAATGTTTATTTATTTTTGAGAGTGAGAAAAACAGAGCATAAGTGGGAGAGGGGCAGAGAGAGACAGGGAAACAGAATCTGAAGCAGGCTCCAGGCTTTGAGCTGTCAGTACAGAGCCAGACTCGGGGCTCAAACTCTGGAACAGTGAGATCGTGACCTAGGCTGAAGTCCGATGCTCAACCAACTGCGCCACCCAGGTGCTCCTTCATTCAGTTAATTTTTACTGTGTCCACTGTATACCAGGAAATATTCCAAAATGAGGAAAGTCTAAAAGGGGAATTGAAGAATTTCCCTGTGATACGAAATATAATATTTACTGAAGTGTGTTTTGAAAGTGTGTGTGTTTTCATTAAAAATTGAAGAAAACCCAAATTTTTGACAAGGTAGGATCACAGCTATTAGTGTATGTATGCCACACCACTGAAAAACCTAGGGTTTAGAAAGCTGCTTTGTTGACTTCATTTTATTTCTCTATTTAAATAATCTGGTTTAGCCATTAAGTAGTTTCTTGACCTTGAGTAAATCACTTAACTTCCTTGACTTAAACTTTATGTAAAGTGAATTGTTTGCATAGCGTCCCTTTGACCTATATGCTTTCAGGATTTCTTTGGGTTCTGCTCTAGATTAGTAGTAGTGTTAGATGTTATGTCTCTAACACAAATCCAAATCGTTTAAACAACATTGTAGATTCTCTAAAAATGATCAGTTTTTATCTCGGGTGTGTTCAATTTTCTGGATTCATTGGTGCCCATTCAGGTATAAAGGACATCACTGAATAATGTGTGCAATTTCTTAATCTTCTGGAAAAATACAGTGATTGCAGTCTGATTAGAGAAGTGCCACACAGTAACTGGTGAGCAATTTAATTTTTGTTAAATTAATTTTCATAAGCTATGATACAGCTGGAAATGACATTCTTCTCTTGTAAAACGGAATGGAAACTTGTATATTTTATCTATTCACATGAGAACTCTTTAGAAATCAGGAAAGTTGATCATTCTAAAATTCTGGGTGGAATACTTATTCTCAATTGTATCAAACTGTAACATTAAGGATGTTTTAAATAATTTCCCAAGGGTTTAGAGGATTATATGAATAGTAGCTATATTTGATATATTACAATTTTTTATTAGGCCTAAAACCTGATACTTCCACTAATTATTGCCTGACTGGCAATGATTTCTAGGGGGTGTTTATAAATAACTGTGGATATTCTGGTCAACCTCAAAATACAGACTAGTGTATCAACATGGTTCAGGAGTGCCCTCCATCTTTAGAGTTAGCCACTTTGGAATATGAAAGAATGTTTATCATTTTAAAAAATAGCAAAAGAAACTCTTTGAAGTTTAATAAATCTTTTTGAAGTAAACCTGAAGATGAAGCAGAACATCTCAATGCCTTTAGCTTCACGGCCAAAAGCATCATTATTTATAAAATTACAGAGTCTGGACTGTTTTATCGGTACCATGATCCATTTTACTACAGAAATGTTAACAGCTTTTTAATGACTCTGCTAGCTGCACAAATCATAGACATTTAAGGTAAATGGAAAAAAAGAAGAAACAAATCTTTTCTATCAGTCATTTCTTCTTTATGAAACTTCCTTCACAGGTATTTTAGACATTTAGATTTCCAGATGTTAGACTAAAGATGAAAAGTAATTTTGCTCTCAAGAAATTACTTAAAAATTCTTGCCTCTTGTGTGAGGAACTAAGTATCTGAGAAAGGGAAATGTGAGTTTTTTTTTTTTTTAACTGTGTTCCTTTTTGTGTCTTTAACATTTAAGTTCTATAAATTTAAACGTGTGTGTGTGTGTGTGTGTATAAACTAATAATGAATGGGTAAATAATTTGGTTTTAGTGACTTATCTACCAAAAGTATATTAAAAGAGAAGTAAAATGTTTTTGTAGCCAAAAATGTAATTAAAGAAACACTATTTTGTGCTTCTAGATTTCTATTTATTTCTTTTTAATATATAGGGTATTGCTGAAATCGGTGACCCAATAAGATTTTAGATGATAAGAAAAATGGTTCTCCTAAGGCAATAAAAGAATAGCTTCCTGAAAGAATAGAATTCAGAATGAAAAAAAACAAAAATGGTAGTCCTGAAGGACCAGCAAAGAAGAGTGGTCCACTGTAGCCTAGTGCTCACGGTAGGGGAAGATGCTCCCAGTTGAAATAGTTGAACCATCTTCTCATGATAGTGGACCCTAAAGCCCCTGGGATACTTCTCCTTATTTAAGGATAAGCTTTCAATTTCTCCAAAAAGACAGGTGAAATTTTGGTAGGGATTAAATTGAATCTGTAGTTCAATTTGGGGAGTCTTGCCAACTTAACAATATTAAATCTTTCCATCACTATTATGTAGTTTTTAGTGTATAAGTCTTGTACTTCCTTGGTCAAATTTATTCTTGAGTATTTTATTCTTTTTGATGCTATTGTAAGTATAACTACTTCTTGATTTTTAAGTTGTTCATTGGTAGTGTATCAAAATATGATTAATTTTTGTATATTGATCTTGTGTCCTTCAACTCTGCTAACTTGGTTATTAGTTACAATAGGTTTCTGTGGGAGTCTGAGGTTTTGAATTGTATGAGAGTGCCATCCTTTTTCCCTTATTCCTGCAGTGTGTGTGTGTGTGTGTGTGTGTGTGTGTGTGTGTGTGTAAATTTGATCCAATTTTGGCTTTTTAGATATAAGGGTGGATTGAATACCATGTTATATTCCATGATGTCCTTTGTTGACTTATGACCTCATTTTCATAGACAAGAGGAATAACAATCTATTATATGACCATTCCCAAGGTCACAGCTGACTATGTTGCAGAACCTTGGCAGTGGGTGGTGGTTTGCAGCCTCAGTTTTAAAGCATGCAGCCTGATGGCAGTTTCCAGATAAAAGATATTGATAGAGTTTTCAAGTCAGTCATGACTAGGATGGTCATATAATTTATCATCACCTTGGGACACTTGAGAGTTAATGGGGCAGGGGGAATGTGTGCTATTATCATGCCGGTATAACAGGCATAAACTCCACATATCTTGGACAAATTGGAGGTCTGATCACTCTTGCCATAACAGATTCTCAACAGGTGGGTTTTCAAGTGTAAATCAGGCAAAATGAAAAGGGTAAGCCATGGACAGAGGGTTTGTTACCAGAAGGTATCTATGGGTTCAGTGGTGGAAAACAGAGTTAGAAAGGCCAGATAAGGAAACTCTGTGCTGGTGTACTAAGACTGTGGGTCCTAGAGACAGACTGCCTAAGTTTAAAAATTTCCTCTATTACCTGTTAGGCTGTATGAATTTAAGTAAGCCACTTAACCTCTCAGTGCCTTAGCCTACTCAAGTACAAAATGGGTTTAATAGTAACCTTATCTCACAGAGTTGTTATGAGGATATGAATTAAAGATTTAAAGTGGTGCTCACCATATAGTGTGTTATGTGAATATTATTAGGTAAATATCTGCAGTGTTGAATTTTATGTCTGGGGTAGGGATGTAGGTTGAGCGCATGGTCCAGGAGCCCACTGGTTAATGGGACTTTTGATGAATACATATTGTTTGACTATACTATAGCTGAGAGGGACCTGTAGTGGATTTGCTATAACCTGCCTCTTCAGTACTGGTCTGCCCTGAAAATGTGTGTCTTTTAAATTTTTCAGAAACTATTTCCCATTTCCTTTTCAAAATATGGCCTTGGGAGAGAAAGTTTTAAAAAGCTTAAAAGGTACGTGAGATTAGTAGACATCAGCACAGACTTTGTATTATGAAATTATCAGCTACCCAGAAACCACAGCTTCATGGAGTAGCATGTTAATTGACATTCTGAAGTCTAATAAAACTATCAAACTCTGAGAAACACTATGCATATTTTTCCTCTTTTTCAGTAGCATGTAGCTGAAATGGGAGATTATTTTTGAGAGATACCTTAAGGTAAACTTTACTTGCCAGGTGAGATAACTTTGAGGGTAATATTCTAGAAAAGTTAAATACAGTATTTTCTCAATTACTTTAAGCACTTCCCTATAGAAGAATATTGAATATTAAAGAGGTTAGGTAATTATTTGCCTAATTTTATCTTATTTCTGAAGGTATAAACATAGAATATTTACTTGTATTTAGAAGGTATCAATTTAATAGGATGAAAATTTCACCAGAATATGAAGGATATTAGCTATAAGAAGAACTTCACTGAAAATTCATCTTCAGTTCACTCGAAAAGGAAATTCACTTCTATTTCTTTTTATCAATTTCTTTAAGGTAAAAATCAGGAGTTGGAACCATTTATTACTATTTTAGACATGAGGTACTATGAGCCCATTTGTAATTGTCAGGCATTAGAGTAGGTATGGATTCAAAATTTAAGATGAGGTTTCTGTCACACTCCAGTTGGTGGTGTATCTGAAATGAGAGCACTTAGATATTGATCTAGGAAATAGGCTTGAATTTTTTATGAGGACTCCTTTTATAATACGAGGTAACTTTCTTTAATAAGATTTTGTATTTACTTCTTTGCTTTTTAGATGACTACTAGTATATGTAGGCCTATAATTTCGGAAAAAAGGCATTCAGCACCAACTTATGTTGAATATAAAAATTAGTAGATGGTTGTTTTATTTGAGTGGGTTTTTTTTTCCTATGAAGGAATTATCATAGAACTCCTTTAAACCTTAATTGTACATGCAACATAAGCTTTGTTTTATAAAATACGGAACTGGTTTAAAGAGGTATTGCCACTTTGACCTTAGAGCAGAGTGTCTATCCTATGAAAGGCCCCTTGTAGGTTTTATTTGGTTTTGTTTTGTTTTGTTTTGTTTTTTTTTTTTTTGCTTGTGAAAATTATCAGTTGAATAGCCATCTGTGGTCATGGGGAGAAGGAAGTATTGAGCATTCTATCTTGTTGGGTTTGATAAGTATTTCTTTCACCTAAGTATGGTGAAATTTGTGAAGGAGGAGCACAAACAAAGCAGCTCTGGGGTCTTCTGAGAGAGAAGAAACACATATCCCCACTCTTTAAACCAGAGCTTGTGGCTAGGAAGGTGGGCCAGGGTGTATCCTGTGTCCCTGATAGATTCAGGTAATAGAGAAACTAGGAATCCCCAGAAATAAAATTACTTTGAGGAAAGCATATTGATGCTAGCAACTTAGGATCCACAGAATTATTCATTAGGGGGCCTAATTTCAGTTGTGGCTTATGCATAAAATTAACAATTTTTCTTCAAGAATATTTAGATTACAGCAATTAAAATTTGAAATAGACCCTAAATGACCAGGAGCTAGGTTTGTCATGTTTAAAATAACTAACACAGGGCGCCTGGGTGGCGCAGTCGGTTAAGCATCCGACTTCAGCCAGGTCACGATCTCGCCGTCCGTGAGTTCGAGCCCCGCGTCGGGCTCTGGGCTGATGGCTCAGAGCCTGGAGCCTGTTTCCGATTCTGTGTCTCCCTCTCTCTCTGACCCTCCCCCGTTCATGCTCTGTCTCTCTCTGTCCCAAAAATAAATAAACATTGAAAAAAAAAATTAAAATAACTAACACAGTGGCCAAGCATACGCAGTACACTAAGAATTTTATTTCACTTATATAAATTAATAAAGACAAATGATAGAATCAAGACTGTTGGAAACTATGAAACGGAAAACCCTTCTCTTGCTACAGAATGCAAGCTAAGTGACAGACTCTTTCCTTGACCAAACCTGAGTCAGGCTCCTCTGAACTCTTCCTGATTAGACCTTGACCTCTGGGCTTCCTTGTTTGTCTTTGCATTGCCCAGTTATGGCAAGAATCCTGCTATGTTAGTTTAACATGACTCTCTCATTCTTGATGACTGATTTGCCTCAAAATGCAATCAAATTTCTTATCTGCCGCCCTTGGTATCCAATCACTCTGGTCTTCTTCCACCAAAAATCCTGTCCAACTGGTTTAGCCAGAATCCTCCCTAATACCTGATAGTTCCTCTTATGAATTTTGTCATCCACAGACCCCCACCCTGTTCCTTGCCTATGAGCCCCCACTTGTTCATGCAGTATTTGGAATTAAGCCCAGTTCTGTGCTGAAGTCTTTTCCCCCCCTTATTGTAATAGTTCTTGAATAAAATGTGGTTTTACAGCTTTAACTACTGTCCAACTCTGGTTTTCTTTGATGTACGTAAGCCTGAGAATAGCTCAACACATAATTGTCAGATATCATTCATTATATCCTTAATCCATGGAATTAAGTGTTATTAGTAAACTGATTTTATCCTGACCCTGTCACGTTGCACTCACAAGGCTGTATTTGCTTTTGCTGATGCCCCTGGTCCATGCATTAAATATTAGGGAAGGAAAGGACATGAAAATGAGAAAGAAGATAATCTAGTTTGATGAATAAACATCATTTGGAAATTGGTAAATAAGCCAATAGTTAATGCTGAAATGAGGGGATGTCACTGCATAGCAGTTAGTGTCCCTATCCACCTACTACTGGCCCCTGGGTTTGATTCAGACCAAGGGCATGGCTATCCACAGAGCTGCCTCAGCCTTAGTAGAGAACAAAAAGGCCAGGGGAGGTCAGGAAGTGTCGGGAGCTGTCCCAGCGCAAAGCTCTGGGTGAAAATGTAGTCAAAGCCTTCCTGTTTTCATGACTGAATATAGATTAGGGTCCACACTGAAACAGCAATGGGAATTGTCAGTGCAAGATAGTGATAGACAAGTCAGAAGAGCTTGAAATCCAACTGCAGATTATTCCTGCCAAACCATCTTTTCCCGGTCTATCATTGCAAGACCTTCCTACTTAGAGGTGCCATGGTAGAGTCACAGCAGCAAAGGCTTTGGGGTGAGACCTGTGGCACCTCTATCCCAGCCATGCTGCCCATTAACTACTAAAACAGGATGCATGTCACGTTGTGTCCTGTGCGTCACTTTTCTTATCCTCAGGCAGAGTACTATGCAAGAGGTGCCTAGAACAATGCCCTTTATTATTAATTCAACAGATATGAGTGAACACCTACTGTATGCCACACACAAAGGTAAAGCATGAGGAAACAACAGTGGAACTTACAGTCTGTTTAAAAAAAAAACAAATGAAAAAGCAAATAAAAAATGTACTCATGAATTATTTTCATCACTATGAAGAAAAAAAAGAATAACAGGATATAGATATAGACGGCAACTATGGTACTTTACATGAGATAGTATGATCAGACTGGTGAACCTTTAACTTTGAAGTATAACAGCTTAAAAATAGCCTTTCACCCTTAACCCCTTACTTCAGCCTGTTACGGAAAAGAGTATCCTTGACTGAGGAAACAGAATCTGCAAGGCCTGAAGATGCAACACAAAGTAAGGATGTCAAGCTCAGATTAGGTGTGTCCTTGTGGGTTATGAAAAGGAATTTGTATTTATATTTAAACTGAGTGAGGAATGGAGTGGCACTTGGTTAACATCAAATCTGTGGTGGTGGTTGTTACTATTTTTCCAGTCCGACTCTTATGGGGTATTAGTCAAGTCTTACAGCAGTAAAAGGGGGAAATAGTACATTGTAGGTAAAACAAAACAAAACAAAACAAAAAACCCCAAAATTACCTGAATAAAATTTCATCCAAGAATAGCAGCTCTGTTAATGTTTTTGGCAACAATTTAGTTTGTCAGCTATTTTCTTCAATTAAAACATAAACTGGTGTGTAACAAAATAGTGCCTCCACAGAGATGATTTAAATTTTATTACACAGCTACCAGATCTTTATCTGCTTCTGTAGGACAATGGGGACCCTTTTAAAATGTTGCTTATATCTACTTGGGGAAACACAATGGTTATTGGAGTTGAAGAGCATTTAGGTTAATCTCTCTTTAGATAATAGATATAACTAAAAGTTTCCAAGCCTAAACCAAAAATGCATATATATTCATAATGTAACAAATGCCAAAAGCAGGTCTAAAGATTAAGAACACATAAAACATTCTGGAGATGGTCCAGATATTATAGGAAGTGTGTATATACACATACAGAATACAGCCTAAAGAGTTTGCTAAGCTATAATTTTCTATATCCAAATTATTACTGGCTACATGTGTAACTGTGGCTCTCAGTCTTCAATATGGAAGTAGAAGAAACATCTGTGGTGCAAAGTTTTAAGGGTAGCTCTGTTCCCTTCCTCTATCACAGTCAACTAATTAGAAGTGGAGTATGATAGAAATACTTTGATTTCCAACTCTTGTGGTTTCTCTGTAGAAATATTTTGTTTGATGTAACTGTGTGCATGTTTGCATCGGTGCATGTGTGTGAGTGGGGAAGTGAAGAAAGGGAGGGTCAGTGTGATGTACAAGGGAGAGAGTCACAACATAAATGCAGATGAAAAGTCTTGTTAAATCCACTAGTCCATACACATCACATACGTGTGTAGTTCCTTAAGTATCAAGGTTTCCTAGCAACTTTTAACAGGAGGATCATAGAACTAATTAGCAAATTTGAATAATTAAGAAAAATTCCAGCAAGTAGTTTCACTTTGTGAAACTACGTGAGCTGCCCATACTGATACCCACACTTCCAAACAGTTCATGTCAAATGAAAAACAAAAACACAGAACATGGGACAGGGGACGACATCCAAGAATATCTACCAGGGTCCCAGCATCAGGAAATTTCCTAAAGACAACTCAGGGCATTGTTACTTTTCCTTTCAAGATCTGTGTAAGGCAGATATATTGTAAAAATTTGGCTTATCTACATTTTTTTTTCATTGTCAGGGACCTGACTTTGAGATCATATAATGGGTCATAAGAGGGTCATATAATGGGAATTTGCAAAACTTGACACCACACTGCTGTGAGAATGTGAAAAAAATGCTTTACTGTAGCAATCTATCAGAAAAATGTATTTGCATTTGACCCTTCCTCAGTATGTGGGAATCTTGGGATTTAATTGTGACTCTAGTCACAGACTAGACACCACTAGTGTCTTCTTCACTTTGATCCTTTACTCTTCAACAACACTCTCAAGGGTTGATGGTGAGTTACTAACAAAATACGTATTAAACCAGACTATTCTCCTGACATGCAGAACTTTCAGAGGATCACTTTCAACACAGTTCTGTAACTAGAAAACTGCAGTGATGAAGCTGCAGACAGTGACCTTTCTAAACCCTGAATCTGATTATGTTACTTTGCTATTTAAAACACATAAGGACTCTCTGTCCCAAAAATAAAAATAAATGTTGAAAAAAAAATTAAAAAAAAAAAAGAAAAAAAAAAGAAAAGGGGCGCCTGGGTGGCGCAGTCGGTTAAGCGTCCGACTTCAGCCAGGTCACGATCTCGCGGTCCGTGAGTTCGAGCCCCGCGTCGGGCTCTGGGCTGATGGCTCAGAGCCTGGAGCCTGTTTCAGATTCTGTGTCTCCCTCTCTCTCTGCCCCTCCCCCGTTCATGCTCTGTCTCTCTCTGTCCCAAAAATAAAAATAAACGTTGAAAAAAAAAAATTAAAACACATAAAGAGCTTCCCTTTGCTCTTTGAATGACATCCACACTCCTTAATATAGTTTACAGGGCCTCCCATGGCCCCTGCGCAGTTCCCCAACTCTTCTCTCTCCATCAAGCCTGGAGTTGTTCCTCCCGAAACACCAATTGTCCTCCTGTTCTAGTCTACCTTGCCCTCACCCCTCTGACCTACTGCAAATTTGCTATCCAGAAACCTCTTTTTCCTTCTCCATTCCTGGATCACCCCTACCTTTGTGCAGGTTATAGGTTACATGTTCCATTCTCTCCTTGATCTCACAACTGAGATAGGTATCTTTGCTTCTTGCCTCAAGGCCAGATATATCCAGTATCCCAACACCTTAACACTGCATTGTATGTGCCTCTTGATTGCTCTGTGACCCATTAACTCCACTGAGTCAGGGATTCTGTCTCTTTCATTCTAGTATCACTATGCTTAGCCCAAATTCGTGCCCCATGAACACTGGATGAGTGAATATATAAATGGAAGAATACATCCTTGTGCCATTCTATCAAGTTTAAAATACATAAACTTGATAAGATAATCCAATAATTATTTTTTATTCCCTTTTTCTGATATTTTTACCCTCCTTTATCAACAACTTGCTGTTTGTCACTCTGATATGTAAATGAATCCTCTGAATTTTAATTGTAAAATATTTCTTCTATTCTTGTCAGTCAGTAGATGCATCTTTTTGGGCTTTGCCAAATTTCTTTAAACAATATCATTTGCTAGATCAATTTTTCTCAGCAATCTGACTTTTTATAATTTTTTTTTTTACTTTTTTGAAAAATGTTAATTTATTCTTGAGAGAGAGAGAGAGAAAGCCGGTACAAGTGGGGGAGAGACAGAAAAAGAATCCAAAGCAGGCTCCGCACTGTCAGTGCAAAGCGGGACATGGGGGTTGAACCCATGAACCATGAGATCATGACCTGAGCTGAAGTCACTCAACCGATTGAGCCACCCAGGTGCCCCAGTATTCAACTTATTATTGTCTGATCTAACAATCCATCAACAGGACTCTCAATATTTAAGAAGTGAAGTTCTCTTTGCCAAATCTAAAGTCCTGTTCTCAGTCCTGACCATTGCATACCAGGAACAACTTTGTCTTCATATCACAGGTAAAGAAACTCTGTGTTTATTTGAAGGACCAAATTATGATAGTACAAACTTCCAGTGTCCTGTTTGTGAGAAAATCAACTTCTAAATGTCCCCAATTACTTATCCCCAGATGATTGTCTGTCTAGGTAGGGATGAATTCCCCAAACCAGAATGTATCACTCTTTCTCCTACCTGGTCTTCTCCTCTTGTTCTATTTCTCACTGAACAAAGTGAAGCTTGATGAAGCCTCTCTACTCTTCCTGACTACCCTGGGAAGAGTCATGTTTATTCCAAGGTGCTGCTTCCAGATGCTCCTGAACGTGCCATCCTCAGGGCACAGAAGTACTGCTGGGTTGTGCACAGTAGAAGTAACCAGAACAGGGAAAAGTGGCCTCTTCTCCAGTCTACATACACCATTTGTGGCACCTGGCTCTGTACCCAGAGTCCCACAGAATCTCTCTGGGAATATTTTCTTTGCTTTTGGCCATGACTCTTTGCCCCGTATGTCACGTTGCACAGCCTTTCCCAGAAAATGCTATTGCCATTTGTCCCTGGAATCTCTCTCTTGTATACATACCTGGCCATGAGGTCAATAGAAATGAATCAATATGTATTAAGCGAGAGTCTTTAAGCACAAACATTCTTAGAATAAGGTTATGTATTGGTTGATTGATGAAAATGTTGTGATCAGAGACTTTCCGAAACCTAACCCTATATTTTCCCTAGGATCAGTGGCTCAGTATTTGCTACTTTGCGTTCATGGTGACTTTATAGGACATAACTACAGTGAATACTGGTAATTGACTGTACAAATTCAAAAAATATTAACTTCTGAAATAGTTACTGAGGCTGCCAGCTTTTCCTTGGTCTATGTGCTCAGGAGTTGGCAGTTGGCAGTGATGCCTATGTTCTTTCAGCCAGTCAGCATTGGTGATCTATTAAAGCCTATGTGTATCCTATTAAATGGACTTAGGTATCATTTTATATCACTTTAACAAAATTAACCCTCACAGACATGGGAAAATAGCTTTAGAATAAGAAATAGAAGTGAACAAAAAAAAAAACACCTCAAATTGAGTGGTAGTATGAGCTTTGGTGAGCATCTTATTAAGAGATGAACGGATAGCAATCATGTAAGATTTGACACACTTGCTCTTCTCCTCTAATTAAAATTTAAATTATCAAGAAATATTATTTTACACATAGATATTTAAAATCACTACCCACATATATGATGGTTCTCACCCTAAATTGATATTTTGCCTTTTGATATTTGCAAATGATAGTTATGCATAATTATTTATAAATTTATAAATTATTAAGGCCTTTTCTATTGATGGAATAAGAGGCCACTGGAGTAACATAATTGGAATATTGTCGGTGTTTAATATCTAATTTATATACCACTATATAATAGCCAATGTGTACTAGTGTATAATATACCAATATAGACTATCTAGTATATTGGAGTATTATAGTTAGAAAAGGCCATATTGCTTTTTAAAACTGGAAACATGATCTATAATTTCAGTTTTAAGTATATATTTGAACATGAAACCCTTGCAACTGTTCAAGGTATTGTTCAAATTCTGGGGACTTTAACCCTGGTTTTGGTAACATCCCTTGAGAACTTAACTTTTTTCTCTTGGTCTTTTTCCTGAATTGTGATTAGTACTTCAGTTCCAAATGCAAGTTACATGTAGATGGTAACAACTTACCTCTGTGTATTTCTATTTTAAGTTTACTTATTATTTTTAGAGACAGAGTGTGTGCAAGTGCACAAGCAGGAGATGGGCAGAAAGGGAGAGAGAGAGAGAGAGATAATCCCAAGCAGGCTTTGTACTGACCACGTGGTGCTCCAACCCCTGAATCATGAGATCCTGACCTGAGCCAAAATCAAGAGTCAGAGGCTTAAATGACTAAGCTGCCCAGGTGCCCCAACTCTGTGTGTATTTCCATATAGAAGGGAGTTTAATCATTTTCAAAATACTGGTAAAAATCAATTTATTGCCAAGTAAAACACCTAAGATGGTAGGTTGCTACCAACTCTGCAGGAAAATGTGAGGGCTTCAAGAAAGTCAACCAACAAAAGTCTTGATGTACTTGAGAGTTTTGTGAAATTCATTTATGTTTTAACACCTTTTGGAAGCTCATGGAAAATGTATACTGTGTAATCATCCCTCTGAGTGTTTCTTTAAGTTCTACCACATGAGCTTCTTACCTTGTGTGTAGGCTCAACGGTTTACCCTTATGAAAATAGAGCCCTCTGCAAATCTTCTTGCATGATAGTTTTAACACATTGAGAGATGCCAATTTGTCTCCTCACTTCTGTGAGAGTGGAGGGGAAGGTTTGATTTACATCTGAATCCCGGTCCAAAAACACTCAAATGTTTATATTCACTAGGACAAAAGAACAGGTATTTCTGTTCTGAAATTCTTTGTACCGTGGGTTATTAACAACTTACTTTGTTTCAGGTGCCATCAAGGAGATAACCCTCAGAGATATACAGGCCCTTGAGGGAGAGACTAGCTTTTCCCTTTAATAGAGAAAATGAAATTTGCAGCCTGGAGTTAAAGACAACCTAGGATAGGAATAATTTCCCTGAGACCAGAAGGATAGGAATGGACAGGATTCTATTAACTGGCACTTTTGGAACCGTTTTGAGAATGGCAGGACCTCAGCAAAGAGCCATGCTTGTCACCCTCTGTCAACTGCCCTTTTTTACATGTTGTGCTCTTCCCAGGTTCAGCTAATGGGAGACCATGGCAGGAGAGGAACAAAGGAACAGTCCCTCCGCCATTGTCTGGCTCTCACTGGCTCCTATAAAACTATTTCCTCCCCTTGCTCTTTTAGGCCTCATGGCGGAATTGACTCCCTTCTGCTGCTAGCCTCTGGGAGCTTCAGCCTCTCTTGTGGGTTCCTTTAATCATGGTCATTCTTCTGTAAATATTCCTTTCATCAAAATATTTTTAGTTGAACTATTTGTATGTGATTCTACCTCCTTCTGGAGTCCTGAATGGTATAGGACCTCGGGAGGTTGAGCACTAGCATCTTGGGTATGAGGCATCTTGCCTTAGAAACCTGACTTTGCTGAAGTTTGGTGTACTCCAGAGACAACTCCCTGGTCTATGAACAAGGAGCAGTGTTAGAAACTGGTAGCCTATCCAGGGGCCTGAGAACCCTTTACAATCACCGGGAGTAGAAAAGCCATAAAAGTGACCAAAGTTGAATTTATGACTTGACCCTGATTTGTAACATAATTTGCTATTCAAGCGCATGCCTTCTTGAGTCCTTTCTAAAGTATACTTTTAGCTGTGGTGTGGAAGTGGTAATTTGAACAATATGATCAATATTGTTCTATGGGTAGCTGAAGTTTTGTCATGGGAGTTTGATTTACATTATTGTCTATAGCTTCTCTGGGGTTTTGAAAGAGATCACCTCCTGACTGTTAGAATGAGATTAGCCCAGGTTTCTATAAGCCTCTGCTTCCTGATTTATAAAATAGGAGAAGTGACACCAAACGCTTTGGGTTGTTTTATCTAAAGCTGTCAATAGTCACTGAACATGTTACTTGCCTTTCTCTTTATTGACATACACCCCTTCATGCTCCATACGAGTCATAAGATGAATTGTAGGCTGTGACAAGATGCCCCTGAGGACCAAGGTTGAACATTTGACAGAAGGGAGGGATAATTACAATCCACAGGACTCTGAGGTTGACAGTGTGCCCTCTCTTCCCAGGCACCTGGTTTTAATCCAGTTCCAATCCATACTAACAATCTGCTACTTGCTAAATTGCACATCTGCCTCTTGTTTTTCTTATCTGTAAAGTGGGAGTAATAACAGTATCTACCTAACGGGACTACTGCAAGGATGGAAAAAGGCCAATACATACAAAGAAGTTCGAACAGCACCTGGCTTAACAGGTGATCAATAAATAGTCCTGATTATTATTTCATATTATAATAGCCTGGCTAGTTAGTAGTTTAAAGTATGTGGCATGTCACGTTTTATCTCTGCCTTCTCACACTTAGTACAGTGCTTGGCATCTGGTAGCCAGACAGTAAACAGATGTGGGAAGCATAATAGCTTGTCTGGAGATTTCCAGAGTAACTTTTTGAGAGCTGTTATATGAGCAAGCAGGTACTTGATAAAGCTCTATGGACTCCTATTTACTATAGGGAGCATCGCTATTTGCTGTTTCCCGGATATTTGAGTAGAAAACCACAAGGACCAGAACATACAGAAAGGCAGAATGATGGGCACTGTATAATGAGGCCAACAAAAACAGCTTACTGGAAACTTTCTCCCTTAACATTCTAGCAGCATATTACAAACCAATATTTTGTTCAGAGTTCCAATTTATTTAGACTATTTTGGCACTCCTCTTCCTAACACATACAAAGATATGAATATCAATTGAGTGACTACCAAAATTATATTCAACCTAAACCCCAGTTGTGGTCCTGAGTTATAGGAGACCATGTTACTCCATGACTACATAGAATTGATTATAAATCAGGTTTCTGGGTGCTACATTGTATTAGGGTGCAGTGAGAGAACCCATAAAACCTATCCTCTACCAACTTCCAAAAACAAAGGCAAAGCATGTTCCCAGTATGTCAAGATGTTGTGCTCTGCCTAATAACAGATCTTTGCTTGTGACAAGTCACATTTGCTCTCATTCAGGGACCAGATGAAGATTTAGGTCCCATAACACGAGATCTCACTTAGGTCTTACAGCAGCCCTATGGGGTAGATGAGGTAGGCATTAACGTCACTTGACAGATAATAAAATGGAGGTCTATGAGAAGCCAAGAGACTTGCCTGAGGATCCACAGTGATTGTGAAAAAGCATTGAAAACCCAGGTTTCTGGACTCAACGCAGGTTTTTTTTCTAGTCCTCCACAAACATTTAGCTTGCTGTGGCATTAGTGTGATTTTTTGTAGAAACAGGTGGGTTCCTTGTTCATCTGTTCTATAACGAGTTGTGTCCTCAGTTGTAGAAATTAAAAAAAAAACAAACAAACTCAGAAACATAAACAAAAGGAAATTTTATTCTGTTAGTGAATGTTGACCACTCTCTACTTGCAACATAATGTGCTAGACCATGGCAATGAATCAGATACGAATATTGCCCTTAGGAAGCTTCCAGTCATCATAAGGTTAAACCATAAGAATAGGACAAGAGGCTGAAAATACTTGGTTCTGTTATTTTCTTTTACTCTTAGATTCTGTGGATTTGGAGGAAATTCTGGTAGCTCATAAATTGAGTTTAATGTCTTATACCAGTGTATTTTAGAGAGAAGAAAGAATTTATGAAAACATATAACAATTAGATGGACAATACATTATGCCAAGAAAACATTTCATTTCCATTACAAAGGCATTTATTGTAATCATATTTAATATAATGTAAATAGAATCTCAGGTAATATGCCCTTTACTGTTACCTATAATTGTACTTAGGAAAATTATATTTAGCTCTAAAAATAGTCATTTAATCACCACCAAGGGAAAATAAAAGGTATTTTAGAAAGTGATAATACCCAAATCAATAAAAAATAAAGTATATAGGGAAAAGCAAATTATATGTACATTAATTAAAATTAATTATACATAAATTAAAATATAGGATATTCTCACCTATCCCCAGAGAGGAGTATCAGTGCTGATATGGGAACAGGAAATGACCAATGGATTTTCTGAGAGTGGACAAACCATTACCTGTGGAGCAGGGTACACAAACCATGACAGCTTTGGGACTGGCTTGCCTGCTGACTGCTTTTTCAATCTTACATCTGTATAATGAAAGAAACAATCCATTTATCACTATGGGTTAGGTAATGTGTCTGGGTGCCTTGCCTATGTGAAACATTTGGTATACTAAGTGTTTTCATATATATACTCTCTCAGTTTGATATTCTTAGCAACCTATGAATTTTTCTGGGTAAGCATGATTGTCTCATTTTACAGAGAGGCAAAGTGTGGCTGTAAGAATTTTAATTCTCCAAAGTCATAGAGCTTGTGAATGGAAGAAATAAAACTTTTGTTTCGGGATTGTTTTATTTTTCTTTCCCCTTCCCCTTCCCCTTCCCCTTCCCCTTCCCCTTCCCCTTCCCCTCCCTTCCTTTACGGTTACACTCGGACTGAAAGCAGGAACCATTTAAATACTTTAGGTTCCTTCCCATCACTCACTGTTGAATATGGATGTTTGTAGTAATATATAGCAGAAGCACCTGAAAGAAAATATGTTGTGAGAAAGAAAATAATACTTGTGAACATGGCTTAGGATCTAAATGTAGGGACTAGAAAAGGGTAATAGCCTGTAAGGAAAAATGAAAGGGGCTGAATTTTCTGACCTGGCATTGGATGGGTAGAGAAATAATAAAAGAGAAAGAGCCTCAGTCCTACCTGGGACTTGGGGCTTGAGGCACAGGCTTCTTACAGCCATTCCCTGGCAAACAGGAAAACAAAGAAACCAACCCTTGGCTGTCAGGAGGGCAAGGAAGAGAGCCCATAGGCTTCCTGAAAGAAAGTGGATGGTGTGTTTGCTGATGGTAGTGAGGGTGATAGGGAAAAATCTGTTGTAAGATGGCCGACAGGACTGATAGGGCAATTCTAGTCCCCCACCGAGGACTCCCCTTCTGGGCTCTTGTCCCACCCTGCTTGCCACGTGGGCCAAATTACTACTAATGTGGAATGCAGAAGTAACAGACTGTAAATTTTTCCTTCTGCTTATGCTCGGGACTCAGACCTCTGGAGAGTGATCTCTGAGCCCACCGATGTAAAATAAACCTGCCTTCCAAGATCTCCGAGCGGTGCTTGGTTGCTTGGTTCTTCTGTTGTGTGATCCAGACCAGGGGCAGAGAGGTCAAGGGCACATTTGTGGAGAAAAGCCTAGGAATGCTTTGTGAGACACATTCATCTTCTCATACTCCCAGCTCACAGATTTTTAGGAGCTATGTGTGCCCACCGCCCGGCTCCTAACCAGGATGGGAGTTTACTGTGGAGATTCTTACCCTGGATGCAACAGCAGTTATGTGGCAGGCCTCCAGTTGTCTTGGTGGGGCTGAGAGCAGTGAGGGTCATCACAGCGATGTGAGAGCAGGTGGGAAGCCGGAAAAGAAGAAAGAACAATCTTTCAAGACTTTTTCTCACTTGCTACCTACGTTTTTGAGTGAGGAAAAGGACTTTGGAGACCATGATTCTTCAGAGAAGCTGTAATACCGTTGACCTGTACCTTGCTTCTTTTCCTATCAATGTGTTCTGGAAAACTACTTGTAGTGATCATTTATTTATTCATCAATTAAATTGCTGACCACGGTAAGGTTATTGAGATGGGCATGCATATAGGCAGAACTCTTAGTTGCATGATACAGAAAAAATCCAAGTAGCCTCTGTAAAAAATGGGATTTATTGGCTTATATATCTGAAAGATTGTGGAGTTCTTCCAGCTTCAGACCTGGCTGTATCCAGGGGCTCAAGCAATATCAGGTTTCTCTCTCCGCCTTTCCCTTCCTCTCTATGTCTTGACACTGCATTCCTTTGTACATGGATTTCATCCTGAAGAAGGTTTTTTCTAACTGATGGAAAAGATGGCTGTTGGCTCCTCCAAGTCTTCCAGTCCACAATTAGGACAGAAGTAGGCAAGCAGGAGATAGTTGAGATTTTTTGATAGCTGTGCTGCAAAGCCCGGAAGAGAACCCTGTTTGAAAAGCCTTTTGTCCTACTCAATTCTGAATTTGTCTCTGTGGTTTGTCAGCACTGGTTCACTTGCCTGCCCCAAATAAAACATTCTGTGTATGTAACAGCTTATGTCCGATGGAGTGGGAAATATGTGATTTGAGGACATACCATGCATGTTAAATCAGAGAGATACTCTAATGATCATATTCTATACTTAATACACTAATTCCCTTTTAGGTTAAGTTGATTCTGGAGTAGCTTGGTGACACAAATTTCAATTACCTTTGCTTATCTTTTATAATTGGGTAGCTTTATCTTTACGGTATGTTTTAAATATAAATCACATAAGATTAAGACTGTTGAGTTCTCTGTGCCGAGGGTAAGCCTCTGCCCTTTATGGTAGCAGGCCCTGTAACGGCTCTTTCTAAGGAAATGAGTAACACCAGGAGTTCACTCTGCAGGCCAGAGTCCTAGGGCAGGCAGAAAGGAAAATGGAAACAAGTGTCCCCATAGAACATAAATCTAGAGACTATGATTATTTAATCAATTAAGAATATAAATATAGGACTTAAAATGTGCCAGGCTCTAGTCTAAGCACTTGATGTATGTTAATTCATTGAATTTGTACAAGAACCCTATGAAATAAGTCTTGTTTTTATTTCCAGCTTAGAGATGGAGAATGTAAAGCAATGAGAAGTTGAGAAATTCAGGGAGCCTGGGTGGCTTAGTCGATTAAGCATGCACTCTTGATCTCAGCTCGAGTCATGATCTCACGGTTCACTGTCTTGAGAGTCCATACTTTTAACTGATACACTCTGAAATCTACAGAACAAAGAGAAAGGAAGGTAGCATGTCTTGTACTACCTACTGCCCTCTATGACCTAGCAAAGTTGTTTTCAAATTCTGTTTTTTGGGAATCTGTGTTTGATGGGCTTTATAAAACTCTTGAGTTTGATCTTTTTTTTTTTTTTAAGTGTTTTTGTTTATTTTTTTAAATGTTTATTTTTGAGAGATAGAGCTTGAGCAGGGGAGGGGCAGAGTGAGGGGGCAGAGAGAGAGGAAGATGAATCTGAAGCGGGCTTCAGGCTCTGAGCTGTCAGCACAGAGCCCAACACGGGGCTCGAACTCACAAACTGGGAGATCATGACTTAAGCCTAAATCACATGCTTAACATACTGAGCCACCCAGGAGCCCCAAGTTTGATTTTCAAATACAACTCAATTTCCTTAAAAATGGCTAGTTTTCTTCAAAATAGGGAGACTTAAAATTGATACATCAAATTGTAACACTTGACAAACCATCAGAGTATTAGCCAGCCTGGTGGATTACATTGACATTGCCCAGACCTTGGAATGAAATAATTAAACTTCTTATAAACGTGACATGAATTAATAAGCTTGTCACATTGCATCAGTCTTTTAAAAATATTTGGTCTGTGTATATTTGAATGTATAAGTATATGTTCACGATATGTAATTAAAAGCAGAACAGGGCTCAGGCATATTTGCCTCTGTTTCATATCTATTAGTCATTTATAACCAGTTTCTTTAAAAAAAAATCAAGAGTCTCCCTAACACACACAAAACTGGGTGCCAATGTTTACTTCATCCCTCTTTGTGGGATACCATAAGAAAAAACAATAAAATAGGAGTGTTAATTGAGCAATGTAGAGATTCCTGATGATGACAAGGAAAAGGAGGAGAGGATTTGTACCATATACTAAATAGAAAATGGGTTGGAATCCCTCTTCAACCTTTGGCTTTTCAAAATCTCTTTTGACCCCAGCCACTATGTATGAGATATGGGGGGAGGGAAAGGAGGTAAGATAACATGTGTGGGAGGAGGGTATCCCAGTTCGTTGGCCATCATATCTTTGCCTCTTGGATTTTCACTGAATTTCTTTGGATTTCCTTAGAAAATCTTCTCATTCTTCCTGTAAAGAACAATTCAGTTTCTGCTTAGCTCCTTCCTTTAAATGGTCACATCCATCCCTGTGTTCACCAAACAAAGAGCCTTTCAGTTACTAAAGGCCACCCTCCTTAGAAAGGTAAAATAGGCTTATAAAAAACAAATTCAATATTTTTCTCTTACATATATTTCAGGATTTTAATTTATAACTAGTTCTCTTTTAATGCTATAAAAACCTTGCTTTAAACTTTTAATTATGATTCTCTTCTGAAAAATACATATTTTATAACGTAAGGAAAATGGAAAAAATTAAAAATAAGACCTTTAAAATAAGCACTGAATTAATTCCATTAAAATACTTCACATACATTGTAACTATATCAAATGCATACAAAGGAACACAAATAATGCCTGAAGTTTCCCTTTTTTTTTTTTTTTTTTTTTTAGTTTATTTATTTGAGAAAGAGAGCATGCACAAGTGGGGGAGGGACAGAGTGAGGGTGAGAGAGAACACCAAGCAGGCTCCTTGCTGTCAG
Organism: Leopardus geoffroyi; assembly: GCF_018350155.1. Classification (NCBI taxonomy): domain Eukaryota; kingdom Metazoa; phylum Chordata; class Mammalia; order Carnivora; family Felidae; genus Leopardus; species Leopardus geoffroyi. The sequence goes on along the minus strand of NC_059331.1, from coordinate 93,796,283 downwards.
CACAGAGCCTATGTGGGGACTGAACCCAGAAACTGTGAGATCATGAGCTGAGCTGAAATCAAGAGTCTGATGCCCAATTGACTCAGACACCCAAGTGCCCCTTAAAGTTTCTTTTAGGTTATGAAGGGAACCCAGGCCTTGTTTGTTTCCACTATATAAGATTGATGTACTGATGATGTGGTTACCAATGCTTCTCTGCATTGCAAGGCACCAGAATCTTAGTGGACACACACACCAATACACATAGAGTGAGACAGTGGGTATCCGGGCTAGGTAGCAATCAGAACTTTAAATCCTTAGTTAATGCCAATTATATTTCTTTATGCTAAATAGTATTCTGATACATCATTAATATTTCACTATACTTACTAGAGAAAACAAATACAAAACAAATCTAAATTACTTATCTCTGTAAATATTTGGAGATATTTTATTCAACTACACATAGCAGTAAGCAGCAAAATAAATAAATAGTTCTCAGATGTACCAATTAAGAAACCTAGTTGAGGTCAGACCAACAGAATACTTTTCAATGCTGGTTTGTGACTGCTTCTTCATAATGATCATAGAAACACAAGTCTACAATTGTTTTTAGTACAAGTACCCCAGTGAATACTGATAATGCTTTTTATTGTAGGCATCCGACTATATAGCTATGTATTTATTTTTTAAAAATTCATTGTATTCTAAATCCTGGAGCTAAACTAACTTTGTTATTTTTCTTATTATCCTTGGCCTACAATCAATAATAATGGTAATGTTCCTTATGATAATCTTTGAATATGTCCTTGTTTTTCAATTCTATCTCCTGTTTTCGATTTCATTTTCCCTTTAATGTTAATCTCTTTCTCTCCTATGGGACAACTGTGTGTACGTGTGTACACATGCATCTAGATATCTTTTTTTTTTTTTTTTTAAGGGGAGTGAATTTGACATTTCAATCAGGATATTTTAGGGTAGAAAGTGTACTGCAAATATAACTTTAAGAGGATTCCACAGAGATGACTGGGATGGAGGAAGGCTTCCATAGAATTTGAGAAAAAAAAAACCAGAAACCCTAAAGCACTCACAAAAAACCTCACATATTACATTCTAATTTCTTATAAATTCTTTTTTTTCCCCCTCCCTGAACTAGGGTTACAATTAAAGGGACCTTAGATTGTCTGTAGAATACTAAAAATCAGAGACTCGAAAACTTACCCTATCTCCCAGTGTTGTGCAACTTCTATTTTAAACCATACTGAAAAATCCTATTCCTGGAATTTCTCAATTTTGTTGCTTTACTGTCCTAATTCTAACTTCTTTGACATTTTATGTATCTATTCACTCCTACTTTCAATAATGCCCACCATTTCTGTGCCAGGTAGTTCCATACCCTTTAGATAGATGAACATAACATAATCCCAACCTCCAAGGATTTGTGAGTCTGGTGAGGAAGCTCACTGGAAACTGGTTCAGCAGCTGGTTGGAAAAGATCTTAAAAACTGAATAATCTCAGCAGGCAGTGCTGAAAATGATCCACTACGGTGTGCCTCGCTTACTTTTCATTAGAGGAATTTTTCACATAAAAAGGTAACACAATTTATCTCTGATTTGGATTAAAATCTGGGACATTTGTGTAGATCAAACTGGTCGATAATCACTAATTCCTGATCCCTTCCAGTTTTGCTCTGTATTATAGCCAAGGACAATCTAAGGCTGATCAGAGACCTTTGTTAAAAGTTTGCGCTAAGATGCTTGTGCTGCATTGCACTTCAAAGTTGGGTCCAAGTGTTCAATAAATTGATTTTTCTGTCCCTTCTATTTCTTGTTCTAGAGCTCTGCCATAACCGGATACATGCAGTTTCCTTTCTGTGGTGGGAAAACCTGTATCTTGAGTAACAGTGGCAGGCTTTTGAAGTTTCACGAGTCAGTTGTGTTGATTTCCTCTTTGTTCAGTGTAGAGGGTAGGATGCGTCTGGCTCATCTAATTTAGACACTTAAAAGTCAGATCCTAGTTCTACTTTTCAAAACCATCTGGGCTGCTTTTTATTCTCCAAACCCAGGAGCCCTCAGTGAAATCAATGGGGTTGGCAGAAAATATCTGAAGAGGTGAGGTTAGTTTGTTTTTTGCAAGACATTTTTCTGAGACCTGGGCAAGAGGAAAGCAGCTTCCTCAGGAGATATTTTTACAGGTATAAAGAAACATTTTGAGGGCTTTCAGGGAATGGTTGAGGATTTATTACAAGATACGACCTGTTAAATACGCTTTTAAAACTAATGAAAAAACATATTTAATTACTTTTTCTTTCAGTTTAATTGACCTCTAGAATTGAAACAAAAGCAACTTAAGACACAATTTCTTGTTGTTGTTTTTTTTCCTTCTTACAGAAGGGAGATTGTTTTGGGGGGCAAAATTTTGATACATAACTTTTCTTAATCTTTCAATTTCAGAAAATGGCAGTATATTAGAGGCTCACACTGGTAAATTACATGCTCAAGAACTATTTGATTAATGTTGTTACTCTAAAATAGGATTTGTGACTAGTTACAGTGAAAAAAATGAAGCTTCATACAGAGTCAATATATTGGGCAAGGTGATACTATGAATAAGGTTCAAGTATCCTTAAGTGAGCCACTGGCTGCTGATAATACTTCTATACATGTATAACAATTATCCAGCCAGTAGTGTATAAATAGTTTCAGACATTGCACAGTCAGGTGCAAATTTTATTGACCAGAGATAAAGATTCGTCTGTCAGTAGTTCACTAAAGAGCAAGTTGAGTTTTGTTAATTTTTTTAGAAAATTCTCCAATTAAATCAGTAGTTATTTTATGTACATTCTTATTTCTTATTTATGATGTCAAACTGAATCTCAGGCATACAGTTGATGTAAAGTAGAGAACTATTAACTCTGTCATATTTGATCACTGTCAGAAGATTTACTGTACAGTGATGAAGTCAAGACCCATTACAGTCCTTATAACTGGTCTTAAATTTCTACAAACTAGGGCTCTTAAGTTTTTATACATTTCAGGGTCCATAAAACCTGTAACAACTTAAGACCAGTATATAGGCCAGTGATTTTCAGAATCCTTGACCAGCAGCATCAGCATGACCTAAGAACTTGTTAGAAATGCAAGTTCTCAGGCTCCACCTCTGAATCATGGAATCAGAAATTCTAAGGACAGAACTAGCAATCTGAGTTTTAACAACCCTCCAGGTAATTCTGACACACTCTAGCGGTGGGGAAATGAGACTTGCCTGAATTTCTCAATGTTCCTGCAAAATAACGTAGCCTCTCTGGACATGGAAATTTATGTAAAAATTATTTAAAACAGAGATAGGGAGTGTTTGCTTCTACTACCTGTAGAAATATTCCATGAGAATTAGGCCTATGGCCATTTTTTTAGTTAAATTGCTCTGATCTCAAAAGATCCCTTATTATCCTAAGGACAGAATGGGGACAGCCTGAGCCAGGACCCTATGGTAAGCCCTAGGGTGCTGGGGAGACTAAAGAGCTCTGTCTACATATTTACATTTCAAGAGGAAGGAAGCCCAGGCCTTGGAGACCTCTTTAGATCTCAAAAGTTGGGAGTATTTGGCTCCCAGAGGGATTTGATTTATATACCAAAGGGCTAGAGTAAATTACTCAGCCTTATTTTGTTTTCAAGGGGACCCATTCTGTCCTCTTCCCCTTCATATGCAGAGAAAAAGGTTTGTTTTCTTTCATCCCTCATCTATGGAGTATATAGCTATGCATGTAGAGGAAATGACCTGGCTTTCAATCAAATGTTACTCTAGGCATGAGTAGGAGAAAGTAGAAAGGATGCACTTAGGGGGTACCTTGTGGCTCAGTCAGTTAAGCATCCAACTGTTGATTTCACCTGAGGGTCATGATCTCATGATTCATGGGTTGGAGCCCTGCATTGGGCTCTGAGCTGACAGTGCAGAACCTGCCTGAGAGTGTCTCTCCCTCTTTCTCTGCTCCTCCCTTGCTTATGCTCTCCCCCGACCCAAAATAAACATTACAAAAAAAAAAAAAAAAAGCAAACACTTCATATTCACTATGAGAAATTTAGTAGGAAATCAGTCTTCTTGTTATCCAGTATACTTTGTGAGCACATTTGTGATCAAGTTAATAGAGATGGATGTTAAAAGTGCAACACTATTGCATGATTTATTGAAGACTTTTTCCAGATTTCTTTACTTAGGTCCCATTTTATGACTTAAAATTGTCCTTCCTCTATTATTTCTAAATAAGTTTCATTGTGTTTTGAAATAACTATCAGTTGCTGGTTCTAGGACAAAACTTGGACCTTTTAGAAAAAATAACCTGCTATAACAAGGACACATAAAATTCACAAATGAGTCCAGAAGTAAAAATAAAAAATGCATCTCCTGATGTACTCAGTGATGTTTCTGACTGACGCAGACAGGCCAGGTCTAAGGGCCCAGAGGGGTGTCCTACAGGACCAGCGGGAGGGTCCTTGGCTTCATGCAGGATGGAAATCAAACGAGCCAGCAGGAGGTGAAAGCAGAGTTTATTGAAGATAAAGAGAGCAGATACAGATGGAGTGTCCAGGAGACTCAGAAAGGAAAGGAGCATGAGTCTGATCTTTGCTTGGGGTCTGGGGTTTGTTTTGGTGATTGTGATCTGGTGCACATGTCCTCTCAGGCATCCAGGAACTTGTTAGGTCCCTGAACAAGTTAGGACCCTGGACAGGGTCCAAGTGACCTTCATAATGTTTCAGGATTCTTTATGTCATTACTGGGATTTGTTGTATTGCCACTTGGAAGAATGAAGAGGTGGACACAGAATAAAATGAGTAACAGGCAAAAGTCTATTGGAGTATAAAATCAGAAAGTAAGAATAGTATGGAAACTCTGTTTATAGAGAGGGGGCATTCGAAGGTGAATGCCCCTGACTATAGGCATATGTTTTGTAGGATTTTGGTTGGAGCCCCCTACTCCCCATTTTCCCCCCTCATTTCTCCTCAGATTCTACCCTAATTGGCTAGGTAACTCTGTAAGCCTAGTCATTCCTTTTGATTGACTCATTTCAATTGTATGGGGGGTGGTCTATGGCCATAGATTTCCTTTGGGTTAAACCTTTTATGGTCTACTCATTTTTAGTTAGGTCTTTTGTTTGTCAAATTCCTGAGGGAAACCTGAGGGCAAGTAGGTGGTGTCTATTATATTCTTAAGAGGAACTTTATGCCTGAGGGAGTTTTGCTGGAGGTCAGAGGTTCCCCAGAAGAAATGTTTTAAAATATGTGTTTTTCCCCACGCTGGGACCTTTAAGCCCTAGCCTATCCCTTTTTGCCTACTGAATCCTATCTTTTCCTATCAATAAGTCACTTATTCCCTGAAGCCAGTAGTCTGGAACAGGCACATCATGTGGTGGAGCCCCTCTGTAAGGAATGTGGTGGAGGCCTTCTCAGAACAAAGGAAGGCAATGTGCAACATGGCCCAATCAATAGGCATAACTCTGACACGACCCTATAATTTGGAGTGTGTCCAACAGACTATCTGTGTCACCATATATAGGAGACAACGAAGTAGAAATTACATAAAATGTTAAATCCCACTACATTTGAGGCTAAGTTTTTCAGGTACGAACCCACTGAGCCTGTGATGGCACAATGGATAAAGTTGCTCCCTGGACAAAGAAAGCCTTGGTGTCTGGTCTCTGTGCAAGAATCCTGCTATAATGATGTTTCTGCCCAATCATTCCTTAGATACATCATCTCTTGTGCTGGAAGACTCCAGAGATACCATTATCTCTTTGTTCCTTGCAAGGAGGACATACATTAACATGTATAGGGTGAGGGTACAGGTACTAGCAAGAATAGAAGTAGGAAAAGAAGCAGAGGGAAAAACCAGCTTATTCTTTCATGGGGTCCCTTTGTTTTCCCTGTCTCATGACTATACTCAGCCATGTTTCTCACTATATACTCGATTCACCATGTTTCCTGAGTAAGCTAAAAGATCTTACACAGTATGCTCTTGTTGCTTCCAGAATCATTTAGAAATATTGTACCCTTTCCCCACAATGTATTTATGGAGTTTGTTGCTCCTTCATTTCCCTCTAGCACTTTACAATAGTTTATCACAATCTTGGGGGTGCAGAAGAAGACAGAAATGACTCTGGCCTGAAGCCAGGTTGTAGGGTTGCTCTATTTTCCCCAGGATTAGGGGTTCTTAATTCTGGTGTCTCTCACATCAGAACCCAGGCTTCAGTAAAGGATAATCTCCTCTACTCAAGATGCTTAATTTAATCATATTTACAGAGTCCTTTGGCCGTGTAACACATTCACAGGCTTCAGGGATTAGAATGTAGATGTCTTTGGGGTGGGAGGGGGCATCATTCTGCCTAGCATAGGGTTCTTAGGAATATTGGATTCTGTTCTCCAAGTTCTAGGCAAACCCAATAGGACTTGTGCAAAAGTTTCACTATTGACCTAAAATCCACTTAACTACATTAAGTTGACCTTTTGCCTCTGCTTTGATTTAAAGTAAAAATAAAAAGAAGTTATAATGTCCCCTCCCCAGCTCTGTCTGGTCTCACAAATGTTTCAGAGCCATTATAGTCAAAAAAGGCATGTTCTGTGCCCAGGAACAAACAACATTCTCACAGACAATTCTGTCTAAATTCATACTTACAAAAAACAGAATATCTGTATGTATACATTTTACATTACTGGCCAGAACATACCTAAAACTTCAGCCTGAAGCATCTATAGTTGGTCAGTTGACTGTTTTAAACTTCCCTAAAAAAAAAAAAAAAAAAAAAATAGGTGAGGACTTCCTCACCTATACATACCCCTAAATGTTCGAGTGATTGATTCTTCCCAGAAAAAGGAAAGGGCCAGTCCTCAAAAGAGATTGAATTTTACTTCTGGAATTTGGGGATGGTTTAGGATCATTCCCTTATATCTCATGGCTGATATCCATTCCTAAAAATTGAAGGTCAAGTCTCTACCTCTTACAATAGGAAAACTCTGCTGCTAACTCTAACAGAGCAGTCAGATTCTCTTACACATAGGATGGTACTCTTTTAGGATGCATCCCCTTTCTGTACTCAGTCACTCCAGGACTTTCATGATCACTTACAAACCTCTGGAAATGAGGTGGGACTTTATAGAATATATAACTCAATTCTGAAATTTTATAAAAGAAGAAATTGAAACATGCAAGTTAAGTAACTTTCCAAGGATCCTGAGTAGTAAGTACAGGGTCTGTGCTAGTGCCAGTTTTTGTTTTTGTTTTTTTTTTTTTTTTTTGACTCTCTTTATAATCTGGTTTTCAATATAAGATACAGTCTGTATAGACGGAAAATTTCTTGCTAATTCTTGATATTCAAAAGTATGTCTACCTATTTGATTTTTTTTTTTTAATTTTTTTTTTTTCAACGTTTATTTATTTTTGGGACAGAGAGCATGAACGGGGGAGGGTCAGAGAGAGAGAGGGAGACACAGAATCGGAAACAGGCTCCAGGCTCTGAGCCATCATGAGCCATCAGCCCAGAGCCCGACGCGGAGCTCGAACTCACGGACCGCGAGACCGTGACCTGGCTGAAGTCGGACGCCTAACCGACCGCGCCACCCAGGCGCCCCCTATTTGATTTTTTCTGGATATATCATCTTTCTAACAGGTGCTCTGGTCTAACAATGACAAAACCAGGAGGAACTAGCCATGGTGGAGACTCCCTGCTTATTTATACTTTTGAGATAGCTCTAACCACTTCTTCTGGAAGCTTATTCTAGAATTTCTGCCTTCAGATATCAATGTTGCTTAAGCTTCCTAAGCCTCAAAATTGCTCTTCTTAAAAAAACAGGGATAATACTTCTTAAGGTTTGGTAAGAATTCATAAGGGACAGTGTTTAAAACCAAAATAGGAGTTTAAGAAATTGTAACTCCCCAAGCCTTCTAAGAAGAGTTTGTAAAGACTTGAACACAGAAGCCATGATTTGATAATTGTCTTAAATCTTAAATAGCGCATTGTGGATCTGCAAGGCACACAGAGGTAAAACACAAAAACGAAAATGGAATAAAACAGATACATGGTTGAATAAAGATCACAAAAAATGATTGAATGAAAATAAGACAGTTTAGGACCTAGTTTTATGTCCTTTTATGGATCTGAAGCCCTTTAGGTACTTTTCCATGTTTTAAAATAATTTCAGTGTTCAGTGCATCAGTAATCTGAACTAGCAGGGAAAATAACAAGGACCCAAGCTCCCCAAATAGTCCAAACGTAAAATAAGATATAAAAGAAAATGTGAAAGTTGCACACAGCCTAAATCCCATGCTATAGCTCACCTAGGAAATATTATTCCCTTCGCTCTGGAGTTTAGAAAGTAAACAATGACAGGCTTCTAAACCTAGCGGTATAAATTTAATATGATTTGAGAACTATACTGTACATGAAATCAGAGATAAAGCCAGTGGAAGAAGGAGCCACTCATTTTCTCTATTCTAATTATCTTCGTTTCAGTGGATTAGAAAATGGTAAATGTAGAAGTCAAGTTGGAGATGGTCCTGAGCTCAATCGCCTGCCAAGTTAAGTCTGATAAATGGCAAGTGTGTATAATTAATACTGTCATTTTTCCCCAGACCAAAGGGCGACTGCAGTAACTATAGATTGTAATTGTCATCGTTGTCACATAAAATGTGCTATTATTAAGTTCAGGCTGAATTTTATTGCTGGGAATGCTCATAAATTGAGCGGTCAGTCATTTAAATTACCAAGTAGAGAGCTTTGTGGCTTGCTCTGAAACTACTTTCTAAGACAATGTATTTGACTTTGGACCTCCAGAAACTAATTGCATTTTCTGAACAGACGTTAGACAGGCTGTAACCTATAAGTGAGGATATTCTGACAGACATGCCACGTATACTTAGGAATGTTCGTAAGAATCTTACATTTTTATTTCCAATATTTTTGGTGGTAGGGGCAAGAGAGGGATGAGGAATAGATGTGAACTGACATATGAGTGGGAGAGATTATTTTGAAAATACACTTACTGCTCTCTTGCAAGATACCTACTTTCCAGAAAGTGATGTTGATAAAAAAAAAAAAAAAATTGCAAGAGTGCAGGATGAAAATTAGGATGGATTTGTTGTTACTGTCTTACAGGATGATTGTGGGAGGGAAATTTGAGTGGTGTAGCAAGAGAGGGGTGCCAGCTAGCAATATGTTAAAAAGATTAGTAATGACTAATAGAATGTTTGAGGATTGGTTCCATTTATTATTAGATCAGTTTCTTTGTGTATTTAAAATCACTATAATTAAAACATGTATTAAACATAGGTTTACCTAAAATACTATAATCAGTACTCTGATATGAAAAGCACTGATGAGACACATGATTTTCTCTTGGGTATGTTGAATTCTACTTACATTTCCCAGCATGAAAATAGTACACTTTTAAACTAAAAAATAGAAATAAAGGGAAAAACACCCCCCCATATTAGTACCACTACTGTTGCCAAGTTAATGCATAGCTTCTACGTAAGATGAACTTTTATCATTGTAATAAATGCTTAAGTAACCTTATGTTCTGTGTTTTGTGTTCTGTGCATCTCTTTTTCATGATTTTCTATGATTAGATAGCATTCTGTAGATTTTCACATAGCCATCGGTTCACTCTTGGTATTCAATTCTTACGAATCACCTCCCAGATGATTTAATCTATGTTAGCTTACTTTCTCTCCTCCAACTTTGTATCATGCTATCCTTCACAGAATCACCGTATTTGTAACTATTAGTCCTCTGGTAACTAATTTTGCTCATTCAGTTGCTCATTTATTTTCTCTATTCAGTTAAAATATACATTCCATGACAGCAGAGACTTGTCTGTCTTTCTCAGTACTGTATCCCCAGCCCTAAAATAGGACCTGGCATATGCAAATAAATATCTATCGAATGAAATGAAATTTTTGCTGTGCCATTCTTCCTTTGTGGGACGTAACTTATGCCAATTTTGGTGTTGTTATATAGTTTATGCATTGAAGGGTATTTTCCATGAATATAACAGTTCTCAAATTTTAGAAATAAAATATTAGAAAAGTTTAGAAAATAAATTCAAATGTTAGATAATAGGTCAAAGAGTCTGACATTATTCTTTTTATTTTATTTTATTTTTATTTAGTTTTTTAGTTTTCTTTGAGAGAGAGAGAGAGAGAGAGAGAGAGAGAGAACACATCCCAACCAGGCTCTGCACTAGAGCTCTGCACCGTTAGATTATGATCTGAGCCAAAACAAGAGTTGGACACTTAACCACTTGAGCCACCCAGGTGCCCCATGAAGGTATTCATGTTTTAAACATTCAACTTATTTTTTTAGAAGGCTTGAACAAATGTCAGCAGCCTTTTGCTTCTATATACTTTTTCTCATAGTTTCACCTCTGCTGTGTGTTACAATTTTATTTCTTTATTTTTTAATATTTTTAAATTTATTGTCAAGTCTGCTAACATATAGTGTATACAGTGTGCTCTTGTTTTGGGGGTAGATTCCCGTGATTCATTGCCTACATACAACACCCAATGCTCATCCCAACAAGTATCCTCCTCAATGCCCATCACCCATTTACCCCCTCCCTAGCTCCAACCCCCATCAACCCTCAGTTTGTTCTCAGTATTCAAGAGTCTCTTATGGTTTACCTCCATCTCTGTTTGAAACTGTTTTTTCCTCTTCCCTTCCCCCATGGTCCTCCATTAAGTTTCTCATTTTCCACATATGAGTGAAAACACATGAAAAATATACAAAAAAGTTCCTATGAATCAAATGGCAAATGGGTGAAAACAATATACCTGTGCTTGTTTATTTTAATTTTCTTTGGTTTTTAGCAAGTTTGTACTTTGCTTTTTTTTTTTTTTTTTAAATTTTTTTTCAACGTTTATTTATTTTTGGGACAGAGAGAGACAGAGCATGAACGGGGGAGGGGCAGAGAGAGAGGGAGACACAGAATCGGAAACAGGCTCCAGGCTCTGAGCCATCAGCCCAGAGCCCGACGCGGGGCTCGAACTCACGGACCGCAAGATCGTGACCTGGCTTGTCGGACGCTTAACCGACTGCACCACCCAGGCGCCCCATTTGCTTTTTTTTTTTAATAGTGGTATTTTTTTCCTTCTGTACGTTTGTGTTCATTCCTTCATTATGTTTTATGAGTATGGGCTCTTGTATACTTGAACCCTTTGAGCTATCAGGCTTAGTTGTATTCAATTAAACCATTAATTAGAAAGGTAGCATGCTATGAGCTTAACTGGTGCATCAAGGAATGAGTTATAACCCTTGAATACCCCTGACGTGATGTAGGAGGGAGATAACTATTCTGACCCCTCAGTACTAAGACTAGTTATGTCACATATTGTGGTCAGTACTTTGTATCACTTAATTCTCAGAAGTCAACAGAGTTGATTGTATATTCCTATTTAAAGATGTGACACTAAGGCTCAGCAAGATCAGATAAATTGCTCAAGATAACACAGTTCTTAGGTGTTGGGGCCATGATTTAAACTCAACTCTGTTTTCTCTCGTAGTCTGTCTACTATGACAGGATATCACCTTTATGATGGACATGTAGATGATTAGCAAGGAAAAGTGCCACAGATGTCACTGACAAAGATACTAGAAATGAAACAGTCTGGAAACATTGACATCTGACATTAAAATGTGTATTTTTCAATTGGCTTGAATTGTCCCATGTTGCATACACATCACCATGTTAACCTCTTCCTTTGTTAAGTAGGCAAGTGCTTAATTTGTAATAGTGTGGTTTAAATTGCTAACTAAAATAGTTTCATTTTTCTTGTTATATTAAATACTAAAGAATGGTTTAAAGTTCTGCAAAAATACTCTGGTTCCATTGTTTGGATAAATGTAGACTGTGAACTATTTATTTTCACTGAAGTTTACATGATATGTTAATGGATGATGTGAAAACTGGTTTCCAGGACTGACTGACAATCAAGATGTCTGCTTCAGAACCCCCAGTGAGATTTACTTACTTTCTCACATTCTGCTCTTGAATAAATCAATTTAGAGAATCTATCATTTCCTGTGCTTATTTTGGCAGCATGGGATTATTGGAACATCTCTGGCCTAGATATCAGATTATCAGGGCAAGCAAATACCAAAGACTCACATAGTATAATCTCTGCTTTTTAAGACCTGAAATCATGTACTTGCACAGAAGGGATGATGTAAGGAATAAGGTAAGAAAAAAACTTCTTCAAAATGATTGATCTGATGCCACCAAAGAAAAAAATGTTTCCAGTTAGATAAACGCTTTGTGAGTTACTCTAGATATCTTTGTGTTGATAAAGAGACATAATAGTATTTTTTGTGTTCCTGACTGTGGGAGAAGCAGAGGGGAGACTCTCAAAATAGCTGAACTAAAAATCTCTCCCCATGTTCTGTGTCCCTCTTTGTACTCCTGTGTGTGTGCGTGTGTGTGTGTGTGTGTGTGTGTGTGTGTGTGTGTGAACAGGTGGTGGGTATCTGGACATACACTTCTAGAATTAAGAAGGTAATGAATGTGTTTCTCACATCCTATAGGTATCTTTTTATAACCCAAATTAATAATTTTTTATCATGATCCAAAAAAATGTGAGGAAAGAAGATCTGCTAGTGACCTCTTGACTAAAATTTACAGAGAAGTCTTTTTTTGGAGTGGATTTTTTTCTGTGTTTCTGAAAAATCATGCGATGGTACTTGTATTTTCATGAACTTTTAAAGTGCCCTTTAACAAAATAATAAAGTGCCCTTTAATCTCTGTCTTTTTCTTTGGTGTCTAAACTCCACAATTGTAACTTGTTTATGTAGTTGATTTTATTCCTCTGAAATGTGTGAGTTGACATAGGAATAGTAGATAATTTTTACATATAGGTATCAATATTCTGGAAATAAAGTGCGCCGGGATATGATGCTAAGATTCTTAACCAAGCATTGATTTGGGCCTCTTTATCATCCATTGCATGTTTGCATAATAGCTTTGTCTCTCCACAGCACTTTTACCTGCATTAGCTGACGACATCAGTACCACAGCACTGAAGTAAGGTGGGCGGCAGTATTTTCCATAGAAAAATAAAAGGTGCGGAAACTGAGATTTAGATCTATTATGGGACCAATCCAAGGCCACACAATAAATTCCAACCAGAGCTGGATGTCTTGGGTACTCTAATAAAGGTTTGATAAGTTATAATATCTTGGTGTATCATAATGCCTCCTGGCTTCTCATTAAATTTACTTATGCTTGAGGGGGAAAAAACAATTCTCCTTAATGTGGTTTGCATCCAGAATTCACTAACTAATGCTTACTAAGTCCACATAAAGGAAATAGCAGTCAGTGCTGAAAAAACAATAAGAACCGTGTCCCAGTGTTTCAGAAACAAGAGCCTGTGACAAGTCCTCAGTGGGTCATAGCTGGCCCTCTGCTGTTCTCTGTTAAGGCATAATGTTCCTTCATTAATATTAATGATTTTGAAGTGCGTATTTGTGGCTAACATTTCTAAGGAATCTTTCACTGAAAAGAAAATTAAGGTAGAATAAGGCAGAATACTAAGGTCATCTTCAAGTCTTCACAGCTGAAATAGGATATATTCTTAGAGACAGGGATATGGCAATGAAAAAGCTGCCTGTGAGGGATTGCAGAACCCTTCGATGCTTGCAAACCATTTGTTGGTGAATACGCCATTTATAGGACAACGAGTTGTTAATATGTAACTTGCAGTTTTAGTCTGTAGTTTCTGCAAACATGCCAGTGTACTGTCTTGAAAATGTTATTTTGCTTTCCTGAAACCAGACTAAATCCTGAGAATAAGCCTAGGTATTTGTCAGACCTGGATTATGTCAGAAAAAGACATGGCATAAAATAGTGGTTTGGCTTATCTGCTTTGCCATGTATGTCCTGTGAACAGAAGTTTATTTATGTTTATGGTTTTATTTGCCATGATGACCATATCCTTTTATTTAATATTTTTGTTTGACCTAAAAGCTCTATATAAAATTAAAATATTATACTAATTATTATGGATTTCTCTTTCCTGGAAAGGGTCATATAACCTTGATTAAAAGAGATAATCTAACAGTAGATGAATACTTGGTATAGACTGGATGTTTTGGCTTAGGATTTTTACATATCAAGACAAAAGGAGGATAATCTCAATTGTAAAAATACTGAGGTATCCAAAATAATTGTGAAATTGGAAGGAGTTGAAAGATTCCATGTGTACTAGTTTCTCAGAGTATATAAATAAAATTTTACAAGCCAACTCTTTTTTTTCCCAGGCACTTCTGGTTCTAGAAACATCAGAGAAAGATTTCTATTACCTTTTAAAGCAGGAAGAAACATTGAACTAAAAGCCAAGCCAGGGCACCTGAGTTCTAATGCCGTCTCTTTGTCCTTGGGCAAATTTCATTCCATCCTATGCTATCGAAGCACTTTGTCTGTAATGAGGAAACCAAAAACCAATAAAGTAAAGCCTATGGTATATTTGAAGAACTCAGAAGAAAAATGAAATAGAAATTAGATACCCTTTACAGGCATGAGAATAAGCACCTTTATTATGCCTGTAAAAAATTTAATGATACAACTTTTTTATATTCCTTTTATTAACTTTGTAATAATGGTTAGAAATACGAATTTAAGGGAAGCAAACACAAGTGTGGGGCATAATCAGAAAGAGTAGGAGACTAACTGGCATGTCCTGAATCTTTATCTAAACATGCATATCAGAGCCAAACATTCTGTATGTCTTGATTAGGGAAAACGAAATAAATCAGGTCAGCTAGGCAGTTCTGTCAAGTCATGAATTAGTCAAATAGTTCTCACTCGACTGAATGGTTTAGTTGATATGTTTACTCAAACAGCCAGCAAAAAAAAAAAATTTTGAGCATCAATTCTGGGTCAAGCATGTGCTATAAACAAAAGATGGAACAGACATAAACTTGGCCTTTAAGGATTTTATAGATTATAGGTGATGCAACTACAATCCAAGGTATTTAGTTAAGTGCTATCTAAATTGAGCCTGCTATAGTCAGAGGTTTGGTTGATTCAGGGTGAGATGAGGAACAGTAAGAAGGTGTCTACAAGATGAGACACTTGGGAGGGGCGCCTGGGTGGCGCAGTCGGTTAAGCGTCCGACTTCAGCCAGGTCACGATCTCGCGGTCCGTGAGTTCGAGCCCCGCGTCAGGCTCTGGGCTGATGGCTCAGAGCCTGGAGCCTGTTTCCGATTCTGTGTCTCCCTCTCTCTCTGCCCCTCCCCCGTTCATGCTCTGTCTCTCTCTGTCCCAAAAATAAATAAACGTTGAAAAAAACAATTAAAAAAAAAAAAAAAAAAGATGAGACACTTGGGGTCAAAATAAAGGTAATTCAGGAAAAAACATTTGTAGAGGTTTCGGGATTGAGAGAATTTTTTTGGCTGATTCATCATTTCCATTCTGCAGTCTGATGAACCTGAACCCAGATGACATTGGGTCAGGACTGAGAATAGACTTTGTTGCTAATCTTTTTACATTGATTGTAGTCCAAATTAATTGACTTCCTTCCTGCCTATTATCATCCAGAGATTCTTTCTCTCCTTTCTCTTTGATCAGATGAAGGACAGAAAGTCAGGTGAGTACACAAATTGTTCATAGATTAGTAATATGAATAGGTAAAGGGAATAAGGGGAACCACGACTCCATATGTTAACATGAGGTGCTTAATGAAAATTCTCACATAATGTCTTAGAATGTTCATAGTAACACTAAAGCTGATCATTGCTAGTTATATTCAAAGTTAAGTAAATGAGCTCCCAACTGGATATAGAACAGTGATTTGGGTTTAACACTCTGTCTTGAAACCATAACTTGGAAAGCTATGGAAAGGAGATCTTTATGTGCTTTTTTTTTTTAATGTGTAGATTTATTTATTTATGATAGAGAGGGAGAAAGCAAGTCGGGGAGGGGCAGAGAGAGGGAGAGAGAATCCCAAGCAGGATCCATGCAGTCAGCACAGAGCTCGATGCCGGGCTTGATCTCATGAGCAGTGAAATCATGACCTGAACTGAAATCAAGAGCTGGATGCTAACCGACTGAGCTACCCAGGTGCCCCCAATTAAGTGCCTTTTTTTTTTTTTAGTGTTCTTGGTAGTCTCCAGTTCATGTTGGACACAAATGTGAGATGTTTGTATATTTGTGATAATTCTGCACTGAGGCACTAGTATTCACTATGGTTATCATTTAAAAGCCATATTCATTTAAGGCTATGTCTTATGAGAGAGCAGAGACCATGTTGAAATACCCTGTGCTAACAAAATCCAACTATTTCAGAGGTGTAAAATCACCCTGACTTTTGGTCTTTGGATGATGGCACTGGGGATTTGCAGGGACAGCACTTTAATAAAAAGAACAACAACAAAAAAAAAACTAATGGATTATAATGGCACTGAGGGATTTCTTCAGATGGTGCATGGGAGAGTGAAGGCTTTGTTGTGCTTCTAAATCAAGAGGAAATACTTAGGTTCAATTTGAAAATTCTTTCTAGGTTTAAAGTTTATTTTAAAATGCATGACTGGGTGGTTTAATACATTAAGCATATGACTCTTGATTCTGGCTCAGGTCCTAATTACACAGTTCATGGGTTTGAGCCCCACATCGGGCTCTGTGCTGACAGTACAGAGCCTGCTTGGGATTCTCTCTCTCTCTCTCTCTCTCTCTCTCTCTCTCTCTCTCTTCCTCCCTTCCTTCCTCAAAATAAATAAATAAACTTAAAAAACTGCATTCCATATCTGATTAGTTAAAATTTCACTGAATTATTTTCTTCTGCTATAAAATTAATTATCTTTTATAAGCTCTTACATTCAAGACTCTCAGTCACACCTGCATTCAGTATTAGTAATTACTTAGATATTAGAATTATCTAAATATTTATCTAAATGGATTAATGATAGCCAAATGCTGCTCTAGCAATCATCTGTTGTGTTAATAATTTTATCACCATTTCTGTCCAGATCCTAGTGTGAGTTACGTAGTAGAATTGAATTAATTCATGGACTTTTTACTCAGTTATGCTTGTTTCACTGGAAACGGTTGCCAGCAGATTCTGCTTGGATTGCCTTGCCTGCAATTTAATAGAAGGATCTCTGAAAGGCAGGGGGCTTGTCCTGTAATCAGCAAGCCCAAGGCACACATATCTTGAGTCTGAGTGGGCTAGGCAGACTCAGTCTCTAATAGCACTGTTTTTAAAGGACATTTTGGATTAGTTGAAGGGAAGAACAAGTAAGTGATGAGTTTATACAAGTCATCATTGTTATACGTGATAATCTTGATTTAGGATCTCAATTTGAATATACCAGGGAAAGAGGCTGGTAGAGGTAGGAAGAGAAGAGGATGATTTTGAGAAGAGATGAGTAACAAATTAAAGGTTCAGATAGAGTGTGTGGCTTCAAAGGATACAAAACCAAGGGGTGACGAGGGATTCCATTTTCCTTAATTTCTTTTTATACAAGTGTTAAGAGATTGAAGCAGAAACCTTGGGGAAATAATGTTGCATTAACTGATAGTTGCTAACTAGCTTTTGCATTCAAAGTTCACTTAGGCAGCTGTGTTATATCAGAAGCTTGGAAACCTGATAGTTAAAGGTGAGGTTCCACAAACTACAGTATCTTGGCCAAATCTAGCCATTGTGTGTGTGTGTTTGTTTCTTTGTTTGTTTTTTTTTTTTTTCTTTTACTACCTGGGGGCTGAGAAGGTTTTTTGTTTTGTTTTGTTTTTTGTATTTTTTAGTGGCTGAAAAAATTCAGAGGAATATTTATTGACATATGAAAGTTACATAAAATTCAACTTTCCATGTCCATAAATTTTTATCAGAACACACATCCACAGCCTTTCTTCCTCCCTTTCTTTCTTTCTTTCTTTTTCTTTCTTTCTTTCTTTCTCTCTTTCTTTCTTTCTTTCTTTCTTCTTTCTTTCTTTCTTTTTAAAAAACATTTTGTTAATGACTGCTTCTCTACTACCAGGGAGGAGTTGAATAGTTGAAACAGACTGCCTGACCTGTACTGCCTAACCTATTTACTTACTCTCTGGCCCTTGATAGAAAAAGTTTCTGAGCCCTGGTCTAAGATAATCCCAGTTGCTCTATTGCTTAGTGCGGGATTCAGTGATCTCCCAAGCAAAGATTTATTGCGGACGATTGTGTGTCACAGCATTTTTCAGAGAACTTGTCTATTCTCATTTAGCCCTTGCAACACTTTCATGAGATAGCTGTCATTTTTTAATGCATACTTTAAAAGAAGAAACGTACGCACCAAAATATTAAAAGCTTGCCTCTAAATCACAGGGCTATTAAGTAATCAAATTGAAATTTGAACCCTGGCAATTTGACTTCAAAAAGCATGCTACACACTTTCTAATTCTCAATTTCTCATCTATAAAATAAGGATACTAATACCTTTTGAAATACTTATTCTTAGGATTGAATTTGTTAAAGTATATAAATCCCTTGCCATGAAAATACCTAATGCATTAGTCTGAGCCTTAATTCTATCTATCTTGGACTCAGAAATTCTGGAAGTCAGGCTAAAAATAAGCTTTATGAAAAGTATCCCCAAGTTATTTCAGTGCATGTGGTCAGGGTGGCATTTTGAGAAATCTTGGGTCATTGAGGATGTAGAGAGAGAAAGCAATGATTCTGTCCTCTAGAAGGATCTAACTTGTATGCATAAAGACATAATCATTATAACAAACATTAAATCCAAGGTTATGAACAAGTCTCATAGATATTCACAGGATGGAAAGATTATTGTAGGGATCAGTTAAAATTATGGAATAAGAAATGGGAAAGGTCAGAAAAGCACGCAAAGAACAGAGAACTGATTAAAGTATAAACTGCCCTAAATGAATGAATAAACCAGTGTGGCAACTTAACTTGAGGAGGAGGCATTCACAAGACACTTCTGAAAAAGGGGGTGCCCCTATTGAGTTCTGAATGCTTAAATTAGACAAAGTCTATTTTAAAACAAAGATTGTATGGGGCGCCTAGATGGCTCAGTCGATTAAGCGTCCGACCTCAGCTAGGGTCATGATCTCATGGTTTATGGGTTCGAGCCCTGCATTGGTCTCTGGGCTGGTAGCTCAGAGCCTGGAGCCTGCTTCAGATTCTGTGTCTCCCTCTCTTTCTGCCACTCCCTGCTCACGCTCAGTCTCTATCTCTCAAAGATAAATAAACATTCATAAAATTCATAACGTAATTAAAAAAAGAAAGACACTTCTGAAAATGCAGGCTGTCTGGGTGTCTGTCAGAAGTAGACACAGAGACCCCACCTAAGGAGTCATGGTTCCTGATCTCAAGGAGTTAACAGTTCTAGTGGAGAAGCAGTGACGCCAGCAGTCATTACACTACACTATTGAAAATTCAGTAGCAAAAATATGAACAATCTTGCTAATCACTAAGCTGAAGAGGTACCAACCAACTCTGCCTGAAGGAGAAAGCTAGGTTTCAATGAGGAGTCAAAATTTCTGGTGGGAAGACAAATGAAACATAAAGACCATGAGAAGCAAAATAACAACAATAATCAAGGAACATTAATGGAGAAGTTCACAATGATGTCAAAGAACAATATAACTTTTATACCAAAATGTGATCTACAAGTAGAAGGCTTAGGCCAAAGAATCTATGAAGAAAACATTTTGACTTTAAATATGTATTTTAGTTGCAAAGTATCATCTCAAACTCAGTCTCTCTCTGTCTCTCTGTCTCTTTGGTCAATAAGACTAGGTAGTTCATACTTGACATAGTCACTGTTTTTAGGGCTTTTAGTGGTATAGGGTGGAAAGATCAATAAAAGGTCCATTGTCCAGACAAATGTTCAAAACCTTACGGTGGTTATCCACTGATGATGAGTTCAAGGTTAAATGTGAATTTTTAAAAGTTTAACTGACTTTCCATGCAACTTTTGTAGTAAAAATACCCTTTATCTTTGGCCTAATTTCCAAAGATGAGTCTTCTCTAAGTGTCTCCTTCCAACTTCTCTCCCTTCGTCTTGTGTTTTTTGAAATATTTCAAATATACACCTACAGCATCACTCCCCAGTTTAATCAACTCTGAACATTTGCCACATTTGCATCCGAATAGCTGGGCTTACATAACATTTTAAAGATACAGTAGAACTAAAAGTTTCTTTTATATGCCTCTCCAAGACTGTCGCCTTGGCTCTTCTTCAGATTTGATCACTATTCTGGTGTACAACTTTGATGGTTTCCATTCCTCCAAAGTTTCTATATGTTAGGTAGTTATAACAAAAAGAAGTACTAACTATAACATGTTTAAATTTTTCGTATTTAGATCTATTAATTTTAATTTAAATATTAAATTTCTAGTATTTATAACTATATATATTTAAATTTGTAGTATACATATAACTCTGAATACATTTTTACTTAAAGCCATGGTTTAGGGGTTATTCATATTGAATTATACAACACTAGCTTGTTAATTTTAACTGTTCTGTATTATTCCACTGGGTGACTATGCCACAAATTATTAATCCATTTTCCTGAGGAAGAACATCGGTTTTGTTTCTAATTGTGAGTTATGACAGATAATATTGCAGTGAGTATTCCTAGAGGTGTCTCCTGTGCCCCTGTGTGACATTTTTGGGAGGACAGTGGTTTTAGCAATGGTTGGAGATTGCAATCCCCCTCATCCTCATCTGAGCCTCACCCTTAGAGACTCTTACTCATTTGTGCTGGGCCACTGATCAGGTACTAGTATTAAAGATAAAACAAACAAAAAGCTCCCGAGGCCATTAGAGTGTAGAGTTAATAACTGAAAATCCATTCTAAACTAAGAGTGTGGTTCCTGGGTCCTGGAACCATATGCATCTTTTCAGATTTGTTGTATTATTGACAGTTGGTTCTCCCTTTAACAATATGTGTGTGTTCCAGTTGAGCTACACCCTCACCAGTGCTTGTATTTGTCTCTATTTTTATTTAGGTGTGAATTGAATTAGTTGAAAGGGAATACCACATGATTTTTAATTTTGTAGTTCTTAGATTACTAGTGAGATGAGTTTTATTTTATTATACATTTAAACTTCCACTATTGCGAACTTAATGTTTGTTGGTTGTGCTCGTTTTTCAATTAGATTTTTAATTTTCTTGGTGCTTACTCAAATTGAGTTTTTAATATCATCCAAATATTGTTTTTATTAATTACACGTGTTACTGATATTTTCCTCATGTATGTGACTTTTTTCACTTTGTTTATGGTCAATTTTCTTAAACGAAAATATTTTATTTTGATGTAGTTAATTTCACTTATGATTTTCATTATGGCTTATGTTATTTGTGACTTATTTTAGAAATTCTTCCCTATTCTGAGGTGATAAAATACATTGTCTTACAATTCTTCTAAAAGCGTGAAATTTTAACTTTTTCCATTTGGATTCTTAATCCACGTGAATTTATATTTGTGTATGTTAGAAGAATATTATAGTGGCTAAAGTTCAAATGGAGAACAAACACTAGCTAAGTAGGCTGGCTTTCAATGAATTACTACTGGTATAGGGACTACTGGAGGAGAAGCAGATTGCAAAGTAAGTTGT
The DNA here is from genome assembly GCF_018350155.1 of Leopardus geoffroyi. Lineage (NCBI taxonomy): Eukaryota > Metazoa > Chordata > Mammalia > Carnivora > Felidae > Leopardus > Leopardus geoffroyi. The sequence goes on along the minus strand of NC_059331.1, from coordinate 93,774,708 downwards.
GCTGTATAGCGTTGGTTAGCAAGGTTTGGGATACATCTGTCTTGGCTAGGGCTGCCAAAACAAAATACAATAGATTGGGTGGCTCAAACAACAAAAACTTAGTGTCTCACAATTATGCAGGCTAGAAGTCCAAGGTACAGGTGTCAGCAGGTTTGGATTCTTCTGAGGTCTTTCTCCATGGCTTGTAGATGGCTTCTTTCTCACTGTGTCATCAACCTCGGTGTGCGCACCTTTGATGTCTCTTTGTACTTCCAATTTTCTTCTTATAAAAATACCTGTCAAATTGTATTGGGGCCCACCCTAACAGCCTCATTTTAACTTAATCCCCTCTTTAAAGGCCCTATCCCCCAATGCAGTCACATTCTGAGGTACTGGGGATTGGGCTTCAACATATAAACTTGTGGACGAGGGAGTCATGTTTCAGTCCCAGACAGGATATATTGAGTTTGCTTTACCCATGGAATTAGGCAACCATCCTGGTAACTATAGGCTCTCAGAGAGTAGAAGCAGAAATTGCCAGGTTTCTGGAGAATTTGATCTGGAATTGAAACAGTTCCACTTATCCTTCATTCCATTGGTCAGGTAAATCACAGGGCCAGCATAAATTCTAGCAGAAAGGAAAGAGATGCCACCTAGAAGAACAGAGAGAATTCTCTGGCCATGAATGCAGACACTTTACTGTAGACACTGAGAAAGTGGTAACAGATGTAAGATGAGAACAGAGAGCTCATTCTCAGATTCCAAGGAAGGACAGTGATTTGAGAGGCAAGCAATTCAAAGCTGTAAACATAGCAGAATGATGAAACAGGGAATGAAACAGAGGGAAGCCTCTGGATTTGGCCGAACTATGAGGTTTTTGGGCCACAGAAGTTCAGGAATTGGCATTTAAGGATTTAAATGCAGTAGAAACAGAAGGACTAAAACAGTGGGCAAAAAGCTCAGCTTCATACTATTAAGTAAACTGAAGGGAAGAAGAGAGGAAGTAGAAGATGCAAGGAAACAGGCTTCTCTGAGTAGTATGGAAATGAAAACAGGGGGTAATTATAGATAACTCCATCTCAGGGACACATACAAAAGTTGCTGCAAGACCCGGGACCTGCCTTTCATTCAGATTGTATTTGATGAGACCTCTTTCCTAAGATGATGTGACTATTATATGAGATAAGGGCTGGCCTCATTTTGTAAGATACTGAGAGGCAATTTCTCCACTGAAGATTTCTTGCACTAAATAGAAGATAACTTGCAGACAGAGCTTATGTTCTTGTGGTGTCTTTTGGTTGGGTTGATTGCTTTCAGATGGGGAACTCAGCTCACCAAATCTTACAGGAGTGTCTGTCTCTGGCAGGGAACAGTAAACTAGTGTTCATGAGGCAAATAGGACCTGCTGCCTATCATTGTAAATAAATTTTATTTGAACATAGCCACACTTGTTGGTTTATGTATTGTCTGTGGCTTCCCTGCTATATTGGCAGAGTTGACTAGTTGAGACAGAGACTGTACAACTCAGAACACCTAAACATTTATTATCTTGCCCTTTTCAGAAAAAGGTTTTCAAGCCCTGATCTATATAATTTTGAGAACTCGCTCTAAAGCTTTGTCATTTAGCAAGCAGCTAAGGAACCCTATGGTGATGAATTAGGAAAAAGCCTTGGCAATTGCCAAGCCAATGCTGAAGGTCTTAGAGACTATGTAGGAGAAGAAAAGTCAGTCTAAATGGCAGTCCCCCTCTGGGCTGCCAGATTCATCAATAAAAATACAGAATACCCCAGTTACAATTGAATATTAGGTTAAAAATAATTTAAAAAGTTTTTTTTTAATGTTTACTTATTTTTGAGACAGAGAGAGACAGAGCATGAATGGGGGAGGGTCAGAGAGAGGGAGACACAGAATCTGAAGCAGGCTCCAGGCTCCAAGCTGTCAGCACAGAGCCCGATGCGGGGCTCTAACTCAAGGTGTGTGAGATCATGACCTGAGCCGAAGTCGGATGCTTAACCGACTGAGTCACCCAGGCGCCCCCCCAAAAATAATTTTTAAGTATAAAGATGCCTCAGGCAATATATTGGATATATTTATACTAAAAAGCCTGATTGTTTATCTGATACTAAATGTTAACTGGATGTCTCATATATTCTCTGGCCACCCTAATATCAAGGCAAAAGAGTAATGCTTAAGAGTGGATTCTGAATACAGACTGCCTGAGTTCAAATTTGCCTACATTGCTCCCTAGCTTAGTGGCTTTTATTTATTTATTTGGGGGGGGGGAGGGAGAGGGAGGGAGAGAGACAGAGAGGAAGAGAGAGGGAGAGACCATAAGGGGGGTGCAGAGAGAAAGAAAGAGAGAATCCTAAACAGGTTCCAGGCCCAGCATGGAGCCTGACACAGGGCTGGATCTCACAACCATGAGACTGTGACCTGAGCTGAAATCAGGGGTCAGGTGTTTAACCCACTGAGCCACCCAGGCGTCCCCTGAGTGACTCTTACTAAGATATTTAGCTCTTTATACCTCAGACTCCTCACTTGTAATATGAAAATAATAATAGTTTTGACATCAAAGGATTAAGTGAGCTCACATATTCAAAGCATTTAGAATAGTGCCTGTCACAACATACGTCTCCTTACATGTTGACTCTTCTTAATCATGCAGCAAAACAAATCAGAATGAGAAAAGAACTTTGAATCTTGCTGGATACAAATGCTGTGAAGAAATGCCTAAACAGAGGTGGTGCTCAGAGAGACAGGTATCAAAGCAGAAATAGATGGATTTGGTGGCATCTGTTGAGAAGAAATTGGCATGGACTACAGTGTCTCCTTGAAAGGTGCACTTTTAAAAACCACACAGCTGATCTCAGATGCAGAGTCCCTTATTCTTAAAGTGTCCTGGGATCCCAGAGTGACATTATCATTTCAAATCACAAAGAAGAAGTCATACAGCTGTTGCATAACAAGAAATGAGGTAGAACACTTTTTCTTAGTCAACAAAAATCTTAGGCAGCATTACTTTCTCTTATTGGAATGGTCCCAACTATTTACCATCATGGATCTTATTTCAAAGGAGACTCATTTTTTTTTTTAAAGTTTTATCTTATTTATTTTGAGAAACAGTGAGAGAGAGCATGTGAGCAGAGGAGAGGCAGAGATGGAGAGAGAGAATCCCAAGCAAGCTCCATGCTCAGTGCAGAGCCTGATGCAAGGCTCAGACCCACAAAGCCATGAGCTCATGATCTAAGCTGGAATTCAGAGTTGGATGCTTCACCGACTGAGCCACACAGGAGCACCCAGAGGGACTATTTCTTAAATTCCTTGAAATGGAATGTGCTCTAGAAAAGCAAAACGATTCATGGTTATATTCCTGAGTCAAATAATATCCACTAACAAAGGAGTTTTTTGTTTTATTTTTAATTAAAAAAACCTTTTTTTAATGTTTATTTTTGAGAGAGAGAGAGAGACAGCACATGAGCTGGGAAGGGGAAGAGAGAGAGGGAGACACAGAATCCGGAGCAGCTCCAGGCTTTGAGCTATCAGCACAGAGTCTGATGTGTGGGGCTCAAACCCACAGACCACAAGATCATGACCTGAGACAAAGTCAGACACTCAACCGACTGAGCCACCCAGGCACCCCCAAAGGAGTTTTTGTAGTTGCAAAAATTAGCTTCTGTTTTATACTTACCACTGATTTGCCATAATGCCTTTAAATCTAGGGCCTGATGGGATAATTCAGAAAGTGACAGAGACATGGAAACTGAGACTAAAAGTAACCTTGCCCCAAATAGTGAAGCTCATTTTGGAACATGGTGAGATTTTTCTTTTGGTTAGCTGTGACAGACAAGATCAGGTTTTAAAAAGGTCTTGCTCTGTTAGGGTGCAAAACAGACCTAGCTAGTTCAAAAGGTGTTTTTAAGTATAGCTCTTTTTTTCTAGAATTACAACTTAGGTTCTCCTGTAAGCCAAGGATTTTATTTAAAATCGTTATCAAAATTAGTTGTTTCCTTATCAGTTATCTACCTTTAACCCCCATTCATCTTTCTAATACTATGTTAGTCACATGAATAGAGCTCATTGTACAATGTTGTCTGTACCTTTGCTATTTCAACAGGAGTCGTAAATAATACTATCTAGTGACCAGTTGTTGGGAATAGAGGTGCCGACTTAGACTTGGTATGGATTCCTTGTGCTTAAGCCAATATAAGACGTTGATTTGTGCTCTGACAATAACAAATGAACTTATGGAAATACTGGGGGGGGGGTGTGCAATAGATACACCAAATGAATGGTCCAGGAATAATGCAGCACACTTTAAATTACAGACCATTTCAGAAATGATGATGAGGGAAAATATTTTACAGATACTTTTCCGGGGGATTCATTAGGGGTTTTAAGTGATCAGGAGTTTAGATTTATGTGCTACTGAGTCAGTACCAATAAATTATCCATCCATCCATCCATAAGGGAGGAATAAAGTAAATGAATAATATGAAAAATATTGTAGGGAATGCAAAATCCTGCAAAGATATAATATGTCTCCAAGCCAACACAATTTGGTTTGATACATGATCCTTTTATTTTACAGTTTTAAAATGCATCTCACAGGCAAAACCATTCTTTACTTCTCTCCTTGGGGAAATATGCAAAGACATGGAGTTCCACACAGGTCTGCCCCACTGGAAGGTTTTTATTTCAATGCTATCAACTTCTATTTTCTCCAATCATTTTTCTTTTATTCTCAGTATCCATTGTTTCCAGTAATTCACTTGAGCGATCTGAGCACCGCTGAGAGCAGCTGTGAGAAACCTCTCTGCCTGCCTACTTTGTTGAGAAAGGCTTTTTGTGAGGGAGGTTCTTTCTGAGTCTATAGACAATTAATAAATAAAGAGACTGAAATTAAATTATCATTATCTCAAAATCACACTGATAAGAAAATACAGTTCTATTTTTTGCTGTACAGAGACGATTTTAAATTGTATCTGCCAACATTGATCCCCACGACTTTGTGTGATAATGGTGTTTACTCTTGTCCAAACTGGAGGAGCACAGACGGGTCATCAGGGCAAGATTCCTTTCATACTAACCACCTACCTTCTCCTCGGCCAGTATCCTGTGGTGACCTTACTTTAAATTTCTTCGTCAAGGGTTGCTCTATCGTGTAGTAATATGGTAAATACAAGAAATGTGTGTAAGTTAATAGGGGGAAAAAAACCCCACCAAGTTGTATGGTTCATTTGGTTGTCTAAGCAGTTACATCCGAAATGTATTAATGACATCTCTTCGATTGCTATTATCTTGATCATGATGGTTAGTATTATAATCCTCGTCACTATCATTGATGATAATATTTTATTACTTTTAAAGCTCTAAGTATATGAAATCATGGCTATAGATTTACTTAATCCAGTTATCCTAAATAAGTCAAATCTCTTTTTTTTTTAATTTAATCAGGGTGAGCAGATCAGTCTGATAATTCATAAATAGGCAAACAAACCTATGCCTTGTCATTCTCTTGCTCTTGGAATACCATTCAGTTGGTTTCAGCTGACCAATGTCAAAATCATTGCAAAACGTAGTGACCTAAGATCTTTTTTTCTTATCAGTTATGTGTGTAAATTATTTTAGACTAAACAGTAGGCCTCTGGTTTCGTGAGGTTGGAAGGGATTCTGTGTATTACGCAGTCTATCACTTAACAGTTTGTGAGGATGGCTTTGTTTCATGGAAGTTGTCAAAGTACCTACTAGTCTAGGATTATTTTATATCCAGTAACTGCTTTAGCCAGTTGCATCAATAATTACTGATATCAAAATTGAAAACACTGATGTCATGACTGGTGTAATAATAATAATAATAACAACAGCTCTCTTTTTCTTTTTTAAAATGTTTGTTTTGTAACTAGAATGTGCCAGGCTGCAGGATAACTTCTTTTTTCAACACTATACTAATTCATTTGGGGAACTGGCTCTCTTAGACACCTTGCCTACAGATGGCTCTTTTAGAGAGTATATAACATGCAGTTCAGAGTGGTGAACACAGTGTGTCACAGAAATAATATTATAATGATTCATTCACATAACCAGAACTCTTAGAAACATCTTTTACACAGTTGTCCTTAGAGAGTATATGATATGCCAAGCTAACTTAAAAAAAAAAAAAAGATCTTAATTATTTTAACAACTCTGCAGGTTGATAGAATTATTATCATTGTGTTGATGAGCAAATTGAGACACAGGAAGGTTAAATATCTCAGAGAAAACCAATCTTACTTCCACTCCTGGAAATATTAGCTTTTTCACCTTCCCACTAAAAATAACTAGAAACCCTGGGTGTTATATATCAAACAATATAAGAAGTCTTTGTATGGTGGAGAGAAGGAAGAACACTGTCAACTTTGAAATCCAAGAACCACCATGGTGGTGAGTGTCCTGAATTTTTTGTTGGCTGATACATCCAGATAGCAATGAAGATGTAGGCAACTGGTAAATGCCAACAGGCACAGACAAAAATTGCCCAAATAAAAACCTGTGTTTGCAAGTCAGAGGACCAAGAAAGGGGCAGCCTACAAGTTAGAAAAATTTTACACAATAGCTACTCTACTACATTTGAACACCACAGGAAAAACAAAATGAAACAAACAAAAAGCATGGCCCTCCTCCACTCATGCTAGTAAAGGCCTATTTGAGAAGCCTAGATCTCAACCTTTGTCTGGCTGTAATGGAGTGCTTCCACTTTCACACTAAGGTTAGTGTCAGAGAATGCTGACTGGTGAGACAGACTTTCATCTCCATGTGGTAACAAAGAGACAGCCTTTCTCTTACCATGGGGTGGTGTGAGAGAAGGCCCAGTGGAGAGTCAGGACTTATACCACCACACTGCAATAATAAGGCCCTGTGGTGACAGTGAAGGCCGTATGGGGAACAGTTGATGAGGCCTTTCTATCTGTTCCAGCCAGGGAGGTTGGTGGACACCCTGTGGGAGCTAGAATTCTTATTCCCACCCAATAGTAATGAGGAATCCTCCCCCTGACTGTCAACAGAGGCCAAATGGGGAATCCAGACTTCTACTCCCCTGGGCAGTAATGAAGTGGTAACCCATATATCCTACCATGATTTCTACAAAGTTGTATCTTCCACATTTTTTGGCTTTTAAATTTAGGAGTTACAGGATGGTGTGTACCATATACTTGAAACAATGTTGTCTAAATCAGGGTATGGTCACCCTGGGGTATGTATGAAATGATTTATTGGGATGTCAAATTAAAATATTAGAGCTTCTATTAATACTTGGTTATCTCATCCTTTTAAATGAGTGTTTATATTTAAATATGATACTTATAATAGTACATGTATATCATTAATATATAAAAACATACACTGGGGATGTACGCTCAGGGTTTTTTTGTGTGTTTTTTTGTTTTTTTTTTTTACTGATTGGATACATCATATCTGGGGAAAAGCATTTTAAACAATATTTAAAATGTTTTCTGACCTGAGGATTGAACCCTGTAAAAATGGGTTGATGTCTTGAGAATAGGTACTCAGAAGAGTGGTCAAAAGGAAGATTTGGGAGGTTCGGGAGATAAATGTTTTTGTGTTTGATTACTCTGACTGGATATAGGGACATACCTAGATAATCATATACTTTCCCGTATATAATGTCATAGTTCCAACAGACTTTAAAATATAATTATTTTAAGCCCTCAGGTAGAGAAGAACAACACAGGCATGTTGAGAATTTGCCTATCCGAGGTTAAGTCAGGCAGGTTGAGGTGTTAGGGAGCAGGATTGGACAGCGTTTGCTGTAGTCTCTAAAGTAGACATCTAACAGGTTATGATATACCATATAATAGCGCTTCTAAAACTCTGGCAGTTTGATTGATTCAATCAATACATAATATCTCTGAGCCTCGAGGGAATCACACTTGAATGAAATTTAATCAGTGCTATTAACTCATCCAAAGAAGGAATGGCTCTGATGGAGAAAAGTGGAAAGCCTAGAAAATTGAGACTGAGAATGTGAAGATCTGCTTGATTTTTTAGTAACTGCTCCATTAAGGGAGATTCTAGATTTGGGAGATAAAGACACACTTGTTAGTTTAGCTTTATTAAAAACTGAATGTATGAAACACTACCACTACCCTACTTCCTTGGATCTTCCATTTCATACTTACCAAGCAACTTTGTGCTGAAAAAATATGGGTTCTTAAATATCTTGCTAACTAACAGCTCAAAATAGTTGATCACTACTGTGTGTCAGACACCGTTCTGGGTGCTTTATATGTATTAGTTCAATTAATTTTTATAACAGCACTCTGGAGTGGAAACTGTTATTGGCCCCATTGTACAAATAAAGGAACTTGGTTCCACAGAGGCTAAGAAACATGCTCAATTGTTAAATTGTTAGTAAGCGGCAGAGCTGGGATTCATTCCAGCGGCAGAGCTGGAATGGTCAGAACTTCAAGTCTGAGTTCTTAATCATTCTGAAACATGGACTTGTTGAATCTGGAACAAGGGAAGCCTTGGAAAGGAATGTAGGTACTTAATTACTGAAAGAATGTGACTGCTGTGGTAAATTAATGAATGGTCATTGAGCTGTTTGATCAGAAGTACATAGATCAGTCTTGTGTAAAGTCAGTTAGCAGGGCTTCATCGTGGAGAGACTGCACTCTGTAGTTTACTAAGGACTCCTGGTTTTTGGACTCCAAGGGGATTACCACTACAAGCCTCTGGTGAGTTAATCACCAGGATCATCCCTTCAGCAATCCAGCCTCTCCACTAGGGAGCTTCATTAAAAATTCTGATGCAGGGCACCCGGGTGGCTTACTCAGTTGTGTGTCCAACTCTTGACTCTTGGTTTCTGCTCAGGTCATGATCTCACGGTTGTGGAATCAAGCCCCACAACTGTGCTGTGTGCTGCTAGCACATGCTCTTGATTAAAATAAGTAAATAAACTTAAAAAAAATGCTGATGCAAGTGTGTCCTATAAGTATGGCTTCTATAGGAGATAATTTGGGATTTTTCAAAGACTTCAGTGCAGTCTTCTTTTATGTGAACTCCTATGTCTCCTCGTTCATTGTGACTTCTCCAATCTGATTTACTGTTTCTGAGAACTCTTTATCTCCTAAACTGATAAAGTTATTCATAGAGTAATATTGTAAAGAACAGCTGTAGGTTTTTTTTTTTTTGTTATGCTTTGTCCATTTGTAGGACTCAAAAATATTTTGAAAAGTAAAGTTGATTATTTAGTAAACTCCCAGTTGTGTTGGGCCAGTTCTTCTTTCTAGGAAATGACTCCTGAGAGTTGGCTTGTGTCAATTCTTACAAGGCAGAAACATCTGTTAAACTATTTTCTTCTTGGCATTTACAAAAAGAGCTTTAAAGTTGTCGTTATTGTAGTTTTAAAGGTAGCATATTTTCATTTTAGTCTCTTCTTTCTCCAAAACTGCTGTCAGGCGATCCAGCACCAGGGACTAAAGCAGTGCTTTTTGTAGCTCTCTGGGCTTCCTTCTGTCTGAGATGATCATCTGAGGGCCTGGGCTCATCCATAGGCACATCTATTAAAACAACTAAATCTAACTAGTCGGGGCTGAAACCTCACTAGTTTCCTTCACTTCCATGTAGCCCTCCATGTATCCTCTTTAACACTTACCTAGAAAGTTCTCACATTGAACACAGCCGAGTCCGGCAAGCTTTCCTTGATACTTGCTCCTGTCTATGTATTTTTAATAATTTCTTTCCTAACTATTCTGGTAATTGACATTGGCCTTCCTATACTGCCTTATCATTGAGACCAAGAAAGCTGCTCTCCTAGTTCTGGCTACTTCCACTAATTGCTTTTGGGCGCCAAAGTGACTGCTTTTCTGTCTGTTGTATTATTAAAGGATTAATTTCCCACTGCCTTCCTGTACCCAACACAGTTGACACAGTGGGATTTTTTCTTTTTTTAAAGAGTGAAGGGTAAAAATACATTCATACCTAAAAGTTTCTAATTCTAAAAAAAAAAAATAGTGAAGAAAAGAAGGAAGATGGAGGGAAGAAGAAATCCATCAGTTGATATCAGAAATTAAACTGTTTTCCAAACGATGCTGTCTTGTGCTCACTTTGGCAGTACATATACTAAAATTGGAACGATACAGAGATTAGCATAGCCCCCGTGCAAGGATGACCTATAAGTTTAGGAAGCGTTTCAAATGTTTCTCTCTCTTTTCTATATAATGTAGTGAAAGGCTAGTTACTATTTCCTATCAAGGAGAATAGAAATAATTAAATGAAAGTATTCTGTTTTGTTTTCGAATTGATTTTTATTGATGGATAATTATAAGATGTAATATATTGATAATAATAGAGTGGTTCTGGAGGTATTGACCATATCTGAACTAATGTGACAAAGAAATAAAATATAATTATAGAGACTAAAACATTTATATAGAGACAACAGGGGCTTAAATTAGTGGTGGCATCTTAGTTGAAATAAATGGCAAGCCTCAATGTTAGAAGGTTCGCCTGACCCTAATTTATGAATTTGTTGTTTGGTTCCTTTTGTTGCATCATGATTTTATATGAAATTGCAGATAGAAAGGTAGAGTAATATGGTCTTATAGTATCACTTTTTTTGTCCAGAAGCTGGAGGCAATTTTAGGATAATAAAAACTTCATCTTTATACTTCAAGTGGGCAAGATGAGGATGGGTAGAATTTTTTTTTTCTTTTTCTAGAAATGAGTAAAGTAGAACTACTCTGTGGGTTTCCAAAGTCTGAATACCACTGTTGGAAATTTCTATTCTTTAAAACATAATTTTCATTTTTAAAAATTGCTATGATTTGAAAGCCCAAGTGTGGCAAAAAAGAATATAGTTGCTGACAGAAAATTTATTAAGGCATGTATGATGGCAAATGTGTGGGAGACAGGTTTATAGGAACTGAGTGAGTTAAAGGTCAGGTTGCTGAAGAGTTCTCTACATTCATTCTTCAGCTCTTGGATTCATTGCAACATAAAATGAGTCTTCAAAGTTTTCTCCCTTCCTTGTACCCTGTTGACCTTCCAGGGACTTCTAAAGTGATGTTAAATCCAGATCTACCTTCTCAGGGCAACATTCTCATCCAGAAATTGGCTTTCTCCCATTTGTTCTCTGAAGAGCAAAAATCCTTATTTATTTTAAATGCAGCTGTTAAGGGCTACTGGTCCCATTGTAAATTTTCTGATAAATTTATGTGGAGTCTATTTCATAGAGATCCATGTTGTCTTATGAGGAACACGTTCCTAACACAAATGATTCACTATCTAGTGCTGAAATGTCAGACATCTGTTGCAGATTGATGGGAAAACTTGGGAATGTGAGAGCTTTGGGCATTTTAAATCAAACAAATAACCTCCTGGGACTTACTTTAGGCATGCTTCCTAAACTGACCATCTGAAACTGTATACTGGTTGTAAAAAATGATACTGAGCTGAATCATATTCAGGACTGCGGAAAGTTATCATGTTAATAATTCAAAGTGAATCATGCCTCCTGTTACTTATGTCCCTATATAGTCTTCTTCTTTGGTCACTATGGGCTTGCTCATGTGTCTTGATTTGGCCAGTGGTTGGTCAACAATTAGGAATACAAATATGAACGTGTGCTTGCACATGGGGTTTCTCTCTTGAATCCCAGGTTGCCCAAGACAGTCTGCTTTATAAGCCAGGTAGAGGAAAACCAAGGCACTCTGTTCATTACCACCAGCCCATTGCCAGCATGTGGCCCTATGGGGTCAGCCAGCCTCCAGCTGACTTGCCAACTGATTGCATCTGCATGAATAAGTCAAATCAACATTGCATGAAGGAAAGACAACCTTCTCCAGTTGAGTTTTGCCTAAATTACCTGTCCAAACATTTGTAAAAAGATAAATCATTCTTGCTTTAAACCAGTAAGTTACGGAGTGGTTTGTTTCTCAGCTCTTAGATAACCAATATTTATCTGCTAGAAACTGCATTGGCAATTTACCCCAAACTGGGTAACTTCTTCTCATTATCCATAGAAAGATGGGTAAATTACATTCTCTGAGAATCAGTTGGCTAATAAAAAAAAAAAGGAATAATATTAGTATCTTTCTCTGTGTGTGTGTGTGTGTGTATGTATGTGTATGTATGTATGTGTGTATATGTGTGTGTGTATATATATGTGTATATATATATCTATATATATATGTTAAATTATAGAAATCATTTAGTTCATTCCTTTTCCAGCTGCAGAGACAGATATTTGTGGGATTAAATGGCTTACTCAAAGTCACAAAAAATTACTAGTTGGTAGAAATTGAATTAGCTTTCTTTTACATAAGTAATAAACACTTAAGTCTTAAATGATATGTGATAAGAGGATGGTCATTTGCATTAAAAAAAAAAAAAGCAGAAACAAAAAATACCCAGGATTGAACCTGACACAAAGGAACAAGACTAATAACAGGATTTACTGGAGGATGTAAAAGAAGACTGGAATAAGCAGCCAGGCCGGCCAGTTTCCTCAAAAGATGTGATAGTGTTCAGATGGCAATTATTTCCAAACCCATACACTGAATTTGAGTCAACACTCTACATTTTTGTTGTTGCTAGAACCCAAAACGTTGATGCTGCAGTTCATCTGAAAGAATAATGAATGCAAAAGGCCAAGAACTACACTTAGAAAATAGAACAAGAAATTTATGAAATAGGTACAAACATTGGAAAAATAAGCTATGAAACTATTGTAATTGAGGTAGTACAATTCTGGCATCCTTACCCTTAGATAACATTCCTGCTTTCTATTCTATTGTGGAAAAATAGAAACAATTAGAAAAGAATTTTCATTTGTTTTTTGAACTACATTTGTCAGCCTGTCTACATCTGTATCTAGATTCTTTGTCTCTTCCCCTATCACCACGAATAAACAGTTCATCCAGTTGGTATCCAATATGAACCCCTTTATTTTAGAGTGGCTCCTCTCTCCTTTAGACTGTTAGACTTTGCTTTAACAAGAGTCTCTTCTCTTGCAGTATCAACATTTCCTGCTCCACTGGATTATCTACCAGTACACTACTGTGCTGTTACTTCTTGGTTTAAAAAAAGGGAGGAAAAAGGTCTACCTTGACCCCTTATTCTCTTCCAGGTTTTACTCTATTTTTCTTTCAGCAAAACACCTCTTAAATCTCTGTAATCACTCATTTCACTTTTCTTCTCATTCTCTCTGGAAATCATTGCAGTCTTTGGTGTGCGCCACTTTAGCGAAATCGCTCTTGTCAAATGCATGTGGGACTTCTGTTGGGAAAGATGGTGTTCAATACTAGGGCTTCAGTTTACTCAGTTTGTCAGCAACCTTTCCCACTGATGATCACTCCTACCTTGTCAAAACATTTTCTTCATCTAGATTTTAGGAAACCATGTTATCTTCATGACCTGCATATAGTCTCAGGGCTTTAAACAATAAGTATGCATTCATGAATTTCAAAGCATACCTCCAGACCAGACACCTCATCCAAACTTGACACTCATCCATCCAGTTGTTCAGTGTATATACTCCATTGGATGTCTAATAGACATCTCCAGCTTAACAAGCTCAAACCGAAGCTCTTGAATTGTGACAGCCAAAACCTACTCATTTCATAGCCCCCTCTATCTAAACAAATGGCAACTACATTTTTCAGGTTGAATAGACCCAACATGATGATGATATCCTCCATAGTCTTTATTCTTCATATCTGCAAATGCTATTCACTCATATTTGCAAATGCTTATAAAAACTCCTCTGTCACTATCATCCTCATTCAAATCATCATTTTTTCTCTCCTGGATTATTGCAATAATCCATAACTTGTCTTTCTTCTTAAGCCTTCCACACAGGCAAATTATACCCCAACCAAACTAAAATATCCACACTAAAGGAGTCATCTTACAATCAATATGGCTTATGTCCTTTTTCTTGAGGAAGTAGAAGCAGATGTGGGTTCAAATTCACATTCTACCATTTACAGTATGAGTACATTATGAACATTTTTACCCATTGCTCTTTCTTTTAAGAAATGTGTATGTAATTTGCTCTCTCTACTCCACAGAGATTTAAAGGGCATTAAACAAATAAAAAAACACATCTGTGTATGTGAAATTGGTAAAATGTTACCCAAATATAAAATGATAACAAGGGGCTCCTGGGTGGCTCAGTTGGTTAAGTGTCTGACTTCGGCTCAGGTCATGATCTCGCGGTTCATGATTTCAAGCCCCGCGTCGGGCTCTGTGCTGACAGCTCAGAGCCTGGAGCCTGTTTCAGATTCTGTGTCTCCCTCTCTCTCTCTCTGACCCTCGCCCATTCATGCTCTGTCTCTCTCTGTCTCAAAAATAAATAAATGTTAAAAAAAATTTAAAAATAAAAAAAATAAAATGATAACAGATTGATAGTATAATTATTATGACAAGCAAATACATGAGTCTATACTGTATAATATTTCAAGTGTCATAAAATATTAATAACTTCAGATTAATATAAACCATAATAACCACCACTTCATATAATGTATTACACAAAATGGGGAAGGGGAGAAGAGTATAGCCCAGCCACTTGAGATGGACTTGTAAAGATTTATTAAGCCCAGGGAACAATCTGCTGTCTAGCAAATTGGCATTTGAGGGGTGTCACAAATAATAATGTACTATACAGTGCACAGGTGTCCAAAGGCTATTACAATCCAAGCATTTCACTAAAATTGTATGAAAGTAATAACATGGTTGCTATGAGAAGGGTACTCAGAAAAAGAGCTTTTTAAAAAACCTATTTAGTACAATCACTGCTGCCTTTCGTCCAATAAAACTATAGCTCAAGAAAAAAAAAAAAAAAAAACCTGGAGAAATTAAATCCTCTGTTCCCAGTTCAGCCACTACCTCTTTAAGTAATAACAACAGGATAAAATAATTATACATCAGAAGGGTGTCTGAAACTCTAGGCTTGTTAGATTCAACCCACATACAAGGGATTGTTGAAAGCTGACCGAGGGCCTGGAAAGTATGGGACCTCCCCATGTCAGCCTACTTTTTGAATGAATTAAATGAATCCTTTACAGTAAGAATTTGTTATGAAATATTTTTTGGTGTACTTAGTTTGGAATATTGTATATGTCTCTAGCAAAGGCTTGGGACCTTTGATGCATGCGTTTTGTTGACCGTGTCCTTGTGTCCGTTCTAGACTGAAATTTTCATATGTTCAACTGATTATTTAGTTAAAACTTCCCACAAACACAGGTTGAATTCTGAATACAAAGGAAATACTAAAGCTCAAATGCTTTTTCTGTGCTATACTCTTAAATCCAGGATTATACTTTCTATCTTATGAAAGATTGGAGTTTTAAAATGTTACTCAGATACTGAGATACATCGTTTTCTTTATGGGCAGAAGTTGAGTCCATGTACAATAAAGATTATAAAAGGGTATCATAATTATAATTGCCATTCTTATAAACCATTTTAGTCTTTTTCTTCTTTTTTCTTTTCTTTTTTTTGTTTCTTTAACCGATTTCCCTATCTGGTAGGAATTAGGCTAGGTATTAGAGCCACAAGGTTAAGCAGGAAAGATGTGGTCCTTGATATGTTCTTACTATATAACATTCAGATATACAGGCTCTTAGTTTCTGACATCTCCAGACTCCATTTCCCTCCCCTTGTTCTTTTAGATCCTCTTCTTTCTTCGCATGAACTTTTGAGGTCCTGCTCCATTTGAATTCTGTTTCAAGCTCACACTCTTTCATGTGGGGATTGAGTCTAGAGCGGTTTTCAGGCTGTCTGTTGTGAAAGCTCGCAGCATCCTGATGGCTCCAGCCCCTTTCATCATTTCAGTGGGCCCCTTGCAGTTACTCTGGACTAGGAGTTTGAGCTAAGGTCCTCACACCAACTCATCCTTTGCTTGGAGTGTCTCCTGGCTGTTGGAGGTCTTCTTGTTCCCACCTCACTCCCTTTTGCCTCATTCTGCATAGCTGCTGATACCACACACGTCTTTTAGGTGCCTTGGTTTATCCACACCTGCTAATATTTGGGGCGAGGGGGTTACAGATACATTTTCACCTCTTTCCCTTATTGATACCTGCTGTGAGCTTTGGTTTTTTCCTCTTCTAGTTGGTCTTTCTCTTATTTATGGGGGTTACAGGGAGATTCAAAAACTCTGCCACCACTGACATCCTCCCAGAATTCAAAACATGTAGTTTTGAACTTGTCTGGACAAGTAGAGAATCTCTGGGGATGGAATAAAGCTAAGATTTATACACACGCCAGAAGTTATAACAGCACAGCTGGTCTGCACACAGAACTGGAAACTGTGAATCAGGCAGTTGTTCATCAATATCCGAATGTTTTTATTCTTGGAAAGCTTTCTCTCAGGCTGTTAAATCTATACTCCACTAGCATTCTATGAATATGTACACATACATATAGACTGCAGACAAAAAAGTGTACACATAATATTTTGAAAATGGGAGCCAAACGGGGATGTTACATTACCACCTGTGTCTAATTAAATATTTGTGGTAATTTAATGTAATTAAAAATTAAACAACCATTTGGTACAGAGTAATATATCATATTTCCTCCATCAGTTATGTGTTTCAATATGCTCTGTGGTTGATTGTTTTAACTTGGACTTGGTGTTAATAGCTTCTACTGCTGGTTGAATTTTACATTTAACATAACCTCTGCTTGCATCTCTCGGTTCCACCTTGCATCCAGTTAATTCTTTCTTATTGTGAGATCTTAGCTAGAATGTCATTTCCTTAAAAAGCTTTTCCTGACCACTCCACACCCTGACACCATTTACAATCTGTTTCTTCTTTTATTCTTTGTGACAATTGGGGTCCCCCCCACTCCCTTTGGTAGCACCTAGGAAGGATCAATGCTTGAATAAACAGCCAAACAGTCTCCTTCTGATCTGCATACTCTGTTTTTTTTTTAATTGTGTGATTTGAGGAATGAGGTAGAGTCAAAACCTTTCCTAAAGATTTTAAGTGTCACATAACACAGAGCTTCCACTGTTTCTCGAATGTCTGATGCTCTGAAATATGTGACTTAGTTGATAATTATGTTGTTGGAGTAGGAATCACCGTCCCTAGATTCTCTTGTGAAGGCACAGCCAGAACAGTGTCATGTAACTGGTGTTGGTGGTGGTCTTCTTCTTTTGTCTGCACGATTACTCTTCTACAGTACTAGGAACCACACTTCTAAATTGTTATATTTACATAACTTGACCACTCTTGCCTTAGGGTTAGACAACTAAACTAAATTGGCACTAAACCAAATTGCCTTAGGGTTAGACAACTAAGCCAAATCAGAATTTCTTTGCAGGAACATGAAAACCAGAATCTAGGGGCATGTGCGTGACTCAATCGGTTAAGCGTCCGACTTCAGCTCAGGTCATGATTTCATGGTTCATGGGTTGGAGCCCTGCATCGGGCTCTGTGCTGAGAGCTCAGATCCTGGAGCCTGCTTCGGATTCTGTTTCCCTCTGTCTCTGCCCCTCCCTCACTCATGCTCTGTCTCTCTCTTTCAAGCATAAATAAATATTAAAAAACATCAGGATTGAATATAGCTGTTCTTTTCAACAGAGGATCTGTAAACCTCAGAGATATGGTCAGCCGTGTCCTACCATGTGAACTTGTCATAAAGTAAAGTATTCTGTGAGCTAGAATGATGATGCAGTCTGGTGGACATGAGAGATAGGGAGGTGTTGTGTTTGTATTTGTGGCCCTGGCTGTAGTTTATTTCCGAGGTCTGACTGGATCTACGTCTTTCAGCTCTCTAAGGAATTTTTGTGTTCTAAAATTACTTTTTCTTTTAGTACAATCCCATTGAGTGGGTTTTTGTTAGTCATAATCTGCAGAGACCTAATAAAAATACTAATTATTAGCTATTGAATAAGCATATGACACAACATTTAAGAGTTATAAATTCCTATTGCTTTCAGTTGAGGAAATGAGCAGTCACTGTGACAAGAGAAGGTTCATTCTCCATACAGCACTTGATTGTGTTAAATAGGGTGTGCATAACTATTCAGGATTTGTTGTTCATTTGGCAATTGATATCTGAAGTGAACTTGAGATTCATCTAAGCCATTGAACCGTGTCTTCAGCATCTTCCGGATGTGTCATCCTTCTTAAGTAGAGCTCAGCAAACTTCCTTAATAACAGTTACAGAGCTCATGTGAAGCAGTGACATGAATATAACCTAGACTGTCTGAGACCCAACTGTAAATAATTAATGCTCTCGTTTAAAATCCTCCTGGCCTATCGTGGCACCACTAAGAGATGGGGGTATGAGGAAAACACTGGGTCTAGCTATCAAATTGTTATCTCTGCCTCGGGCGTGGAAACCATCTGGGGCAGGAGATAAACCTAAGTCTCTATGCATCTTCAAGGAGCTCTTTTGCTCCTGCTGTTATCACAGAAACTCCCTGTGGATGCTTTCTCAAGTCCCAGCCACTGATAGAATGTTTGAACCTAACTCAGTTATTGATTCTGTGATCCAATACCTCCAAAGGTTGATTTTCATACTACATGCTTGAAACATGCTGAATCAGAGTCAAAGACAGGAAAATTTGTTAAATTGTAGTTTATAAAATGAAAGAATAATTTTCCCTACCGGTTAGCTCTTCGTTAGCTCTGGTTAGAATCAGAGAGAGAGACAAATACAAAGTTTAGGGCCTTGGCAGGTAGCAGCTACACAGGTAAGTCAGAGCAGACCAACAATATGGTAACTGATTTTCCTCTCTGACTACCAAAAATAGATTGAGGAAGAGGTGCCAAACTAACAGATGTTTTCAGTGTAACTTGGACCCTTCTGCCGATCCAGAATAAATCTCAGCTTCCCGGGATTTATCTTCTACTGTTCATTTGAATTGCTGGAGAATAAAAGCCATACCTTCTTTTAATTTTTTTTGTGAGGTTTTGCTCTTATGACATCAATAAAATTAAGGAAATGAAGTGAAAAAAAGGAAAGTACTCAGGTTTATAAACTTATTGATAAACTAATTGTAAACAACTAATCAATATGTAAATCAGGAGCACGCCATAGTAATCTGTATCAGGGCATTTGAATTAAGTGACTAGAAAATTCCAAATTAACTTTTTCCAACAATTTCTGATATTTCAGGTATTTTTTTGTATGTCCATATGTATGAACAGTCAAATATCTTCATACTATTAGGTTATTATTTCCATTCATTTTCATATTTTAGATTGTATGCCTCCCTTGTTATGTTTAGAGCCATTAGGCATGAAACCTACATGGTTAAAACTGTAATTGCTAAGTTGTTAAGTGTTGTCCATAATTGCTATTACCCTGGCTAATGACACCATAGAAACAATGATAATCATAAAAAAAAGAGAAAATTGGACATTTTAAACAGAATAGTGTAGATTAAAACAGGACTAACAGACCTTATGTGGAAAGCCTATATTTAAGTAAGAAATATCCTTTTTTCTTGGACTGAGATTTCCCTTCAAAGGCATTATTTGTTTGTGACTCTCGGTATACACTCAGTGTCTCTACATCATGGCATCAGATTGCTGGAACATAGAGAAAGTTTGTCATAATGAAATGTCATTTCTTCCTAAAAGTCTTGGGCATTTAAATCTGTAGAAGTAATGAAGCTGATATCATCAAACTATCCCCTACTCTTTAAAATTAAATATTTTTTATTGATTTTTGCAAATGTATGCCAAAGTCAGCATTTTATCGTAATTTCTTATGGATTTTTTTCTTTCCATGGAAATCTATTAACTCGAAGTCTAAACTTTAAGTGTTTTTTCTGTTTGTTTTATTTTGTTTGTTTGTTTTTTTACTTTGCTGAAATTTGTGTTATAATGTTAAATTTCTTGCCAGGCAATAATTTTAATCCCTTTTAAGTACATTGTTACTCTTTTTGATTTTGGTGCCAGTTGTTAGAGCAAGATGAGAATTATCATGGCATGTGCAGAATTAGAAAGTATTTTTAGGGATCTCTGTTCAGGGTAGGAGGCAGACATCAACAAGGTAACTGCTATTTCAGATGCAGTGGGAAGTTACTTATCAAATCTGTTTCACCAGCTCTAGCAGCTGTGAACCACATGAGTAGGAGAGAGAAACTCTCCTGAGCTTCTGTTTGTCCATGTGGAAAACATGGAAAATAAAGAATCCTGGGAACCCTATCACTCAAACAATGTAAGGGGAAAATAGAATAATTTACATAGGAGTGCCTGGGTGGCTCAGTTGGTTAAACATCCTGCTTTTTGGCTCAGGTCATGATCTCATGGTTCATGAGATCTAGCCCTGAGTCTGACTCTGTGCTGACAGTGTGGAGCCTGCTTGAGATTCTCTCTCTCTCTCTGAGAATGGCCTCCCTCTCTCTCTCTCAAAAATAGATAAACTTAAAGAATAATTTATATAAAGGAGCTTTATAAACTGTCAAAAGCTGACCAAAGGTCAGAGGCTGTCAACTTCCCTGTGAATCTGGTAAATGTTTTTGTTTCTTTGACCTACGTAGGTAGATCAGGGTCTGAGTCCTCCAGGGACGTTCTCAAGCTCCATGTAAGAAACTCTGTCTCTGATTTCCTGGGAACGTAGGAATAGTAAACATGGTTCACTGAATGTCTTTTGGGCACCCAAAGAAAAAAAATAGCTTAGAGATACGAGCCTTAAATACAACAAATCCTTTACATTACAAATCCTTTATATTTTGTTTTTATACTTAATGAATTTTGGGGTTATTGGGAATTATATAGAGATAATTTTTATTTCTTGACTAAAGATAAAATAATAAGAAAACAGCATTTCTCATGGAAAAGGGGAAATAAAAAGTCTTGTCTTTTCATTTTTTTATCCATTCAAGTCTCTGAATTTCATATAGACATTCTAGAATTGAAACAAAAGCATGAGTACTGAAGTAGTTAAATATATGTGTGTTTAATCAAGTTCAAGCACAGCCACTAACACTGCCCATACATATGTGGGATTTCACTGTTCATATCTGCACATTAAGTATTTTGATGAGACACTGCTAATTTTATGAACTCTATATATGAAATGTAGAAGAAAAGGAGAAGATCTGATGTTATCCTAGAGATATGTTACTTGATTAGCAAAATTATTGACAAAAAATAACAGTATTTTGTTTATAATGGTACCTTCCCTCTACATTTCTAAATTATTATTTTTTCCCTTTGAGCCTAGCTTTTTTGATGACCTTCAAGCCTTTGGGGCTGTAATCAAATGAGAGGATTTATTTTTGAATGTTAAGAGTGAAGGTGGTCATGAAAATAAAAGCTCTAATTATTATAAGGTTGAATATGGCATATTAGACTACAAAATATTAAATAGAATTTATTAGCTAATAATTCAGTTCTAAGTGCTGCCTTGAGCTCATCACCTCTTTTAGGGCACTACGGGAAGGGGCTGTGTTGGGAGGCTATAAGTCAAGTGCATTTTGTCATGGCTACTTTGTCACACACTGTATGATGCTCATGTATGAACCTGCTCCCCTCTCTCAAGACTGGCATGTTTCCATCTGATGTCTTTAGGTCAGACCTGCAGGGCACGGTTCAGGAGAAGAAATAGTCTGGACCTACTATACAGAACAGCTTATTCCATTTTTGTCTTGAGAGATGACTTCTAAGTCTTGCCGGATGATGGTATTCAAACTACTAGCAGAGGAGTCTCTCTCAGAAATGTTATTCCGGGAAGTCTGAGGTGGAATCAGACTGGTGGTATTTACTTGCAAGTCTCTCCGGGCACCAGCAGCTTCTCATCTATAAGAAAGGGACTGTGATAAGCTCAGCCTCATCAACTCTGATATTTAAATTTTGTCCAATATAGACTCTGCAATTAAACATGTCTGAAGTAACAGATATAATTAGACAAGTGGAAAGTAACAGATACAAAGCAGGCCTTGCAGGCAGTGCTGAAAAATAAAAAGCAGTTACCCCCAAGAAGATAACAAAGCAATGTCTTTGGCTTTGTAAATGCTTTTGGAAATGACAAGCCCATTAAATCACCAGATTCACAGATTTTTCTGCAGAGTATATAGACTTGCTTCAATAGAGGATGTACTGACTATTACAGGAAATGCATTGAATCACAGGAAGAGTTTAAAATGAAAGATTCCCTGAAGGCTTTTGTGTTCATGTGATATGACCATCTGGTAAAGGAAGTAAGTAGAATGATCAAGACTTATATGTAAATTTGTTAGACTCTGAGTCTCTTTGCTGTCCAAAAGTCCACTTTTCCTATTTCCACGTAAAGTGCTGGTAAGTGCAGATATAATCTTAAAGAGATTTCTAAATGACACATTCTTAAACTCAATACTTGGAATAGACAGTAACACCTTGATTTGCAAGCACAATTTGTTCTGGAAACATGCTTCTAACCCCAAACGCTTGTATATCAAAGTGAATTTCAAGAACCATTGGCTCATTTGTGATGTTCAGCACGTACTACTCCTATTGCAAGACATCGCTCCTTTATCACGTTAAAATTTATTAGAAATGTTTGCTGGTCTTGTGGAACACTCGGAGAACACGTTACTCGCAATCCAGTTTCATTGTATTTTTGTGGAACACCTTTTATCTATGGCAATGAGGTTTTATTATTTCTCATTCATCATGATTTAGTCCTAGACTGGTTTCTTCTGCACATCTATGGCACACGCAGGTTACTGCTTTCCCTTTGTTGTTCTCTCTTCTGAGTATGAGAGGAAAATCATTTTAGTAAGCATGGATGAGATAGCAGTATTTCCGAGAGCTGAATGAGAGAAATATCAGAGTTTATAGAGCTTTCAACACAAATTCAGATTTTCTGTTTTTCTAAATCATCTCTGGTGGCACACCCAAGAGATCCTTCCTTAGAATTCTATATTTCTAGCTTCTTAGGTAGCTTGCTTGCTTGCTTACTTGCTTATTTATTTATTTATTTATTTAGCCTTCATTTTTGGGGACGGGAAAATACCACCACCAATGAAACCAAAAACTGCTTTTGCCTTCCTCACTAGTCAGGTAAATGATGAGAAAACATAACCTAAGGCTGACCTAGAGGTCATTTTCTGAATTAGCTCACGGAAGAGTCTGTATTTATGACCCAAACCCAACCACTGAATGAATCTCCATGTGTGTGTTGCAGAACTAAGCAGAAATTACTCTTTCGTCGTCAGTAGAGCAGAAGCAGTAACATCCTTCTAAGGACAAAAGACGGAAACTCTCTTCATTTATTCTCCTGTGGTGCCACCCAATTTGAAATAATTAATTACCTAGCTACCCATGTTATATGTGACTACCTGTATATTACGTATACTTTTATAGGAAGAATAACTTTACCAAACATTCAGGAAAATATGGTACCTTGTTTACATTCTGGATGATGAATACCAGCAAAAGTTTTTCTCCTTTTGTGTGCTCTTTTTAGTACTGCCTACAAACATACATAGTTTTTTAAAGAACACATTTATTTTTATACTGTTTGATACTTTGCTTTTTATTTTCAGCTTGACCTTAGATCATATGCATATTTTCTTCATTGCTATCTGCATTTCACACTATTTCTATGGCAGCATAATGGGATGTTTTATTTGTATGTAAATAAATCATTTCTGGCTGATGTAACCTTAAGATCGACTCTAGTTCCCTGTTATAGATGATGCCACAACGGAGATAGGTGCCTGCAATAGGGTACTTGAAGTATATCAATTTTTATATAGTAGCAGGTTGTGATTCCACATGTTTTGGCTTCTCTGGTGTTCTGGCTCTCTATTCCTGGGCTACAAGCCACCCTCCACTTAATGACATAAGGCTACAACTGTTTTATTATGCACATGGATTTGGTGGTCAGGAACTTGGATAGGACACTGTGAAGATAGAATGATGTTCAGGGCTTCTGCTGGGAAGACTGAAATGGCTGGGGGTAATCTGAGTGACTGGAGGCCACAATCATCTGGAGGTTTCTTTACTCCCATATCTGGCTGCTGGCCGGTGATGACTCAAAGTCTGGGCTCACCTAGGACCATCTCTCAGAATGTTTACACACAGGCCCTCCACATGACTTGGACTTCTCACAGTGTGGCATGTGTTCTGAACGAGAGTATCATGCCAGGGAACAGCTGACACAGTGTTCCAAGTGTCCAAGGGGACCAAGATGCTGCAAGGAAACTAAATCATGTGGGGCTTTGTAGGGGACAGCCTTCTTTGGATTTAGCTTTAGAAACCACTGAAGTGGAGGGGTGTCTGAGTAGCTCAGTTGGTTGAGCGTCCAACTTCTGCTCAGGTCATGATTCCACAGTTCGTGGGTTTGAGCCCCGTGTTGGGCTCTGTGCTGACAGCTCAGAACCTGGATCCTGCTTGGGATTCTGTTTCCCTCTCTCTCTGCCCCTCCCCCCACTCATAATCTGTCTCTCTCTTCTTCAAAAATAAGCAAAAACATTTAAAAAAAACAAACAAAAATAAAAAGTTACTGAAGTGGCTTCGATCCAATTCTCTTATTACAAAAAGTCAGTAGAGCCAATTGAGGTTCAAGGAAATTAGACTCCCTCTCTTAATGGGGCCTGGTAAAGTCACATTACAGAAGAACAAATATGATAGAAGGTATTTTTATAGCCACCTTGGCCACACATGTGAGTTACTACAGTATTATTTCTGGGGGGACAAGATTTTAAGTGTATATATTAATTATGTGGTTGAACTGTGGAAACAAAGCTCCATTTGGATCAGAGTGTTTCTACAAACTGCTTTCCCAACCCAGAGAGATAAATGGCTTTAATGCCGCTCAGTAAACCATTAGCAGAAGGTGATTGCTTCAGTCTTTGTCACTGAAACCTCAGAGACCACTTTTCAGTGGGGCCACAGTGTTTCTGATTCACCTCTTTGTTTTGACTTGGAGCCAGATCTATTCTCAATGTTTAGTTCTTTTTTCCAATTATAAAAGTAAACATGCCCTGAGGCATATGCTTATCATCTCCTCTTTCTATCTGAAAGCTGTTGGCTAGGATTATGCAAAGTACCTGATTTAGTTGATTAAGTAAGTAATCCATTTAGGTTTTCATTCTTGCATGAATTCATGGATACATACATTTATTCCTTTAACAAATGTTTATTGAGTAGTTTTTTGCTAAGTGAAATACATTGTGAATAAAGGTATGATCCCCACTCTCATGGAGCTTAATGGATTTTAGGGCAGAGTAAGAAGAGGTATTAAAAATGCATATCATAGGGGCACCTGGGTGGCTCAGTCAGTTAAGCATCTGACTTCAGCTCAGGTCATGATCTCACAGCTCGTGGGTTCGAGTCCTGTGTCAGGCTCTGTGCTGACAGCTCAGAGCCTGGAGCCTGCTTCGGATTCTGTGTCTCTGTCTGCCTCTCAGCCCCTCCCTGACTCAGGCTCTGGCGCTCTCTCTCTCTCTCTCTCTCTCTCTCTCAAAAATAAATAAACATTGAAAAATTAAAAAAAATAAAAATGCATATCATAGTACGCATACAATAGCATGTTGTGATGAATGCAGTGAAAGATAATGATGAGAGTGATGTGTGGAAAATGAGGAACCTGGCTGTTCAAGAGGTAGAAGTAAAGCATTTCAGCCAGGAGACAGCATCTGAAAAGGAAATTTATAGTTGAAGAATGGAAGGCAGGGCAGTTTCCCTAGTGCAGTGAGTAAAGGTGACAATAATGCAAAAGCTTTAGTAAGGTGGGCAATGGTCTGGTCCTGTAGGTCAGTTGAATAGTCTGAATTCTCTTCTCAGCATGAAGTAAAATGATGAAATGGCCTCAAGGTGACATCATTTAAATTTTTTTTTTTTTAAATTGAAGTATAAGTTTAATTGAAGTGAAGATATACAATGTTAGGTGTCAGGTGTACAACACAGTGATTGGACAACTCTGTTAGGCTCCACTCACCATGTGAGCTGCTACCGTCTGACATGTGACATGATCTACCTTAATCCTTCAGAAGAATTATTTGGGTAGAGAATAGTGTGAGGAAGGTTAGAAGGATTCCATAGAGATCAGGAAGGCACCAATTTAACAATTCAGTTGGGAGATCATCCTGGTTGGTAGAGGAAGTAAAGAGCATGGGAGAGCTTTCAGATATATCTTGAAATTTAAGAACATTGGTGATGAATGAGTTGTAGGTAATATGGATAAATTGCTCAGAGTGGCTCCTTCGGTGGAGCTGTCTATCCTTAAGGACAGGAAAGCCACACAAGGATGAATCATGCTCTGCTACACATCAGTCAGATGGCAGGTGGCCGGCAGTGACTTGAGGAGGCAGCTCCATAGTGTGGAAAGGAAGATGCCCTTTCCACTGTGGAAAAAACAACACGAGGCTGTTGTTAAAAACTGTGGGCTGAAGTTAAAAACTACTGCCACATTCTCAAATAGTCCCCAAAGCCCTAAGGATATTATGGTTGGAGGAAATAAAGTACAGGTGAGCAGCAGAAGATAAGGTCCGAGAGATAACAGGGAGCCACTTTGTCAAGACTTTGTAAGTCATGGTAAAGACTTAGGATTTCAGTAGGAGTAAGATGGGAAGCCATTGGAGTTTTTTGGTACAGAAAATAGGTACGAGCTCATCATGTTTTAATAGAATTACTCTGAGCTGAAGTGAAATTGTAAAAGAGCAACATCATTTAGGGAGACAGATGAGGAAAATGAGTAAATCATGGAGACAGATGATGGTAGCTTGTACCAAGATGTTGGTCCCGAAGGTGGAAAGCAGCGGTCAAATTCTAGAAAATCTTTGCAAGCCATTTGCTTCAGAAATAAACAGTTTGGTAACCATAATTCCTTGCATTATTCCAGAAAGCATAGGTTGAAATGGCATTCTGGGTTGTACTGAAACAGCATACCTAGCAGAAGAAGAGTTGTTACATTCCGTGGTAATGTGCCAAAGGATGAAGCTAACCCCATGTCCATTTTGGGTATGAAAGTAATTTCTTTATGAAAGCATTGAAAACAAGGAGCTGCAAGTGTTTTCCACTCGTGTTGTTTTTTTCCCCTGCAATGCAAATTTCCTATATGTATGTTTCAAAGTAAAATAAATTGATTCTTGGAGACATGCACTGCTATCCTTTAGAGGATAATACAGACCTCAAAGTGTTTTAGATCAGATGCTTAAAAGTTCTATGTGCATATATCTTGTTGGATTATGACTCAAACAAATGAATTTAAAAAAGAAAAAAAAATATGATAGAAAAATATACGCACATAATGAATATTTGATCATTATTAAGGAATTGTGGTCATAATTTTAGGTATGATTTGTGATATCATGGTTATGTTTTTAAAATGTCCTTATCTTTTGCATGTGCATACTGAAAAATTGATTGAAACTGTAGAATGTCTAAGATTTGTTTGAAAACAAGCTGTTAGGTGTATTGTGTATATGTGTGTTGGGAGATGAAATGGATGGGGATATATTAAAAAAAACAAAAAAACAAGACTGGCCATGAGTTTATAATGGGTAATACTGTAAAGTGTGTTTATAAGGCTTTACTACACTATTTGGTTTACTACACTTTCGGTATTTTGCATATTAAAATGTTTTTAAAGTGAGCTGTTACATTTGTAAAACAAGTGACATGATAAATTGTATGAGACTGGTTGCCTGCCCAGGAGCATCCTATAGTGTGATGATAATCAAAGATGATCAGCTCATAGGTTGGTATGGCTCATAGGTTGAGAAATTAAATTTCCCAAGGCATCTAGAATTAGTTGAACTTATGTGACTGATTCATATTAATCAAGTTCAGAACATGAATTTAAAATTGAAGATAACTTTTATTAGTGATCAGAATTCTTCAGCATTTTACTACATACACCCCCTGCATGTATCAGAATAGAAGGTTATAGAGGTGCAAGGTACTACAGGAAAAAGAAGTGCACCATTTTGAAGGATACTTTATCCATGACTTGGTGAGGCCTGGTGAGCCCTCTCTGATCTAATAAAGGACAACTCTCTAGGGATCAGAGGCCAGTGCTTTCTCCGAATTCTTGGTCTGTGCTTGACATATGTACGTTATCAAATTCTATGTTTTTCTGTCCCATTCTTTTGGACCCTTTGATCATATTCAGCTGCAAAGTCATTCAAGTGATAGTTTTAGACAGATATTCTAATGTACTCACTGACTGTGAGTCAGGAAGCATTCTAGTCATGTGTCCATCACCATGGGTTTTTTCTCATAGATCTCATTCATGAATTGTTACTTGTAATATCATCCTGGGGGTAGTTACCATGACATTTGGTCATATCTTGGGGTTGTCACAGAGAATAGAGAGCCACCGTGTTAGGTACCCTTTCATGTTTACAGATTTTGTAGATGGGAACTGGACATCTTAGGAAGACCATCTATCTACCAAAATAATCCTGGTCCACAGCCCTGCATCTCGATCTAAAATTCTGCCCTTCAATTAAGTGTCCAGTTTTTTATTGAATTTATAAAATCTCTATACCTTTATGAAAAACATGTTTCCCAAAGGAAATAGTTGATGTTGTGTTTGTAAAACTGGGTCTTTGGCTATAAACCTCAAGAATGTTAAGGTTATACTATTACTGTTTTCAAGGGTCCACATAATTTTCTAGAAATACATTTTACTTTAAAATTCACTATATGATATATAATTTTTACTATATAATTGAAAGGAAATTGTATACCAACTCTATTTGATATAGAAGTGTTCTAGACAGAGTCATGACGTTCATTCTCCTTTCCAGGTGCCCTTCCTAGATCACTCTTTTGTTATAAGCTTAGTCTAAGACCAAGTACATTACTAGTAACAACCTCACATAGAATAAAATGCACATTTAATAAATGGTAACAATTTGTCTACCTAGTATGTTAGGTGTGCATCATCATTACACATGAATTTTGGGGGAGATGGAAAAAGTAATATAACCTCTTTATAAAATTACAGAAATAATTTAGGGAGATAAAACACTCAAATTCCCAATCAGTGATAACCATTATTAAAATTTTGCATGAACTTTTCCATGTGTTTTTTTCCCCCATGCATCTATTTACATATAGATTGACATACAAATATAGTTACATGTTTTTGAACAAGAGTGACATTTTTTATTTATTGAGGTGAAGTTCATATACTATAAAATTAACCATTGAAGGTGAGCAATGTAATGGCATTTAGTACATTCATAGTGTTCTACAAAAAACACTTCTATCTAGTTTCAAAATCCTGGCATTTCCATCACTCCAAAATAAAACCCTATATGCGTCAAGCACATTCTCCCCAGTCCCTTTCCCCCAACCAGCTACTAGCTGTCATTAATATTCATTCTATCCCAAAGAATTCATTTATTGTAGACATTTCATATCAAAGGAATCCTTAGTCCCTAACCTTGTATATCCAGCTTCTTTGACTTAGTATAAAGTTTTCAAAGTTCCTCTACTATATAGGATGTGTCAGTATTTGATTTCCTTTTTCAAGGCTGAATAATACTCCATTTCACATATATACTGCATTTGTTTATCCATTAATTCATTGATGGACATTCTTTCTGTTGCCACTTTTTTTGGCTATTGTTACTAGTGCTATTATGAATGTATGTACACACATACATGTCTTTGTTTAGCACCTCCTTTCAATTCTTTTGGGCATATAACTAGGACTAGAATTGCTCAGTCATATGGTAACTCTATAACTTTTTGACAAATAGGAGTGGCTTATTTTATACATATGGTTGGGTAATATGCTTTATAAAACATTAAATGTTTTTTGATGACATTCTGCAATTACTTAAAAAGTTTCTCAATTTTGGCCATAAGTGGTATGCAGTTTTTATCAGACTTATAATAGAGGAAAATTTTTTTCCTCTTTGTGTAAGCCTGTGTTTCAGAGTAAATCATATGGAACTTAAGTGAAATCCATCACAGAAAAAAAATCTTTAGAACAAGCATTCAAAGTGGGGAGGGGGCAAGCATTCAAAGAAATATAACTGTTATCTATTTGTTTAGATAAAAGAGCTGTTCAATGCCACTTCATGAATGTCAATTTTCATGTACTGAATTGAAAGAATGAATATCAAGTTTTTTTGATAGCTAAACCTTTTTCTTCAAAAACAACAGAAAAAGAATGGGTCTAAGGTTATAACATTGTACAAAAATACATTTGTCAGATATAAAGTCAGTTGACAAAACTCAAGTTTGTCCCCACAATTAGTATTCGAGCAGCACTATAAACCAACTCAAAGAATTTAGAGAACTATGTATTTTTGTGTATGAGAAAGTACTAACAAAATTCTTACTCATTTAAACCATTCAAACATTATTTATTGTCAACTCTGTGACACATACTTTTCTAGGCAGTTGAGCTTCATCAGTGATCACAACAGACAAACATGGTCTCCCTCAGAGACTATTTAGAATGTTTACATTTTCCATTCTTTATGTAAATATAATTATTAATATTGATAAGTGCTAAGGATATGGAGTTGGAATTTTCCTAGAAAATAATTCCCTCGACTAGTGCAAAAATTGACCTAACTACAAATGTATAACCTGAGAATCACTCAACATTTTGCTTCATTTGAGCTATCAGTAGTAAATCTGAATAATTCATATAAAGGATAATTGTATCATATGATTCATAGCTATATTGTCCATTATTTTTTTTTTTTTAAACCTTTAGTCTTTCTCTTCCTATTTCAGAGAATGGCTTGCTATTTCTCAAGTCGGTTTCACTCTTCTTTCAACATTCCTGAACTGTATTTGTCTGCCTCCCTTGTGGTTGAGTTTGGCCATGTGAATGAGTAAGTGAGCAAGTGTGATATTGGCAAATGTTCTGTGCACCAATTCAAGCCATGGCCCATGTAAATCTTGAAAGGGAGATCTTGCCTGCTTCTCCCATCATGCTGGCTTGATGCAAATGGGCCCAGTAACCTTGGAAGTCATGTTGAATATAGTCAATTCAAAATATGTAAGGAGCATGAGTGCTGATTTTCCGCTTGGAGGAGAGCCACCTGCTTAATAGGACTACCCATTTTAAACCCCTGTTTAAGACATTTTGTGTATTACAGCAGCTAGAGTTACCTTAACTATTATATTTACCTCTATAAATAGCAAAGGAAGACCAAAATGTCAATGCATTGGGATGAAAAGAGCTATTTCAGAACGTTGAATTGAATATAAAAATAGTATTGGTTTCTCTAAAAATCTCTTTTCTTAAAAAAATATCATTATGTAATATATATATTTCCACTTCCTCCAAGTGGAGAATGAGTTGAGCAAGGTTGCTTCCCTTAGAATGAAAGCTTAAAGAGAGCCGGAGGAATTACGAATTTATTTTTTAAATTTTACTTGATTTTTTTTTGTTTGTTTCAGTTTTTAAAATTTAACTGAACTGCATCTAAAGGAAGATAATGAGGACACAATGAGCAGAAATGACATGAGTGAATTTTCTACGATGTTTTACCTATTGCACAAAAAACTCCATCAAAAATAACTAGAAAAATGCAATACTTGTAATCAATGTAACTAAGGATTAGACTATGATTTGAACCTAGTGGCAAGAGGATATAGGCAAGTCTTAAAATGAATAACATTAATTAATAAAAAGAATCATTGGGATGATCAGGGTTTTATGTTTTAATTTTAGTGTCAAAGAGGTTATGGGTCAGTAGAAAGTTAAGAAAATTAAGTGGCAAAATTAATGAGTAATATTTTCAAAACTAGGTCATTTTGAGGGGAAAAAATCCTTGGCAATTTAATTTTGCAGTTTTGGATTTTGTAAAGTAGTAATTAATAAAAATAAGTAACTGGGGTTTATAAACACAAAAACTATCCAGGACATTATTTATTAGTATTTTGATTCTTGGGCATATGGGTATAGTATTTGTTATTGAAAATGTCTGAAAAGTAACCTAAGGGTAATAGTGGACAAGTACAAAGGTTTTCCAGATGGGAGTAAATTAGATTTCAGAAGCTGAGAACAGAAGAGTCTGGTGTTCATCTATGTTACACTTTAGAATGAATTCTTAAGCTAATGGTTTGAGTGTTTTTAGAAAAGAAAATAGTAACCATTACCTAATGTCTTTAGTAAATTCAAGTCTTGCCAAATCAGCCTGCTATTCTTTTTTAAAGGGTAATTAAACTGACAGTTGAGGAAATTGACAGAGTTTTTTACATCTTAGTGTAAGCCAGGCATCTCACAAATATTGCTTATACACAGGAAAGAATCATATGCCACAAAATATCACCCTTAAGTGCAATTCTAGTCAATTTAGCAGTGGATGTGGAAGCAACTACTGCAAAGCTAACAAAAGTTGTTTTTGTTGTTGTTTTTACTTAAGCTTACTTAGGAAAACAAATCCTGTAATGACCTCACATTCAGTGGAAAAATAATCTTTATTTGGTTTGCAAGAGAACATGACCATATACCCATGATTTAATATTATAAATAACATTTTATAAAATTAGTGATTAGTCAGTAATTTGTTTTAATAGTATATTGCAATTTATTTAACTGACAAAATTCACAAGCAGCACACCACAAATTAAGTGCCATTCTGGAAGGTAATATGGTAGAAATACATATGTGTGTATACACATATGTATATACACATGTATATTTACACACACACACACACACACACACACACACACACACACACACACACCAGCTTCAGGAATGAGAAAATACATGATTCAGAAATATGCCATGATACATACATGTCTTATCTAACTGGAAAATCATCGGCTAAAATATGCAAAAGATTCTACTACACGTTGTAGAGATATCAAACAATCCCAGCCAGTAATCTAATAATAATGATAAAAAATTAACACTGATTTTAAGTGAGAAAGGAAGAATGATAGCAAATGAAATTTCTGATGATAACTTGGGCCAAGAGTGATAATACATAGTTAACAGTGTTCATTTTGAGCATTTCCGAATTTCCAAATAGCTGCACATGAATCGATCTGGTAATCTGCTGTGCAACAAATCACTTCAAACATAATGGCATACATGACAGTCATTTTATTATGCTCACAGAGTCTGTCAAGAACTTGGATAGGGCCTGTATTCCTTTCGTAAGGCCTCTGTAAGCACTTTTCACAAACGTGGTCATTTAAAAGAGCTGAAAGCTACTCTCACAGTTTTGGAGGCCAGAAGTCCACAATGAAGGTTTGTGTAGGGTGGTGGTCTCTCAGAAGACTCTAAAGGGAATCTGTCCTTTACTCAGTTTCCAAATGGAAAATCTAGACTTGAAAAGCATAGTAATTGAACTGAAAATTTCACTAGATGAAACCAACAGTAAATGTGAGTTCACAGAAGACAGAATTCATAACCTTGAAGATAGATGAATAGACTTGATCTAAACTGAAGAACAGAGAGGAAAAGACAAAAGGAAAATGAATAGAACCTTAGATGTTCAGATGATATGTGGTGAAATACCTAGTATTCATCTTATATTAATGAGAGTTCCCGAAGAATAGAGGAGAAAGGAGTCGAAAAGAAGAAATAATGGCCCCAAGGATCCCAAATTTAATGAAAATCATTAAATTAAAAATACAAGATGCTACATTAACCCTGGGTAGAATAAATGCTAACATAACATTGTAATATCTTCTGGACATTAACTCATTCTTCCCTTCGTAAATACTTAATAGATCCTGAGTTTGACTTGCGTGTGCCATTCAGCCTTAATGTGACACAATTATTTTTTGGGGGCGCCTGGGTGGCTTGGTCGGTTAAGCGTCTGACTTCGGCTCAGGTCATGATCTCACGGTCCATGAGTTCGAGCCCCGCGTCGGGCTCTGTGCTGACAGCTCAGAGCCTGGAGCCTGTTTCAGATTCTGTGTCTCCCTCTCTCTCTGCCCCTCCCCTGTTCATGCTCTGTCTCTCTCTGTCTCAAAAATAAATAAACATTAAAAAAAAATTAAAAAAATTTTTTTTAATGCTTATTCATTTTTGAGAGACAGAGACAGAACACAGTAAAGGAGGAACAGAGAGAGAGGGAGATGCAGAATCTAAAGCAGGCTCTAGGCTCTGAGCTACCAGCACAGAGCCCGGACATGGGGCTTCAACCCACGAACCGTGAGATCATGACCTGAGCTGAAGTCAGTCGCCTAAATGACTGATTCACCCAGGTGCCCCATCAATGTGAAACAGTTTTTTAAATTATTTTCTTTTATTTAAACCTCAGGGCATTATGATACTTTGGGTTTTCACTTGCAGTAAAATTATTGCTTGCCCAAATGGGTGAAAGGGAGCTATGGAATAACTTCCAGTTATGGAATGAATAAATCACGAGGATGAGAGGTACAACATTGGGAAGATAGTCAATAACATTGTAATAGTCTTATATGGTTTCAGATGGTCACTATGCTTGTGGTGAGCATAGCATAAAGTACAGAATGTTGAATCACTGCTATATACCTGAAACTTAGGTAACATTGTGGATCAATTACACTTCATTTGAAAAAAGTGAAAATACAAGGAAAAAATTAGTACTTGCCCATTAATTCCATTTCTTTTTTTTCTCATTTTTCTAGGGAAGGAATGGGCAGACTTTTCTATGAAGTTCCAGAGAGTAAATATTTTCAGGCTTGTAGTCTATACAGTCTCTTTTGTAACTACTGTATCATTTTTGTGTGAAAACCACCATGGACAATATGTAAACTAATAAACATAGTGTGTTTCAATACAACTTTTACAAAAATAGAAAGTGGCCTGGGTTTGACATGTAGGCTGTAGTTGCTGAGCCTTACCTGGGATAATAAAAGATGTGCTCCTTGGGTGGGGGAAAAAAAAAAAAAAAAGGAGATTTTGGCTCTGAAATTACATGCCCTTATCAGAAAAAAGGATTGTGATCCACGTAATTTTGAGAATGTTTACATTATGCTTTTATATTAGGAAAAGAACACTTTCCTTTTTAAAAGAAAAATGATCAAATTTGAGAAATACTAACCTTAAGGAAGATCTGTACTGGTGAACTACAGGCTAAACTTCTTTTTCAACAGTTAATATCAGTAATTTGGATGAAGTTACAAAATCTGGATGGAAAATTTAATACACATCTGGATGGAAAAATTTAGCTCAATAGATATCAATGTGAATTTGGTTGACAGAGTTCAATGAAAGTATGTACTTTCAATAGTAATACAAGCATGGGCTTCATCAACTCAAGTACAGCACATATTACCTGGAACAGTGCAATTCAAAATGTGGTCTTTAATTGCTTTCAGTCTCCAATAGTTTGCTACTGGTTTATGATGAAAGAAAGAAAGCAATTGAAAGAAAGCAATTAACTGAGTAATGTACTTCACTCTTTGACTAAAATGTTTAAATAAAACTTTTGTCCTCAATAGAGAGAGGGATAAAAGCCTACTGGTATTTCACTACAGATAGTATGAGAATTGCTGACCTGAGAGATACTCTGTGGTACTGATTGTACGTGTCTTTGGTGCTTACTCATACCTAAGTTTCTGGTACTTTCAGAGAGGAGAAATTAGGATAGTGGACAACCTGGAAATGACCTCAGTTGATTAGTGGTAGAATGGAGAGGTAGCAACAGGAGGTCTGATTATTTTGGAATTTGAGGAGTCATCATAGGAAAAAGAGCAAGTGCTTATTATGTGTAGATAGAAGAACCAAAAGGTACAAATTAGTGAGGGAAACATTTTGACTCAATAGTCAGAAGAAGCCTAATTCTTAGAGTGAAAAATGAGAGTATTCTCCTATAGGATGAAAATACTCTGCACTATTAGAGCTACTCAAATAATTTCAGTTGATAAGTTGAAAGACATTTGGTATAAGACTGATTCTTGGGGTGCCTGGGTGACTAGATTGGTTGAGTTCCGACTTTAGCTCAGGTCATGATCTCATAGTTAGTGAGTTCAAGCCGCACATTGGGCTCTGTGCTGACAGCTCAGAACCTGGAATCTGCTTCAGATTCTGTGTCTCCCTCTTTTTCTGCCCCTCACCCACTCTCAATCTCTCTTAAAAAAATAAAATAAAAGACTGATTCTTAAAATTTCTTTCCCAAACCAAGATTCTAGGACTCTAAAAATAGGATAAATAATCTAGTTTG
The DNA here is from genome assembly GCF_018350155.1 of Leopardus geoffroyi. Taxonomy (NCBI): domain Eukaryota; kingdom Metazoa; phylum Chordata; class Mammalia; order Carnivora; family Felidae; genus Leopardus; species Leopardus geoffroyi. The sequence continues at coordinate 93,738,686 of NC_059331.1, read as the reverse complement.
GTAGTAGGGTACTAGCTTGTGCTGAATATAATCCTCATTGAAGTCTGGAACTAATAGTGCTGCTGTCTATGTAACTTCAAGACCATACTAATTAAATGGGTAGGTCTTACTCTTATGACATGTTTTGGTTCCCTTAGAGGTGTAGAGTTTTGGCTGTCCTATTTAAAAAAAGTCACTCATCCTGATAGGGTATTATGTAATCTCCATACATTTTCTTCCTAAGTCTTTATTTTTGTTCAACAATATGCCTTTGGCCTTGAGCTATCCAGATATTTTTCTCAACATTATATCTCTTACTTCTGCATATGTATTGTAAAAGAATAAGCCAGTCTTGAAATATACTCAGGAACTAACTGTGAATTTGACAGTCACAGGTATAACTGAGATGAAGTGAAATATTATTTTATATCCTGAAATAACCTCCTCTCTTCTAAACTCTCATAGGAACTTCTTTATACTTTCTTTTTCTTTTCCTTTTAAAAAAATTTTCTCATTGCATTATATTTATCATTGTTTTATAATACATACATGCCAGAAATTCATCTTTTCTCTTGTTGGTCTCTCCTGAAATCAAAAGGCCTGCATAATATTTTATTTTCACACAATAGGTAGAAAACAGCCCTCAAATGGTAAAGGCTTCTTCCCTTGCAATTTTTACTATTTTGATACTTGTCTTGATACCAAATAAACAGTGAGTTCTTATTGAGTCATTGCTATGTCGAGTCTTTGTGCTAAACATACTGTTATCTCACTATTTATCCTCAGTCATGACTTAGCTCTGCCTCTCATCTGGGTAAACCTGGTGATTAACTACACTTGCTGTTACTAAAATGAAATTTATTTTTGGTTCATATGTGCCAAAGTAGGGAGTTTGAATTATCTTGACTTGCCCTTAGGGAACCATATATATTTAAGCCATTTATATATGTCTTATACCTTTAACATACTACCCAGCAATGATTGTGTCATATTGTTATATTTTCTATCTTTCCTTTTTTTTTTAAAAAGACATTTATTTATTTTTGAGAGACTGAGAGACAGCATGAATGGGGAGGGGGCAGAGAGAGCAAGAGGGAAACACAGAATCTGAAGCAGGCTCCAGGCTCTGAACTGTCAGCCCAAAGCCCGATGCGGGGCTTGAACCCATGAACCATGAGATCATGACCTGAGCTGAAGTTGGATGCTTAACCGACTGAGCCACCCAGGTGCCTTGTTATATTTTCTTAAAAGAATAAAAATCCCTTATATAAGGGTGACTCAATAAACATTTATTTCATGATTTACTAAATTTAGCCTGACATATAGACAGGTGTATACAATTACCCAAGACTACTAGGGAAGTAGATTAGATGGAGAAACCACCCATTCATGAGTAACTTATAAAGCAGAATAAGGTATATGGAGCAGCAGTGACCCTTTCTAAGAGTGGACCATTAGTAAACAGAGTATTTGTAAGACTGGGGATCCTAGTAAATAATCCTGGGGCTGAGGTGGAAATTGAACTCTGCAATCAGTCTTGTCATGTTCTTGGTGCCTATGCCAAATTTAGAGTGCAGGCTTTCAACTCTCATATGCCTGGGTTTCTGTTCTATTTGAGATGCTTAATTTTAAGTGACCATAGGCAAGTCATGTAATTTATCTGTTTCTCAGTTTCCTCATTGGGAAAATGGAAACAACAATACCTACCTCAGAATGGTGGTGAGGAGTAACTGAGGTAATCTAGGCTAAGCAGGAAGGAACATAGTATCCAGCACCAAGCAGGCACTCAGTGAATGACACTTCTTTTTCTTCTTTTATAACTGGTTCTGGAATCTGGACTTGGCTCTGGCTCATTGTTCACCCATGATATTCTTGCTTATATAGATCCTAATTCTAATATTTATGTCTTATTTTTGACCATATTCTAGCATCTAATTCATGTTCACTTCTTCTCTTGGCTTTTGTTGTTGTTTTGGCTTTGGGCACTCAGTTTCATTGTTATCCATTTCTCAGAACTTAATCTCACATGGTCCTCTCAAGAATGGTGAAAAAATAAACACTAACACAAACACAATGAAACAAAAAAGACCTGACTTTTCTTTAGAGATATATTTAAAAAAAATTTTTTAATGTTTATTTATTTTTGAGAGAGTGCAAACATGAATGGAGGAAGGGGCAGAAAAAGAGGGAAACACAGAATCCAAAATAGGCTCCAGGCTCTGAGGTGTCAGCACAGAGCCCAAAGTGGGGCTCGAACTCAAGAGTTATGAGACCATGACCTGGGCCGAAGTTGGACACTTAACCGACTGAGCCACCCAGGCCCCTAGGGAGTTACTTTTTCATCACTTGAATATCTGATGAAGTCTGCCTTCTGTATGTATAAATAATATTTGAACAAGACTTATACTAGCTTCCTAAAAGTTTTTGTATTTCTTTTTTACAAGACAATTTTGCTGATCAGAAAATGTTAATAATGGAATATATAGCAATATCTTTACATTTTTGTTTTGTCTCAATATTTTTCTGTTGCAGAAGAGTAATAATAACTTTGCCAGGTGAAACTTGATAGTATGTGAACCTTGGATTTAATATAAATGTAGTTTATGTAGCTATGTAATCATTATAACCTAAACTTATGGTTTTGTGGACTTGGACTCTGCTTTAGATAAATATTGTATTTTTAAATGAATAATTGTGTAACATATTCAGTAATGTAACAAAATAAGTAACCTGAATATTAAATAAGTTTTCTTTAAGAATTAGGGATTTTCAAAGTGCAATAAAAACTGGTTAGGTAAGCACATAAATAATTTTAGGTTTTCATAGATTTGATGCATATCCAAAGATTATCTGGATTAAGAAATTAGAATTTCTGTTAGTTATTAGTTTGTTTATTCTTACCACAAGGTTAGCCTCAACTATCAAGAATAGTAAGCCTTTAAATGTAGTTTGCATTTAAAATCTGAGAATGAAAAAGTATGGTGAGTTAAATTATCAGTAGCATATTTCTATATGTCAAATACCCACGTAAGAGACTATAGTAAATGAAATATGCATCTGCATTTTTAACTAAGAAACATTTACTAAAGAGCATCATAATAAAGGTATTTTATTTTTAAGAATTGATCTAATTCAGAGGTTCAACCTCACTGAAGAACTTCCAGGATAAAATCAATACATTGTAAGGACTTACGCCATATTGAATGAACATAGCCCTTCATCACTTTGCTTATGTATTTGTAGTCCACATATTACTGTTAACTTTTATATTCATGGCAGGTGCAGGAGTACAATCTGTCTCTGAAATATTCCTGTGATTATTCAAAAATGACAATTGTCAGGAGGTAAAAATACCAGACTAAATTACTCAATTATCAGTTGGTAATTAGAGCTGGACTTAGCTGAACAGGTGTGGTGTTAGCTGGGCTTCTTCATGCATCTACAGCTGTCTGTGAGATGTAGATCTAAGGTAGCCTCGATTCAATGGCCAACTCCTTGAGGTTAACTCAGACTTGTTTACAGGGAGACACATTTGAATGGCTGCAAGAACACAAGCACCAAAATAGCACCATTTTTCAAATCTCTGTTTGCACTATGTTATATCCCATTATATTATACTCTATCCTATTGGCCAAAACAAGTCCGATGACCAAGCACCTTAGTCAGCGGGATAAGGCATCAAACAAAAGTGAGGACACAGGAAGGCATGAATAAGTTTGCAGCTATCACTGTAATAATTTATAATGAGGTTTAATGAGGTCATTTACTTTAAATAATCCCTTCACAATAAAATAGCTAAAACACAAGATATAAACATAGTACCTTTTTCAACATGAATTTTATTTCAATTTGAATTTGCTTGATACCACAAATATTTTGTTATTTGGTAACATCTCCCTGTAGCAATAAGCATTTCCTAGTGACACATCTACCTCCACATGGTTGATATGCAGGAAATTCGAATGTTCATCCTTACTTCCCTCCATCCCCACCAACCTTCTTCATTGATCCCTCAAAAATTATATCTGATGTGTTTCTTCTGACATGAAAGCAACTTGACGCGATACACTGAACTAAACAAAAAATCAAACCCCTCAAACTTACATCCTTTTTTTTTTCTTTTTTTACACAAATGGTTTTGATTGTTTACTGACCAGAAGATTTGGGAAAACCTGAGAGTGAAGATAGAATAAGAATTATAATTCAAGGTGATAATGTCTCTCAAGAAGATTTTTAGACTAAACTGACTGTAGGCTAAATAAATGAATCAGGAGAAGAGAAAAACTTTGTAAGCTTTGTAAGAAAAAAGTATAATTATGGAATGAGTTCACAGGGAGTATAGAAATTATTCTTGGAAATAGGACAGGCTTCTTCATCTTTGGGAGAAAAAGAAGGTAATACAAGTGTAGACTGAACAACAAGACTTTGCAAGGAGCCAAGTGTGATGCAAAAAGGACATGTTACATTGGAAGGAAATACATTTTTCTTTCTCATGCATCTTAGTAAGATCAGAGGTAGCATCACTTACTTAGATTGAAAGTCCAGTTCATTTCACCTCACCTCACATTATTTGAGCATCTCCTGTGTGACAGGACTCCTAATAGTTGTTACCTGTGATCCAAAGAGGAATAATGCATGATCTCTTTTTTGAAGGATGTTACAATCTAAGTGAAAAACAGTCATGTAAACCCAGTGTAGTGTTCATAGGAGGACTCTCAGAGAATACGCACGTACGCTTGCTTTGAAAGGATATATGGGGGCACCTGGGTGGGTCACTCAGTTAAGTGCCTGACTTCAACTCAGGTCATAATCTCACAGTTCGTTAGTTCAAGCCCCACATCTGTGCTGACAACATAGAGCCCGCTTCAGATTCTCTGTCCCCCTCTCTTTGTGCCCCTTCCCCACTCATTCCCCCCCCGCCCCCAAAATAAATAAAAACTTAAAAAAACAATAAAAAGATGTATGGACATTGACCATGAAAAAATGGAGACAGAAATTTCAAGCAAAAGAATAAGAATTGCCAAATCAACCAAGATGGAAACATTCAGTATTGATAGAAATGTTTCTCAATTGTTTTTAACCTATTATCCCTTTGATGAACATGAAAAATGTTCACAACCCTCTTCCAGAGATGCTGAGTGGCCTCTTACTGATGAAGAGTTATTTTCCTGGTATAAAACCTGGCATTTCTTAGTGGTAAGACTCTGCCTGAGCACATTGAAGTGCCAATAGGAAGAATGTGCAGGTCTTTTCATAAGCAATTCTGTTAGGAAGTGAATGCTGAGGAAACCAGAGGTAGTAGAATATAAATAGAAAGGGAGTAAAGCTAAGGTTAGCAAGACTCCTATTTTTACCCAGAGGAGCCTTAGATGACTAGAAATGGCTCTGAGGCAGTAAACCAAAGGGCTTAAAATTTTCTGCCAATCAAATTCCAATATAACCTCTAATGAAATACCAATTGATTACCATAAACCAACACATAGGGACTGTGTTCCTCCTTTCTACATGTTTCAAGATACTTTTTACCAATACTCTTTTTATTTGCCCACAAGGGAAGCCTAACACCATTCACTTGTATTGAACTGATCCTTTGGCTGTCAAACAAAACCCCAGATTTCCAAGTTCATGTTAATTAAATGATTTTAGAAGCTATTTGGGTAATCAATTTAGCCTTCTCTAAAGGCTACCCTTTTAATGACAATCTCAATAGGGGAATAATGACATTAAGCCAGTTTCAATTAAACACGTTTATTCATAATATCATAGGTTAAAGTCATTCTTATGTTACTCAAACATTCCATAGTTGTATATTTTTATATTTAACAATCCATTCTTAATGCCTTTGGGTATATTTTATGAAAGGAGTGGACATCTGGACTAAATGGCTCATGAGGCTTACTTGTCACACCTGAGACCCCAAAGGTTACAATATTAAAATTGGCATGTGGGTTAGGTTGAGAAATTTTCTTCTGATGGTTTTAATATTAATTTCTTTCACTCTCCTACTTAAAACAACTGTTTTTAAAGTATCTGTATTGAATAGAATAATCAAATTTAAATTTTGATAATTTATCTTAATTTTCACCTACCCAATATTGCTCTCCTGTCAGGGAGTAATGTAAAATGTAGTTAGGAGCTTGAACTTTGAAATCAGACAAACCTAGGTTTTGGTTGTGTGAATTCAGGCAAATTTTCAACAATGCCTTAAGCTTGGTGTTCTTTCTTTCTCTCTTCCTTGTTTCCTTCCTTCCTTTCTTTCTTTCTTTCTTTCTTTCTTTCTTTCTTTCTTTCTTTCATCTTTTTTTTTTTTTGTATATGTCCATTCATTTACCTATCTATCCTTATTTATAAAATTGGTAAAATAGTATCTACTTTATCCCTCAAGAAGATTTTTATATTAAGGAAACTGAGTATGTTTGTAGGCAAAAGAAATGAATCAGGAGAAGAGTGAGGCTTTGTAAGAAAAAAGAGTACAATTATGGAATTACTTTTGGAGGGTTGCCATCATAATTTATGAGATCAGGCATAAGAAGTGGTTTTGGTTTTTTGGTGTTGTTTGTTTTGTTTTGGAAAGAATAGACTTTCAGTGAATCCTAGGTATTAAAAATAAAATAATACTGAGCTTTTCTTTTTAGGCAGGCATCTCCTCATTTTGTCCTGAACATATCATGCTCTCTTGATCCCTACTTGTTTGTGTATGGTTGTTCCTTCCACTATAATCCCTTACTTGAGACTCAGTCAAAACCCCACTTATTCCATGAGGATTTGTCCCATCAATGCAGAATACACAAGTTTCTGAAGATAGATCTAAATTTTGGGGGCACTTGGGTGGCTCAGTTGGCTGAACATCCAACTCTTGATGTCAGCTTAGGTCATAATCCCCTGGCTTGTGAGATTGAGCCCCTCATGAGGCTCTGTGCTGTAGGTGTGGAGCCTGCTTTAGGGTTTCCTCTCTCCCTTTCTCTGTGCCTCCCCTGCTCATATTCTGTCTCTCTTTGTCTCTCATAATAAATAAATATTTTATAAATAAATTTATTTGCTATGCACTCTTTGGTCTTTAATTGGAGTTGTGGCCCAGTATTGTTTGTTGATTTGCCCTTATATATGTACTTTTTCTGAAGAGATTTTAAATTCTTAGATAATAAATTACATTAGCAAAATACAGCAAACATAACAAAAATACTAACAACCAAAATAACCCTCCCCCACAAGATACTTCCAGAATGTACTTGAAGCTTTCAGGCATTTACTAACTGAATATTTGAGTGTCTGTCTTAGGATTTTAGAAATGACCCTCAAATTCAAAGGGGTATTGAATATACCCAAAATGAAATATTGTTTTTCCTTAAAGTTCTTGTCAGCCAAAGCTTTTATTGGTGTAGGAAGGTAGGTTTTACATCACAGGGTAAAAGCAAATTTACTCCCTAGCTGGGTGCTGCATTTTGATTTGGGGCCTCCTACAAACTTAACTGTGACATTAGGACTGATAAAGATGGGCAGGGGCTGGTTTTCTTTCCCTGGCTTGCTTCAGACCTCCTTTTATTATCTTCAGTTGCCTAGCAACAGATACGGTTGTGCTAAGGCCAGATGATGCCATTCAGGTTCTTCCCTGTGCTGTAATTTTGAGTGTTTATTCATTAACCATATTTCTTTGATGTTCACATAAAGACCCATATTAGTGGGAAAAATGGGAAAAGAGTTATCTGGCTAATGGAACAGCCACACATTATTTGAATAACATAGAGTGAGTTTGTTTAAAAAATGTGCTGAGTAAACTTCTTTGATAATTTGAAGAAAAATAATTTGGTGGTGACTTACTATAATTTAAAAAGAAGTGGAAGAGATTTCTCCATAGGTGGCCTCTTTCAAATTGCAGGTTTAAAGGTGTCTGATCACAGTAAGGAACTAATTGCCTGGTCTTAACTAGGCTCACTGCTGTAAAAGATCTTGGAAACATTTCTTCTCCTGGTGTTTGTATCACCTTGAGCTTCATTTTAATGATGCCTTGCTCTTTTTGTATTGAACCTCATATCAACAGAAAATGTGAGCTGTTTTCACTTTTATTTTAAAGAAAAGTTGTGTATAAAAAGTTTGAATATGCTGAAGTTTCTCATTTGTTTTAAAAATTCTACTCAGAGAGGTAGATTTGTCTCATTAATTTTTTAACAGTTAATAATACTTTGTGACAGCCACCGTTGCTAATAGCTCTGTAATATTTCCCTTTTTTGCCTCAGAAATATAATTACCAGCACCATTGGAGTATTTTTATATAACTGTATTGATGGAGAACCATGAGAATCACAAATTTATGTATTCCAAAGTCTAAAATTATTTAAGGCATTTTGTACCATTTTATAACTAATTTTTCCACCTACCCTAACTTTAAATTTAGAATTAATAAAATCAGTTTGAGATGTTTAATATTTTAGAAAGCAACTGACTTCTAATTCAATCCAACACACCCTACTATATGTTTGTTAGGTTTATATGACTAAGCATGGCATTTGAGGTCTTGCGAATATGAAAAAGATACAGTCTTTATTTTCAGGTGATTTATGATTTATGAAGGAGATAACAGACATGCAAGTTAGTATAAAACAAAGTAGAATGTAGTTAAAACAGAAACCTATGCAGATATGAATACATATACTAGGTATATTCAAGAGCCGGAAGAATTTAAATTTATCTAGGACAGTGGTTCTCAAACTTCACCCGGGTCCAACCAGCAGCATTGGCATCATTTGAGAACTTTTTAGAAATGCAAATTCTTGGGACTCATCCCAGACTACAAACTCAAAAAGTCAGGAATAGAGTCTGACTGTCTGTTTTCACAAGCCTTCTGGATGACTCTGATGCATGATAAAATTGGAGAACCACTGCTGTGGAGCTCAGTTGTGCAATATGGTAGCCACTAGCTACATGTTGCTACATAATTTAAATTTAAATTACATAAAATCAGGATTTCACTTCATCAGTTGTATTAGCCTCATTTCAAGTGCTCAGTAAGAGTATGGGGCCAACAGCCACCATATTGGACAGAACAGATGTAGAATATTTCCATTATAGTGGACATTTTTATTGGACAGCATTGCTCTACGACATGGAGACCTCATGGGAGATTATTGAGAAATGAAAGAAAGTAGATTTAACTCAGAATGTAGCAATTTTTAAATGTACCAGTAAGGAATTTGAGCCACATTCTGCTATTTGGAGAGAATGATGAATTCTTACTTTCTTAAGAAAAGGACATAAGAAGCCTGGACTTTGTTTATGGAATATCAGTCTTCCAGTCAGATACCTGATGCTTCATACTGAGTGAAAATGGAGGAAAGCAAACACTAGGTAGACTTGTACTGAGACTGTAATAGTGGGAAGGGAAAGAAGAATGTGTGTTTATAAAACATGGAGAATATAGACTCAGCAGAAACTGATTATCTTTGAATAGGAGTTGGTCAGAGAGGTAGAAAGATTGTACAAGATTGGATTTTGAGTGAATAATTGGGACAAGATTAATGCCATTACCTATGACAAGGAAATAGGAACAGCAGTAGTTTATCTGATTATGTGAAAAAAGATGGATTTGCCATGAAACTTTTTTAGTCCCATAGTTTTTATGTTCATATAGAATTTTTCTGCATTACTCTTATAACACAGTTTCATCCTTTGCTTGCTATCTACTGATTTTTTAGATAAGAACTTTTAATTACAAAAATGAACATTTAACCATAGATGATTCTGAATGTTTTTCAGAAATGAAAGAGAGGGAATAAATTGTATCTGTTGATGAATTTGCTATGATATGTGAAAATAATTTCCTTTTTCCCCCTTTTGCTATAAAATACTATTTCTGAGTAAAAGAGTTGCAAAGAAAAAAACCTGGTTGTAATGCATTCAAGGAAAATTCTAGGTTCCTGAACATTATGGTTGGATTTTGTGGTAAAATTGAAATGATTTTCAATTTTTTGTGAAGTGGAATATTTATTTTTGAAAATAAACAGAGTGCTTAGAGTGTTAGGCATTGTTCTAGTTCTTTCCGATCATACAAATATCCTAGTAGCATATATCCTTACACAATAATATGCTTAAATCCCTGTGGAATTATTTTATTTTCATTTTGAAGATTTAAAAAAAAAAAAAACAGGGGTGCCTGGGTGGCTCAGTTGGTTGGGCGACCGACCTCGGCTCAGGTCACGATCTTGCAGTTTGTGAGTTCGAGCCCCGTGCTGGACTCTGTGCTGACAGCTCCGAGCCTGGAGCCTACTTCAGATTCTTTGTCTTCCCCTCTCTCTGCCCCTCCGCTGCTCATGCTCTGTGTCTCTCTGTCTCTCAATAATAAATAAATGTTAAAAAAAAAAAAAAAAACAATGTTGGCTAATGTCCTGTAAGAACACTTTGTGCATTTTAGATTAGTTCTTTACTGAGATAACTGGCATAATTTCAGGCATCATAGTCAGGTAGAAAACAATTATTCTGTTGGATGTCCAGCATCCGGTGTTGTTACTTCTAGTATTTTTAGGATGCTAAGTAAAGAGTAAAATTCTATGGGCTAAAATTTTCCCATTTATGTAATAAAGAGTTTGAACTAGATTGCCTTGTTTTTATGTCTTTAAATGGGTCAAAGCATGAAAACATACTTGCTTGCATTGTTTATTAGCTGTTACTTATCAAAGAGCATGCCTCTTGGGTGAAAACAAGGCACAGGACAGTCAAGCTGCTGAGAACTCAAGGAAAATAAGATTTGGGACAGATGATGGAGTTGATAGTGTCAGATTAGACAGTAGCAACTGGAGACTGACTCTGAAGTCTGTGAGACCTGGGGTAATGTTTTAAATAGGGGAATTGCTTTTCTCATGTAAACGTGATTCTCATTGGTAATGGGGAATATGATGGAAATAAAGGGAAATGTTAGATATAGTTGGCAGGAAGTGGAATGAGAAAGGCTTCTGTAAAAATGAACTCTGTTCATATGACTTGGCTGTACTTGGTCTGCCTCTAGCTTCTGTTATTACCATTAAATGCTTATAACTCTGAATATGTGTGATGTAGAAGTAACCTGGCAGATACATTCATGGGTGAATATCAGATAGGGTAGAAAGAGCATTGAGTAGGGAATAAGGAAGTCTTGGTTGGGTGTTAGCTCTTCTAATGCCATAGTGTTGCTTACGTTGACACCTAGTTCTTTGCAACTATCCTCCTGGCAGACTGGACACTTTTAGGTATATCTGAACCACAGTGAGAGCAATCTAAACAGCAGGTGGCTAAATTGCTCTAATTTCCATCCAGCCTACCTAGTTTACCAGTTAGTTGAAATTGGCAGCACCCCAGATCAAAACTCTTTCTGGTAACAAGTAGTCCTTAGGCCACATGGATTTGTGAGCATTCAAAAGGTTGACGTTGACTGTGTCCAAACTAGAAGAAACACTAGGTATGTGTAGCAGTGAGGAGTGATAGATCATTCTGATCAGTTTAATGCCTTTTTTTTTTTTTTTTTTTTTTTGTCTTATCTCCTGCTCAAGTCCTTTGTCTGCAGCACGAACACTTATTAAATTTCTCTTCAGGTCTTTCCAAATGGGGTTTGCTAATTACAGTTTCTAAGCCTCCTAATTATCATTAACCGCATTTACATAGAGTTGTTTCATATTGACCCAAGGAGGTATGTCTGTTATGCAGAGAACCAGAGGGTGAGACAGGAATAGTTAAATCTATGCTTGAACCTGGTCAGATTCTACCTGTGCTTTGGCTTTTCCCACTCCTTTGGCTACATATAAATTGTGCAGTGACAATGCATTTAGGCTTCAGATTTCTCAATGATCAGCAGTTGTGAATTTTATTACTTCAACAAAGAACTGAAAATAGTTTTTCAAAATAATTTACATGATTCCCCATAAAATGGAATTATTTGATAATTCTTAAAAAATCAGTTACTACACTGATACATTTCCCTTAATATAATCATTATTCTCATTTTAATATAACACAAGTCCTAATCCTCCCTTCTCCCATAAACTTAATCTCTAGGCTGCATTTTTTTTCTCCCCTGCGCACAGAGTAGTTTGGATTTGGGGAGCTCTGATTCCTTTCAAGCTCCGAGACTAAGTCTGAAAGTCAAGTATGATAACAGGAGGATTTTTTTTCTAGTTTCCTGAGATTGAAGTTGTGGAAAGTGTCTACTGTGCTGTTTTCTAAAACATCCCTTAGATTCACTGAAGTGAATAGACCATTGCAATGGTCTGACACTGAATGCTATTTATCTTCTGATATTCATCAAATGGTTGCCTCTCACTCTTCCATGAAATGATTTTGCAGGCATTCAGTCCTTGAAGCAAGTGGCATTTTTCTAATTTTAACTCAGGTCAATCATTTGGGTGAGTATTGATGAACAAGCATTTGTTAAAATCGTGTCTCAAGTAATGTCAATCTGGATTGAACATGTGCCATGCCTAAGAGATTGCTTCATTAACCTGCTGACACTGCCAATGAGAGTTCAATGTTGTTTCAAGAAAGAGTCCCAAGGGCGCACACCCTTTGCTATTTTTACCATTTACTCTGACAGTCCATGAATCTCATGACTTTTTTTTTTGAAAGCTAAATAATTTATTAAGATAATTTCAATACATTATATCAGTTCTTTAAAATGTTGATGATTATAATATTTGATAGCTGAGCTATAGATTTATTGAGATATAGTAATATGGAGGTCACAATATAGGACCCAATGAGCTATTTCTATGATTATGATTTTATTTATTTATTTATTTATTTATTTACTTACTTACTTACTTTAGAAAGACATGTTTGAAGCCACTTATCTGCAAAGTATTGCCTGAAAGGCCTAAGTCCTGAGACCTTCTCCCAGGGACTAGATATTATAATGTTCACTTTGCCATTTGTTTTTTATTGATGTATAATTGACATCTAGTATTCTATTCAGGTGTACATCATAGTGATTTGATATTTTTCTACGTTACAAAATGATCCCCACGTGATAAGTCTATTACCATATGTCACCATACAAAGTTATTACAGTATTATTGACTATATTGCCTATGTGGTACATAATATTTCCATGACGTATTTATTTTATACCTGGAAGTTCGTGCATCTCAATCCTCTTCATCTATTTCACGTGCCTCCCAAGCCCTCCTCCCTCTGGTAACCAACAGTTTGTTTCCTGTGTCTGTTTCATTTTTGTTTTGTTTGTTCATTAGTTTCATTATTTAGATTCCACATATAAGTGACATCAACATGGTATATGTTTTTGTCTGACTTTTTTCACTTAGTATAATACCTTCTAGGTTCATCCATGTTGTCACAAATGGCAAGATTGTATATTTTTGTGGCTGAGTAATACTCAGTTGTATATGTCTATACCACATCTTCTTTATCCATTCATTTATCACTGGACACTTGGGTTGCTTCCATATCTAGGCCATTGTAAACAATGTTGCAATGAACATGGGGTGCATATATCTCTTCAAATTAGTGTTTTCATTTTCTTCAGGTGAATACCTAAAAGTGGAATTGCTGGATCATACAATAAATTTATTTTTGAGTTTTTGAGGAAACTCCCTACTGCTTTCCATAATGGCTGCACTAATTTACATGCCACAACAATGTACGATGGTTCCCTTTTTCCACATCCCTATCAACGTTATTTTTTGTGTTTTTGGTATTAACCAATCTGACAGGTGTGAGGTGATATCTCATCGTGGTTTTGATTTGTATTTTCTTGATGGTTAGTGATGCTGAGCATCTTTCTGTGCTCACCTTTCCATGACCATCAGTTGGTCATTTGTATGTCTTCATCTCGCCATTTTTGAAACGGTAAAACTGCTGCTATGGCTTTTACTCCAGAAAACCTAGTATGTGCCCATTTGACTTGCTGTCAAATATGCTTGAGTTTATCTAAAAAAAGTATTTAAAAATTATATATTCCACTAAAAAAATTAAACTGTGTTTTTTAAATTATTTTTTTAATGTTTATTTTTGAGAGAGACAGAAACAGAGTGTGAACTGGGGAGGGGCAGAGAGAGATGGAGACACAGAATCTGAAGCAGGCTCCAGGCTTTGAGCTGTCAGCACAGAGCCCAACGCAGGGCTTGAACTCACAGACCACGAGACCATGACCTGACCTGGTGTCCCAAGACTGTTTTATCAGAGATTAATTCAATAGCATATTTAAAAGTTGGATAATTAAAATACAAATAAATCCATGAAATTCACTAATTCTAAAGACACAGTTTGTGACTTCTACATCTATACTACCCAGATCAAGATGTAGAATATTTTCAAACTTCGTAAGTTTTCCAGCATCCCTTCCAAGTCTGATCTAATTTCCTCCCCTGTTGAGGTAACAACTATTGTGATTTTTATCATTGGGACTGATTTTGCAAGCATTTTTTTATTCAGATGAAGAGACAGAAAATAGAAGCTCACAATATAATGCGGGGAGATAAGAGCCATGAAGAAATTACTACAATACAAAAGTCATCCCTAAGTCCCATACATTTGTAAGGGCAGTTATGCCATTTCAGGTTTTATAGTATTTGCTTTTTATAAATATGTACATCCTTACAATCATAATCCACTCTCACAACACTTTTGTACAATGAATGCCATTATCTCCATTGTACAAATGAGACCACTTGAGGTCATAAAGTTGAACTAACATGCCTGTATTGGTTGTCAATTGCAGTGTAACAAATGGACACATGTTTAGAAGCTTAAAATGACACATATTTATTATCTCACTTTCTACGGGTCAGGAACTCAGGTACAGGCTAGGAGGTATATACCAGTGGGCAGGAATCTTTGGGGCTATGTGCCTACTACATTGTCAGTGGTGTCACATAGGTGATAAGACATAAACTAAACCTGGCTGCATATCTTCTGTATCTTTACACCATACTTCTGTATTAATTCAGAATGAACTGATAATAAAAACATCTCTTCTGGTCAACTAAAGCTATCATTTATTGAATTCTTACGTTCCATTACCAGATTTAAAGATAGTGGCAATCTTAGGAGATAACATTTGAGTCTCATTTTAGAGATAGGGAAGCAGATGCTTGGAGAATTTAATTAACTTGGTTAAGATCACACAGTTTGTATATAAAGGAGACAAGATGCTAACTTAGTTCTTTCTCATTCCATATTCTTTGCACTTATCCACTATATGACATGCCTGACGGTAATATTTGAACTAGCCTTTGAAGGATATGTAGATTTTCAACAGACATATAATCAGAAATTAACAGTAACATGCAGAAACAACAGCAAAAACAGAGGTAAAGAGTTGGGGAAGTGTCAGTTACGTTGTGTGAACTGTGGTATTCCCAACAGGATACTTGGATTGTAGCAACCGAATATTTACCTTCCCTTACAAGAGCATTTGATTGGCTAATGCTTTATTTTGATACCAATGACTTACATTGATAAATACTATACATGGCCCTATAGAAATTTGTGGTATTGCATGTAAAGGAGAGTGTTCATTTCCTATTTGGGATCTTTTTTTCAGAACTTTTGAGACAGATTCCTTTCTATTTCTCAGATGAAGAGCTGGGCTCAACCAACATGCAATTAGTTTTCCTCTTTGCTTGCTTAGAAATCTTGGTGCTGAACTTTTGGCCCATCCTAACATCTGTATGACTTTAGGATCAATGTGCTTTCCTTTTTTGGTGTTACCCTCTTTTAATGTATTTCATCTCTAAGCTGCCTTTAAATTCTTCTTCAAATGAGTCAGGGTATAAGGACACAAGTTTATGAATAAAATCTACGTAAGCAGTTTATCAGAACCACTTAGAAATTTGCAGGTAGGCAGAATTCCTGACGCTCAGCTATCAATCCTCCTAAGCTGAAGGGACCTGGGTGCACTGGAACACTAAGCCATTAGCTTGGCTGTTATGTTATTGTCAATAGATCCCAATGGCGGGCCCAGACTTTGCATTATAAAGATTATGATTTGGACCTACTGATAAACATTCCATGCTGGTGTCTCCTTCCTTTAACTTAGACAGTAATTGAATTCAAAGGATGTAAAATGTGAGCTATAAGAAATTAAAGTCCTTCCACAATTACTTCAAAAGCTGTGTCAGCTCAATTTAGATAAAAGTAGGCTGGCACAGACTCACAGAATATGGTACATCAGCAAAGTGATGATTGTTACAAATAAAAGCTCACACCTCTCTCACGTTTTCAAAAATGCAAACTGTGTTAGAAAAAATGATGTGATACAACTCTGTGGCGAACAGGATATAGGAATTTGTTGTCATGCTAAACTGTTTGGATTTCATGGCAATAGCTAAAAGCAAAAGGCAACCCCGATGAGGAATCATCAGCGAAGAAGGGAAGTTGAAAAATGTTGGCCCCCATAAAAATTGAAGGAAACTAGAAAGAAAGGGGTGGGTTACAAATGATTAAAGGATCAGATAATAAAGAAGCATAAAAAAGATGGGAATCACCCAGTATGAGAGTTGAGAAGACGAGGTAAATGTCCTAGAAAGCTTTGAGGACAGAAGCACAATGAGAGGTGAATGGGAGTGACACACAAATCAAACAGGTAAGGAAAAAGCAAACAAAATAGTCAAGAAGACACTCATAAGGAGGTAGCATTCATATATGCACTTGATGTACATCATAAGATGAACACTGATGCATCAGGAGAATTGGGTTGGAACCATAGCAATGTCACCTGTTGTAGCTATTCTTTCTTGTGAAATCAAGGGGAAAATAAGAGGCTCTTCTACGCGGAATACATAGAAATTCTGATTTGCTAGATTTCTTTGAAGTCTTTGGATCTTAGACAGCAAGACACTAGGGGACACCTGTGTTCATTTAGTCACCTTCATGAGGCTAATCAGTCCAGATGTAATAGACATTCAGCTCAGACCTCTGTTACTTTACTGTGGCTGCAGTTAGGAATTGTCACAAATGTCATGGCTAAAAAAAAAAGGAGAAATTTATTTTCTCACAGTTCTGGAGGCCAAAACTCCAATTTTGCTGAGCCAAAATCAAGGTGTTGGCTAGGCCACACTCTGTCTTAAGGCTCTGGGGGGGAAATCTGTCTATTGCCTCTTCAAGCTTCTGGCGAAGCCAGGATTCCTTGGCTTGTGGCTGAATACAATTTCGAACTTCCAAGCCAACACCTTCCAATCACTCTCTGCTCTTTCTTCACATCACCTTTGCTTCATGTGCATAAAATCTCCCTCTCACTTTCTCAAGGATACATGTGATAGCATTTAGGGTCCACTTGTATAGTCCAAAATAATCTCCCCATCTCAAGATCTTTAGCTTAATCATATCTGCAAAGTTACTTTATCCAAATAAGGGAACATTCACATGTTCGAAAAGAGGAGGACCTGGTGTCACTGGAAGCCATTATTTAGCCTGTGACAAACCCAATCTGGACATAAGATGGTGTCTTGGCATCAAATAAGGACTTCGATGTAAATGTGCCTTTTCTTAGCCTCTCTAGGCTTTGGTTTTACCCATCCTTCAATGGATATGATGTGACTTGCATTATTGCCATTGTGAAAAATGAATGATAGCATGTTTACAAAAGTGTTGCCTAAGTGATAAAGCACTATACAAATATAAGTTAGTGTAAATATTTTAATAGCAAACAATTGTATTTTAATAAAATATTAGTAGTGTTTTGCTGGATTAATGTAACTATGATAACACAATGATAGGATTTGAGGGAATCTGGGAAGATAGGATCAAAAATATCTCCTCCTTTGGGGCTTCTGGGGGGCTCAGTCGGTTAAGCGTCCGACTTCGGCCTCAGGTTATGATTTCGCTTTTAGTGTGCGTGAGCCCCGTGTCAGGCTCTGTGCTGACAGCTCAGAGCCTGGAGCCTGCTTTGGATTCTGTGTCTTCCTCTCCCTCTGCCCCTCCCCCACTCTCACTCACACTCGATGTCTCTCTCTCAAAAATAAATATTTAAAAAAATTTTTAAAATCTCCTCTTTTGTCCTCTGTTTACTTACATTTTAAATGGAATAATGATAGCACCCACATCTCAGGATCGTTTTCAAGATTTAATTAAATTAGCTGATGTGTGGAACATACTCCGAGTTAGGCATGTAGTACAGTTAGTAAAAATAACAATAAAAAAGCCCAACTGAACTAAGAGCTTTGGGTAATTGGTCTGGGAATTTCAGGAAAAGGATGTACACGGATATGGAGAGGAGAGATCGTCAAAGAAATGTTTTGATATATCCCTTAAGTGGCAAATACTGTTTTGGGTTAGCCCTGCTTTCAATTTTTTTTTTCTTAAAATGTGCGCATCCTTTTTTTAGCTTTCAATATTTGTGTTAGTTAATTGTATAATGACAAAGAGAAGTGCCTTAAATAGAACTCATAGAATACCACTTGGGTTCTATGCAGTCTATAAAATAGGCCAATTGAGGGATTAGGATGGAGAAAGTATTAGGATTTTTGACCCCCATATATCATGAGCCTATGACTTCCTACATACGATAGAAAAGTCATGTCATGTGTAACAAATCCATGTAGATAAATCGTTAGAGGACCATCAGATTAAGTGCTATAAAAAAAGCATTATAGGAGTCCAAATATGGTAGAGGGGGCTGGGAAAATTTTCATAAATAGATGATCTTGGAACTGAATCTAGGAAGGTGAGTGGAGGTATACTTCAAAGGCAAAAGTGGAAGAACATGCTTCAGGCTTAGTAGGCAAAATATGGGGGCATGAGAACATAGTAGGTTCAGGAAACTATAACTGCTAAAAGTAAAGTCTAGTGAGCATTTGTAGTATTCCAGAAAAGACTTTGAAAAGATTGAGCTAACAAGGAGCTTACAATTCTAATGAGTTTGCCATTTTATCATGAGTGGTGTAGAATAAGTTTACATAAAAAAATGAGATCCCAATTGAGAAAGTATAACCTGCAACTTGAATACACAGCTCAAGATGGTATACTGAAGCCATGATATTTTGTATTATATTTCTCTTTATTTTCTACTAAGTGTATCAATGAATGTACTAAGAATTAAGGCATTCTGTAATAGCTAGAAAATAGATCTTTCATTCATTTACATGATATTGCCAAGTTTATGGTCAATTAAAGTTACAGTTGAGGGAGCATTTCAGGTGAAACAGAGCCCTCAATGGAGTGGGTAAAGATATTTCTTGGTTTTCCCCATCCCTCCTTCTCTAGAACCTCAGTCATATCTTTTAATTCAAAGTGAATTGTGAACAAAAACATGGACTTTGAAGCTGTGACAGGGAGTTGGGGAGATGGATTCCATGCTTCTCATTAAGTGCCAGAAGCTTTAAAGTGAAGCATCCCAGGAAAGTCACATAAACTTTGTCCATAGCCATCAAGGAGACTAAAATAACTTAAAAACATTGTGGTGTTTGGTATCTGACTCACACAAATAAATTTCTTTGGACTTGTAGTTTTCTTTGCCTAAAACTCTATCCAATCTTCCATAGCAGTCACACTGGATCTTCATTTTACAAAAAAATAAAATAAAATAAAGTAAGCTTAAAATTTTTATACTTTGGGGTGGTTGGTGGCTCAGTTGGTTAAGTGTCCAACTTCAGCTCAGGTCATAATTTCACGGTTCATGGGTTCGAGCACCATGTCGTGCTTTGTGCGGACAGCTCAGAGCCTGGAGCCTGCTTCAGATTCTGTGTCTCCCTCTCTTCCCCTTCCCTGCTCACGCTGTCTCTTTCTCTCTCTCTCCCTGTCTTTGTCTCAAAAATAAATAATCATTTTAAAAATTTTAATAAAAAATAATTTTTTATACTTTGAAAATTTTTTTAAATTTTTAAAATATTTTATTTGTTATCTATTTTACCTGGGAGTGTTAAAACTGAAATGTGACTACAGTTAATGGCAGAGCTAATGATTACCAGTATTAAATACATTAGGATAAGTTATAGTCCCCCCTGAAGTAAACAGTATGGGCATTTGAACACCCAAAAGAAATTTAAGTAAATTTTAAGTTAAATATTAAATATTAAATAGTGATAGCAACATTTAGAGAGCATAATACAATACTAGAATGTTCCATGTTGGAAGAAAATGAAAGTTTTTTGAAATTAAAACAGTGATAATTAAAAAGATTCATTCCATGTAAAATCTAGCAGGTAGTGACAGTAGATTAACTATTGTATAAATTGGCTGATTAGAGAAAGAGCTTGAGAGGTGTTCATAAAACTTAGAATAATAATAGAATAAGTTTGAAATTTTAAGAGGTGACTATGGCAATAACTTAAAAAAACAGCATTTTATTTATTGATTTTTAGAAGCATTTTTTTCACATAGTGATACTCTAGAAATAGGGTGGATCTAATGGCCTATACCATATTAGTTTTTTCAAATTTCCTTATTTTGAGAGAAAGCAAGTGAGTGAGAGAAAGCAGAGGGGCAGAGAGAGAGAGAGAGAGAGAGAGAGAGAGAGAGAATCCCAAGCAGGCTCCATGCTCAGTGCAGAGTCTCAGTCTCATGAATCATGAGATCATGACTTGAGATGAAATCAAGAATTTGATGCTTAACCAACTGAGCCACCCAGGTGCCCCTCTACCATAGTATAATTCCTGTTTCCTGATTTGTATATTGCCTCTGAAATTAAGTTAAATTTTATTGTGGATAACACCATAGATGTGCTGAAAATGAGAAATAACAGTTCCAGAGGTGTTAAAGAACAGCAATTTCATTCAGATTCTGTGTCTCCCTCTCTCTCTGACCCTCCCTCATTCATGCTCTCTCTCTGTCTCAAAAATAAATAAACATTAAAAAAAAAGAAGAGCAATTTCAAAACAGGGGAGTGAAGGGCTGATGAAAAATAGCTGATGAAAAAAAAACACCTTAGGAAAAGGCAAGAGTGTTCAAATTGAAGAGACTCTCTGAAAGCTAGGAAAAACAAAAGCAAACAGACCCACAGTTGGATGTGTTTTGGTAATTTTTGTTAATTTCCTTGATGAATAGAGAGTCATGAAGCATACAAAGAGAACCCCTCTCCCAACCACCCCCCACCCCAAAACAGACAAAAGCAAAAATCAGATTTTCATCACACATATCATTCCCTCCCCTCCCCATGCTTCATTGCTGGGAGACTCCAAATAACAAACAAACAAAAAACCATGAGTCTGTAATTAGATCTTGCCAAAATCTTCCCATACGCATCCTTTTTCACAGGATGTTAAACTGCATCCCCTCTTTTTCCCTCATGTGATGTCTCATAGAATGACTGGAAAGAACACTGGACTGAGAAATACAGTTTTGGATTCTGGTTCCTACTCTGTCATAACCAAACTTCAGCATTTTCAATTAGTATGTTCTGTCATTTTGGACTTCGATTTCCTTTCATGTTAATCAATTTGAATTAGTTGATTTATAATATTTGTGCTAGCTGTAATATATATATATATATATATATATATATATATATATATATATATATATTTATATATATATATATTTAACTGTGAAATTGTCCAAAACATGTCTTACAATTGCCACAGAGTTTGAGGAGTAACTTTGCAATTTGGAGTAGGAACCAGAATGCCATGGACATGTGAGGTTTGTTGTTGTTGTTGTTGCTTTCAATGCTGTTGTTGTTTCATTCAAAAGTATATCCCAGTAACCTTCTAATACATTTCAGACTGGCCATAAGATATGGAAGCACTTATCATGCTTACCTAGAGTTTTGGTATTATTGCCATAATTTTAACTTGAATAGAAATGTCTTGAAAGTAATTACCATCTGCAATTTTAAGACCCATGACTGCTAGACCAATTAATGAGCAATTTTCTGATTAGTAATATTCTAAGTCAACAGAAAAATGTTGAATAATTTAAAAGAAAGGCTGATAAATCAAAATACTTTAAGCAAAGTTATTTTTATATATTACAAGAAAATGTTTGTAGTCGGTCTAATCATAATGTTTTCATCCCATATTCAGTATTCCTCAGTGAAATCACGAATTTGGTACTAACCAGGGTCTTCATAAAGAACAACTTCTTTTCTTAACTCTCTTCTCTTTTCAAAGAACAACAGACTAACTATAGGGATAATCTAGTTATTTTACAGAGTTTTAATGCTCCCTTCAGGATGAGTGTATTTAACAATGGATCACCGTCAACTCTAAGGATATAGCAGTCAAGTTTTGCATAGAGCAATCTTTCATCAGTGACTATATGCTAGAGTAAAGGCTTTGATCATTAAGTTTATAGATTATTTCAAACTAGGTAAGGTGAATAGTTTGGAAAGTGGGACCTAATTCCAAAGTTACTTTTATAAATGAGAGATCACCAGGGCCATTTAGAATGAAGTTCATTAAAGTTCATTAAAGCACTCCAGACATGTACAATTGCAGAGCTTGTGGGTAAGTATAATACTTGAGCTTGTGGCAGTGGACATTACACATAAGCCACTTGGACTGGGAGACAGTGGTATAAAGGGCAATTCAATCATCACAGTGTGCCTCACTTGATGCTATGGGAGGAAGTGTAGGGAAAGGGACCCTGTTTTAGAAACATTGATTTTGAGGACTTTAAATGACCTCAGAATTCACTTTGGCCGATACCTTAAAAGCTTGTTACTGTTAGTCCAAAGGAAAATATGACGTGAGAATATGTCGTTTATAAAAACAAACCTAGAATTTTAATTTTTCCCAAATGATTGTGGATTCACAAAGTACAAAGCAAGAATATATAATAGTCTAATTGTATCAATAGCCACAAGTTGTTAGACTTCTTTATCCCTCAAATTGATAGAAACACAGTCACTACTTTGACTCATGGTGGTATTTATTACTATTTAGCCATTTTCATTGTGGAAGAAAGTAAAATGTATGACATTATATATGTGTTAGAAATCCTAGTGTTGTATCCAGTTGTAGAAGAATATTATTAATTTATACCCCTATTCTTCAGTTTTATTATTAAATATTTGTAATAATATTTGTGTGTTTGAAATGAAATTTTGATGATAAATCCATAAAACATTAAGATATTCTAATATGACTTGTTTACTGATTTTCAGAGCTCTTCAAAAATAATAATAAAATACTCTCAATTTGTGAAATAAAGCATGTAATGAGAATGTCACTCAGTAGCACTTACAATTTTAAGCAGTCATTAAAGTGACTTAATATTATGGTGATATACAATAGGAAAAAAGGAAAAGAGGATTCTTAAAATCAGGCCATATTCAAGAGTAATAGCTTTCATAGGAGGAGTTTGAACACAGATATCCAAAATATAGATGCATATTAAAGACAACACTGCAGAGCTCAGGAAAAGACCTGCCAAACTAATAAAATACGGTAATAGAACTCAGTTGGATTAGTAATGATCTTATAAGATGAGATTTGCTGATATCTTAATGTTAGAGACCATATTGAATTGAGACCAATATGAACTTTAAGTGCAATTATGCATTCCTCCAAATGGTAACAGAATAGCAGGGGCTATTGGCTTATTTGGGGGACAATGCAACTCTTCTCAGTTTTTTGAAGGCATTGTTAAAGATGCAATCCTATAGATAATTTTCAAATATCCTATAACAATAGAAAGAATAAAACCATCTTTTCTGTGTTTAAGCTCCACAGAGTAAATATGTGTCGGCGATTATTCTATTACACTATTCTCTATTCCAGCTTTGGGATTTGTGTATGGCCCATAATAAAGCTCTATTACTATTAAAGGAATGAATAATCTAGTTCATTGATCATTACTATAGAAAGTAACAGCATTGAGTTTTGGGATGTAACTGCTCAGTTTTAGGGTTTCACTACTTAATAATGTCATTCAGGCCTCAGGGATTTCACAGTCTATTGGGAAATCAGGCTTAGGAACAAATTATAGCAAATAGCGTGATAATAAAAGTTTGTACAAAGTACTAAGCTAGTATGGAATGTCCAACTCGTGCCTTGGCAGTTTGAAGACTTCCCAGGGAGGCTTTTCATGAACTTCTGTATCTTCAAGAAAAATTAGTTTGATGAGTTTCTGGTAGATTTACATTTTATTAGAGGTAATCGGACCCTAAGTTAAATCAATGCCTACCCCTTAACTATTTACCCAGACTTATGTCCATTCATTCATGCCCAAATATTTTTTTACTATTTATCCATATGTGCTTGAGATAGATAAATAAAACTGCTCCCCTAGAAGCTAGATTAAAAAAAAAAAAAACACCAACAAAATACTATCGATGTTTTCTATGAAATATCTAAAGCAGAGGCAGGGGCATAAGTCAATGTTATAAGCCATTATAGGTTTATGCACAAGTTCCCAAGAGAGAATTAACTCAGCCTACTTGTGAGGGAGGGGGTATGGACTGGTCACAAAGGATCACCAGTTGAGATAACAGCTAAAATGGTACTAAAAGGTTGCACGGGAGTCAGCTAACTAGATGGACCGTGGGGAGAAAGCAAGGGATGTTTTCATGAGAAGGGGGCTACTTAAAAAAGAAAGAACCTCCAAAAGTTCAAGAGATTTCTGTGTTCACCCAGCTGCAATGTGTTGATATATTTGGATAGCAAATTGGGTTGCTATGTTCTTTGGCCGTATTTATTCTGAAAGTAGCTGGCCAGTGAGGATTTTAAGTAGAGCAAATTTTCACATTAACAGGAACATTGAAAGAAGAGTGCAGAATGCTTTGGAAAATAAGTAACTTGGAGGAAGTTAGAAGACATGTAGTATTTTAAGAAATTCAGAGTGTCTAAACCAATGTAGTAGCAGTGGGATGAAGATGTGGTTACATCTACTCAGGAGAAAAAAAAATAACTAATAGTATTTTTGTTGTTTCCATTCTGCCTTGTTTCATAAAATGTTTATGTAGCTTATAGGAATATTTCAAACACAACAGGAAATCATGTTAGGTCATAAGATTATACTACTATAAAGGGGGTGAGTGATTGATCAATTAGCAACTGGGCCAATGAAGATGGGATGATAGTGCCTTGGGTTTTTGCTTGGAAAACAGGGCAAGCCGAGTTCTTCATTACTTAAATAAGAAGTAACATGGGAAAATTAGCTTACCTGGAGAGAAAGAAAGTTCGTTTTTGTATGTGTTGAATTTGAGATACCTATGAATCATCCAGATGAGAGTGTCGAAATGAGAGTTGGATATTTTTGCTTAAAATTTAGGATAATGGATTGAGAGACATTAACAAACATGGTATAGTATCAAATATGTGCTTGAAAACTTCTGAATGAAAACTATCCCAAAACTCAGTAGTCTAGAGCAAGTACTTATTTTTGGTGCTGGACCTGTGGATTATATGTGGCTCTGCTGGACTAAGTAAGTTAACACTTGTCTTCGGCCTGTAATTCATCTCAGTACTACTTCACTTGTCTCCTTAACCTGGGACTAGACATTTCCCAAGGGATGTTCCTCTTATAATGGATGGCAAAGATGCAAAAAGAGCTAACAAAAGCTCATGATGTGTCTTGAGGGCTCAGTGTAGAGTACACCTAGCAAACTACCTTGTGCTAATACTCCATTGAGCAAAACAAATCACATGGACTAGCCAGTCATCAAAGGGGCCAGGAAGTAGACTCTGCCCAGAGACACTATGGAAAGGGAGCATTCTCAATAAAAATACAATCTCTCATATGTAATTGTTTGGATCAGTAGGGTTGGGTGACATCATTCACAGGGGTGAAGTAAAGAGGAGACGATGATAGCACACACTCAGAAACATTAATGTTTGTGTGTTTAATTTTTTTAATATTTTATTTTTGAGAGAGAGAAAGAGCATGAATGGGGGGGGGGGTGGGGAGAGAGAGGGTGACACAGAATCAGAAGCAGGATCCAGGCTCTGAGCTGTCAGCACAGAGTCTAATGCGGGGCTGGAACCCACGAACTGCGAGATCATGTCCTGAACTGAAGTCGGACACTTAACTGACTGAGCTACCCAGGTGCCCTAGAAACACTCATGTTTAAGGAATAAACCCCAGAATGAAAATAAAGGATGTAATAAAATTAGGGAAATAGAGAATCCCTAAAGCCAAAGAAGGGGAACTTCAGCGAGTAGGATGAAGAAAACATTATGTCATCACATGCAGAGTTCAAATCGGGATTGAAAATGTCTTTCACTTAGTAATTTGGTGTTAATTAATGAGAGCAGTTTCTGGACAATGGAGGCAGATGCAAATTGTAGCAAATCAAGTGGAAGGGAATGAAGTGGGCACCACTATAAACTACCTCTTTGCAAAGCTTGTCGGTGAAGGAAAAATAGAGGAGGGGGTCTGAAGTGGGCAGACTACCTGTGTTGAGAGAGTGATACTCTTCCAAAACCTCTCATAATGTTAGGCCAGTTGGAAAATAATTTATTTGAAAAGGATAATAAATCACAAACCCTAGATTTTTATGACCATATCTTGAAATCCATTTAAAGTAGTTAACTATATAGAACAAAAATGATTTATTTTAGTCACAAAAGTTTTATTCCCATGTGCCAGGTATTACATTATTAAGATGTAGATGTAGAAATATAAATAAAACCTGATTCTGAAATTCAAGGAAATTCCCAGATGAAATACCTATGTGTCTAGAGTTATGGTTGCAAAGCCTGTGTGTGCGACCATCAATTCACTTGAGAAATTCTTCAACTATATTTATATGAGCCTTAAAAATCATGTGATTTACTCCAAATCACTCATTTTCCAGATTTATTCCAACGAATGAAATTCAATTGAATGGACCAATTTTAAGGATTTCCGTTGCTGTAAATGTATGACTTCATGTCTGATGTTTGTGGCTTTAAAATGTAGAAGTGTCAGCAAAGATTACTGCTCTCTGGTGGAAACCATCAAGAAAGCTGGGGAATGTGTGGAAAAAGTGAAAGAGAAAAAAAATTTTGTATTCCAAATAGGATCGGAAAGGATGAGTTCAAGATAATTCTACATACATTTGCTTGGAAGTCAAGGCATTTGGAACCATTACTTACCAAGAAAGACTGACAGGTGATGGTATTTATAAAAATTAATCAGTTTTTAAATCTCTCCTCTCATTTATCACTCCTCAGAAGCATCTAAATAGGCTCTTTTTCCCTCTAAATCTTTGATACTCTGGTTTATCCAATGTTATCTACAATCACCAAATCATCATCAAATTCTTAAGGCGATAGGTAGTTGTTGTAGCTTAAATAGCTTAATGACCTTCAGACCATTAGCAAACAAATTTTAATGCTGAAAGAGCTAAGAACTTGTCCTGATTTTTTTTTTTTTAATTTTGAGTATAGTTGACACACAATGTTACATTAGTTTCAGGTGTATACCATAGTAACATCTCCACATATTATGCTATGCTCACCACAAACATAGCTATCATCTATACCATAAAGGCCATTAAAATATCATTGCCTCTATTCCCTACCCTGTACCTTTTATTCCCATGACTTACTCATTCCATGACTGAAAGCCTGTATCTCCCACTACCCTTTAACCATTTTGCCCATCTCCCCAACCCCCTTCCCTCTGGCATCCATCAGTGTTTTTTTTCTCCATATTTATAGGTCTATTTCTGCTTTGTTTTGTTTTGTTAGATTCCAAATATAAGTGAAATCATATGGTATTTATCTTTTTCTGATTTCACTTAGGTTAATACCCTCTAGGTCCATCCATGTCATTGCAGATGGCAAGATTTCATTCATTTTTAGGGCTGAGTAATATTCCTCTGTGTGTGTGTGTGTATGTGTGTGTGTGTGTGTGTGTGTGTGTGTGTGTGTGTGTGTTCTTTATTTATCTTTGATGGAAATTTAGGTTGCTTCCATTTGTTGGGTATTGTAAATAATGCTGCAATAAGCATAGGGATGCATATAGCTTTTTGAATTAGTGTTTTTGTTTTCTTTGGATAAATACCCAGTAGTAGCATTACTGGATTGTTAGGTATTGCTATTTTTAATTTTTTGAGAAACCTCATATTGTTTTCCACAGTGGGTGCAGCAATTTACATATCCAGTGGATGAGGGCTCCTTTTTCTCCATATCTTTGCAAACACTTGTCATTTCTTTTTGAGTCCAGTCATTCTGACAGGTGTGGGAGTTACTTCATTGTGGGTTTGATCTGCATTTCCTTGAAGATGAAAAGAAAAAAAAATGCTGATGAATCCAATTTCGTCAATACTGAGAACTTAACATTTGGCCTTTAAAAAAGTGTTAGGGAAGGGTACCTGGGTGGCTCAGTTGGTTAAAGGTCTGACTTTGGCTCATGTCATTATCTCCATGTTTGTGAGTTTGAGCCCCTCATTTGGTTTTGTCTGGCTTTCTACTGTCAGTGTGGAGCCTACTTTGGATCCTCTGTCTCCCCCTCTCTCTCTGCCCCTCCCCAGCTCACATGCACTCTCTCTAAAAAATAAATAAACATTTAAAAACTAATTAAAAAAAACTGGTAGGGAAATAAAGGACAAGTCAGACTCAGTGAAAATTGTATGTATGTTTGCTGACAAAAAGCTTGTATTCATAATGTATAAATTTTTTTTAATATATAAAGAATTCTTAAAGACAAGCAATAAAATAAAGACAAGCCGACATAAAATTTTGAGTAAAATCCTCATTAAATATGTTACTGGAGAATATGCATATTCAAAGGTATTCAGCATTATTATTCATCAGGCATTTCAAAGTAAAACAATAAGATACCACCACATAACATAATGTCAGGCAATTGGAACTCTCATATATTGCTGCAGGAGAGGAATGTTTTCCAACCATTTTGGAAATCAGTTTGGTATTTTCCTCTATAACATTGTGTGGTGATGATCACACTTATCACGTGAGAATGTCGTAATGTGTAATGTCAAATCACTGTGTTGCACACCTGAAACTAATAAAGTATTGCACGTCAACTCTACTTCAATTAGAAACAAATATATTTTTTAAAGCTAATTGCAATCATATGAAAAAAGAAAACATAAGAAAAACGGTAACAAAAACTTTTAAATAAATTAATTTACTTCAGCCCCAAACTAGAAACAACTAAATAAATGTCGATCAACTGATGGATGATAAACATATTTTGTATATTCACACAAGGTAAACTACTTAGAATAACAAAGAATATGTATTAAATATAGACAAGCCCTACAACATGATACTAAGCAAAAGAAGCCAGGTAAAAAGAGTACATATTATGCCTTCATAGAGTTTTAGAATGAGAAAACAAATCTTAGTTGAAGAAATCAGATCTGTGTTTGAGAATATAAATAGAAAAGATTTAAAAGGGAAATTAGAACACTGGGTGACAAAAAAGTTCTATTTCACATGGAACACTTAAACTGTACACTTAAAATCAGTACATTTTATTGTCTGTAAATAATGCTTCAGTACAAATGAACTAAACATGATAAACAGAGTCAAAAGGCAAGCCATAGCATGGAAAATTTTTGTTGTGTGTCTCAGGCCTAATGCTTAATTGCTTATAGTCTAAAGACAATTAATAAAAAAAAAATTAACTCTAATAACCCATAGAAAAATAGGCAATGAATAGACACAAAGATAATATATAAAAAAATGTTTGGTACCCTCTTAGTGAAAATGTAAGTGACAAGGAGAAAACACTTTTTACCTAAATACTGGACATCAAAACGTTTGATCATACTATCAGTGAAATTTAGGGAAATGACTTTTTATACATATTTTGTTAGATGGCATTTTGACATATTTAATCAAAAGAACCCTATTGTTGAGTTAGAAATTGTACATCTAGGACTGTTGTCACTAATAAACTCACATATATCTGAGTTGATTTATATATAGGAGTATTTGTTGTAGAGTTGTTTGTAATCTCATAATGGAATAGTAATGCCCATGATACATGGCAGGCTAAATGAATTATGTAAAAGCCATGCTCTGGACTACTACAGAGCCATTACAAAGAACAAAACAGGTCTTTATGAACTACTTGGAAGGCGCTCCCAGATCCAGATATAAATGGTTAAGGGACAGAAACAAAGTGCAAGACTATACACGCACACGCAAGCACAACTGCAGACGTAACTCTATGTGCTGGAGGGCAATTTATTCAGATAGAAAAGCTGAATGCTGCTTTTATTTTGTTGGCATTCTTTGCTCAGAGAAACACTTTCTCTGAGTGTTTTGAGATTGGGGGAAAGTCCAATTTTCTAGAAGTATTTATGGTTGCAATCTTAACTAATTTTTAACATTAAATAATTGATCCCGGTTTACTCTTCAGATATGCATGCCTATGAGAACAGAAATAATATATCATTAATCATCACATGTCAACATTATGCAATTCTCAGGCATTTTTCCTGGATCCATGGAGACTTTTGATTCATTTAGAGTCCAGTCTTTGCCATGTTAAATCCCTGATGCTACTTGCAATGTCTTTCAAGTAATACAGTCATTTTGTAGTCTAACATGGGAGCCCAATTCAATGATGTCTGTTGTGCAAGCCAAACATTATAATTTACTACTAAAAAGAGATTCTAATGGTGCCAAAGGAGGAAATGCACTGTTAAATCCTGACTGTATAGAATATTATCCTAATTTTAGGTGTTGGTTTTTCTTAAATGATTTGCTGATGGTATAAAGGTGCAAAATGCTTGAGTGACTTTTTAGTGCATCCCAATTTGAAATGTTTGCATTAAGAACAAAGGAAGGGAAAGTCCCATTAGTGAAAAAAGAAAAGAAAATTTGAGGGATTGAACCCAATACAGTCGAAATGTTTTTTTCTACCTATTTTATGTGATTCCAAATATTAGATAAATATTCCATAGATAAATTAGTGTATAGAGAAAAGTATTTAAAAACAACAAAAGTCCAAGTTTTCATTCTTGCCATAAGATTTAATTACAGCAAAAGAATATTTTTCTAAGTGTACATTAAAGTAGGGAAACTTTTTCTATTGTAGGTCATTGCTATATAGTGATAGTGTAATGAAAATAAAACACAAATTAATTTAGGCAGAATTCCTACAAGGAAACCACAGGTGCTATTTTATTTATCTGACTTTTATAATAAAAATAAAGTGTTATTCTAAAAAGTATAGTAAATATTTAATATTCTTACGGAGTTTCACAATATGGTTCGTTAAGAAGAAGGTGATGGACATAGAAAGAAAGAAAATATAAATCTGGCATTAATGTGGGAGAGGGACTCAAATTCTAGAGACAGACTCAGACAAATTAAGAAGTCAGGGAACAAAACCGTGTAAGCACCTTCCTGGAATTAAAGAGAATGAATGGAGAGAGGTGGATAAATGAGGAGAAGGGAAGGCAGAGAGATAATTATTAGATAGACTGCAGAGGTTCCAAAGTGTTAGGTAAATTATTCTTGTCAACTGTTTCCCTGAGGCTGTGACTTCAGGGTGTCATTAATTCTTACTTCTTATCGTTATTCCTATTAAACACTCTAAGATTTCATTTGCTCTTTAGCTCAAGGAGTTCCCCTGTTGAAATGTTTTTTAATGACCTCTGGGTGTGACCACATCAATTCCAGCATAATGACTCCTGGTCAGACTCCAGACCAGAAACTTATGTACCTGCTCTCATTTTGTAGGTTTCCTTTTTACTTGTTGCAGTTTAGGGGCTTTTCCCTCCTTCCCTCCCTCTCTCCCTCCCTCCCTCCCTCTCTCCCTCTCTTCCTTCCCTCCTTCCATTACAAAAGGAATGATGCAGAGAAGGGACATTACGGATTATAAAAGGGGAAAAAATAGATTTATTATTGTCCAATATCTTTGAAGCACAGCGAACAGTATTTTCCTCTCATAGATTTGATTACATCTTTAAAACTACTTTCTGGGGAAGACATTTGAGCAAAAAACCCAAAGCTGTGCCTATTCAACTTTTAAACTTCAAAAATGCTTTTTATTATTCCTTAGGAAACACTAAATATTAAGGTATAATTAATTACAGGTGCATGGGTGGCTCAGTTG
Source organism: Leopardus geoffroyi (assembly GCF_018350155.1). Classification (NCBI taxonomy): domain Eukaryota; kingdom Metazoa; phylum Chordata; class Mammalia; order Carnivora; family Felidae; genus Leopardus; species Leopardus geoffroyi. The sequence continues at coordinate 93,706,829 of NC_059331.1, read as the reverse complement.
GTAGAGTGTCTGACTCTTGATTTTGGCTCAGGTTATTGTCCCAGGATCGTGGGTTCGAACCCCACATTGGGCTCTGTGCAGGCAGCATGGGGCCTGTGTGCCTCCCCTGCTCTCTCTCTCTCTCTCTCTCTCTCTCTTTCTCTCTCTCTCTCAAAACTAAACATTAAGGTCTAATTAAAAATGGGGGTGCCTGGGTGACTCAGTTGGTTGAGTGTCCAACTTCAGCTCTTACGGTTCGTGGGTTCAAGCCCCACGTTGGGCTCTGAGCTGGCAGCTCAGAGCCTGAAGCCTGCTTCAGATTCTGTGTCTCCCTCTCTTTCTCTGTTCCTCCCTTGCTTGTGCTCTCTCTCTCTCTCTCTCTCTCTCAAAAATAAATAAATGAACATTAAAAAAAATATGAAGGACTAGGGGCACCTGAGTGGCTTAGTTGGTGAAGAGTCCGACTCTTGATTTTTGCTCAGCTTATGATCTCACAGTTAGTGAGTTTGAGCCCTATGTTGTGCCATGCACTAACAGCATGGAATCTGTGTGGGATTCTCTCTCTCCTCTCTTTCTGCCCCTCCCCACCTCTCTCAAAATAAATAAATTTTTTTTTAAAAAAAAGACAGAATAATTGAAGGATTGTGACATTTTGTATGAAATGCTTATATTTCACACATGTATTGTCTAACTTTTTCTTAATTAAAAGCTACATTTTTAGAAAATGCCTGGCTTATACTAAATATATTTCACAATGATATTATAATCTCGACTCTAGACAAACTTCCATACTAACTTACTCCACCTGTGCCATTACTTTCTAAAAACCTAAAAGATACTCTTTTCCTGTAAACATTAATTTGATACAAACTTTATGAAAACTAGAGGATTTCTTCAGACAGCTTAATTCTAAACTGTGACTTAGTATAATTCATTTTTTTAAGTTTATTTGTTTTTAGAGAGAGAATGAGTGTGCTTGAACACACAAACTGTGAGATGGTGACCTGAGCTGAAGACAAGTTGGATGTTTAACTGATTGAGTCACCCAGGTGCCCCTGGCATAATTTAATGTTGAGACTTGTATTTAGAAGTCTTTCCTGTTAAAAATAAATAAATAATAGACTAAACCATTTTAAAATGTCATTTCTGAAAAAGAAAATTTAAAAAATGGCAGCCTAGGGGTGCCTGGGTGGCTCAGTCGGTGAAGCATCCCACTTCAGGTCAGGTCATGATCTCACGGTTGGTGAGTTGGAGCCCCGTGTTGGGCTGTGGTGACAGCTCGGAGCCTGGAGCCTGCTTCAGATTCTGTCTCCCTGTCTCTCTCTGCCCCTCCCCGACTCATGGTCTCTTTCCCTCTCTCAAACATGAATAAACATTACAAAATTTTTTTTAAAGTAGCAGCATCATTTAGTTTAGTTGTCTACAAAATTATATTTTGGGTTACATTCAGATATTCTCAAAGAAAATATTCCTAAATAAATATAATTATAATAAATGGCAATATGTTTTTTTGTAGAATAATATTTATATTATTTACACTTCATCCAACTACCTACCTGTGACCAGCTTACCATCTGGCTGTGAATTAATTGATTTTGGAAAATTGCCTATGGATGGCATTTTAAATTTGGAGAAAAGCAAAGAAATTTTGTATTTCAGGAAAGTTATTTGATTTTTTTATTTTTTCCTTCCCATTCTTTTTCTTCCTTGATAAATTCTTTGGTATATTCAGCAAATAAAATATTTCCAAATCAAATTAGTAAAACTCATGCAATTCATAGTCATTTCAGGTTTCTCTTTGTTGGATACCTTCCTTCACACCATTAATGTTTGCATAGGAAGACAGTCCTATTGCTTTAAGAAAATATAAATCCAAGTGCATTATTATTTTATAGAAAACTCTTTGACCTCTTAAATCATGCTGTTACCTGGGAGACATTAAGATTCTTTGGAGTGATTCAAACCAAACCAAACCAATACAACTTGTTCATCAAATGTCTCCATTAAAATGCTGCTTTCCATGTTGGCCATACAGTTGGGATGGATGAATCAAGTGCTTATCAAATTGCACCTAAAGACAATCATCAACAATCATTGCAATCTCTAAAACATTTGTGTATCATTATTACAAGAGCCAGAGTTGGTGAATTTAATTTCTCATAATTTTCTCTATGCAAAATAGTAGTGGTCTTCATATATAAAATCACAAAACACAATGGATTTGATTGTCCAGCCACTCCATTTAAAACCTCAGATTTTCCTGTTTCCCAGATCCAGTCTGCCATATGATTGACGTCCATGTGTATGAAAGAGGCATACTACTCAAATAATTGATAGTCCATGATCAAGAAGACAATAGGAACCAATGAGCTTCAGTAAAAGGAACAAAGGGAATAGATTATTCTGGCCAATTTCCATTATTTTATTCACTAGCACCATTTTCTCTTTCATTTGCAATGTTAACTGTGTATGAATTATCAGCAAATGTACCTTAAATGATAGCATTCATTTCTTTCAATTTGTGCCCATTGTTTAACAAATTTCTATAATTAAAAAGACACAGATGATAAAAATAAGTGAGATGTTTTTAACATATTCTAAATTGGCTATACCAACACAATCCGGTCAAACCTCACTGGGAAGAAAATGTAATCATTTATTTTGATTGTGACCCAAAATATTCACACTGAATGATTGTGAAATACATGTATGGTATATGTGGTATAATTGATGCTGTAAGCTTTAAGTTTTCTTCTTCATTCAGACATCAGCCCATTCTCTACAAAACACTCTCACCATGACTTTGGAAAGATGGGGATAGTGAAAAGGGGAAAGTGTTTTTTTGTTTTTTTTTAAATGGACAATGGAAATGCTTTGATTCATTAGAACAGACTGTGCATGAGCATTTACTGTGCATTCAACTAAAGTTTCATAGGAGAAACAACAGCCTATCGATAATGCTGTGACCCTGTTTCACTTAGTTTAATTGCTACTTTGTTCTAAAGAATCACAGACAGGTAATCTTAGTGCCATCCAGTCTAAACAGTTCAGGTAGGTTCAAATTCTTCTGCCAGTGTTGATCAGCTGCTAGTGGCTAGTGGTGTATTGAGCAGGATTCTCAAAACCAAGCTGGCTTTTCAGCATTCCATATGGTAATTACTTGGAAATGTATGATACACCTGTGAGAGTGGTGGTACTCTTGCTATCTTACTTGATATTTCTGATCTAGTACTTTTTTTTTTTTTCCTTTGGAGGAACCAGGCTGGGAAGGGTGAATGACATTTGTAGAGAGAGTACTGTATTCCAGATCAGGCACTCTGCTAAGCATGTTACAGCTATTACCTCATTGACTCCTGACAGAAACTTTATGGTGGCATCATCTTCAATTTACAGAGGATACAACTGAGTCTTAGAGAGATTAAATTATATGCTTAGGACAAAGAAGTAAAATCAAGACAGACCTAAGTACAGCAATAATAACTCCAGATCTCCTACCCTGAACCATTTTACTATCATTACTTTTCTCAGGTCAGCAATATCAGAACTTGAACCCTATTTCTGGATTAGGATCTACTGTTTCTTACCACTAATTAATTTTTTAGCGATCACAAATGATTGGTAGGTAAAATAAAAGCAGTACTTTTTTTTTTTTTCTTGCAACTAAAAGTACAAGTTGCTGGAAAAATAGAGCCATAGACTTTGCCTGTTGAAAGGGACTTCAACTGTTACCTGCCCCAACCATTGTTTTTATGCTCAAGTATTCCCTTCTCTATTACTTTTTATTAGTGATAACTAACTCAAAACCTACTCATGGAAATAATATTTTATATACTTATACATTATATTGCTTTGAATTAAAGTCATTTGACTTATTCTGCCAATTACTTCCAATTCTTAAGCATATAAAAATATATTATTTTGTGTGAAATGCTATTTAGTGGAAAGAGCTTTCCACATGGTGTCAGTTACGTAATTTCTGGTTCTGATGTTACTGCCTATCAATTTTGAACTTGTAAATAGATTGCACAGTTAACCTAGGATTTTAACTTCTAAGGTATTTGATATCTCCACTATTCCAGTCTGTTCAATTCAGTAAATATTATTGGGGGTCTTTTGTGTGATGGGCATTATACAGAGTTGTGATACCACCTGAATAAACCAGAATCTTCACTGGCGTGGGAAACAAACATGTAAATATAGATAACTATAAACATTGTTTATAAAGTTTTCTAATACAATGTGATAAAAATATTTATTATGATAGGGGCGCCTGGGTGGCGCAGTCGGTTGGGCGTCCGACTTCAGCCAGGTCACGATCTCGCGGTCCGTGAGTTCAAGCCCCGCGTCGGCTCTGGGCTGATGGCTCAGAGCCTGGAGCCTGTTTCCGATTCTGTGTCTCCCTCTCTCTCTGCCCCTCCCCCGTTCATACTCTGTCTCTCTCTGTCCCAAAAATAAATAAACGTTGAAAAAAAATTAAAAAAAAATATTTATTATGATAAAGGGACATGAAGAACAAAATCTTAAGTATGCTTCTGAGCCTCAAGTAAGAATAAATGTTTATGTGCTTTAAGAACAAAACTACACAAAGACAACTAATATATTATGATAATTATTGTCATCACCCTAAATATACTTCTTAGTCTTTTAGCCCCAGAAAATAGCAGAAATTCACGTTGTCTTGAAAACAAAAGATTAATTATTGTAAGAACTTGTGGATAATTACAATAGGAGTCACAATTAACATAATCACCTTTGAAAAATTACTCTAAAATGGTTGTGCCTTAAAATGATGGTGCTTTTTTCTTTTAAAACTCCAACTTACTACTTTTATTTGTTTTTATTTTTATTTTATTTTATTTTTTTGAGAGCAAGAGAGAGAGAACATGCATGCAAGCAGGGGAAGGAGAGAGAATCGCAAGCCGGCTCTGCATTGTGACCACAGAGCCTAACACAGGGCTCGATCTCACAAACTGTGAGATCATGACCCTGAACAGAAATCAAGAGTCTGACACTTAACCTACTGAGCCACATAACCTAAAATGATGGAGTTTTGGATAGGGCCATAGTCAGAACCATCATTCTAGACTGGAGAATTCACAACTTTCAGAAAGTAGAATCTTCACTGTATTGACATAATACTATAAAGGTGTTTCTTTTTAATATGAAACAAAACATAAAGAGAAAACAAATTATGAATGAAGAAATTCATACAAATTCCATTATTCCTTGAAGACACATTTAAGTGTAAAATAGGAACCCACAGTAATCCTTTAATCTCAGTGGCCACAAGTAGCCCTCTAAAATCGGAATTAATATTTACTATTGGAGCATGAGGACAATCTAGTGTCAAATGTACTTCATTTTATTTTCTTGAACCAAAAATTTTGATGTTTGTATGGGACTAACGCATGCTAGTCTGCTTTTCCTCTGCTGTAATTCACATTTCAACCAGCAGCTATTTATCATCAGATCAAGCAAGTATTTCTGTAATCTGGAATTAAAATGAACAGATCTGAATACTTCTTATAAAGGAATAGATTTGTATTAATCAATTTGTATTCACTGAACTGATTGTGACAAAAAAGTATGGCAGAGTATCGGTCTCGTTAGGAGATGTTGATCATTAAGTTACATACGTGTTCTATCATGCATGTATCTTTCATTTAGTCAACCATTCAACAAATATTTTTTGAGCACTGATGTAGAGAACAATCTCTGTAAGGTGTTAGGGATACAACAGTGAGGAAGGAAACTGACACGGCCTCTGTCTTTATAGAACCTAACACCATGGGAGAGATCTAAATTCAACAAGTAAATAGGAATATATTATAAGTTGTGATACATAGGGAAAGAATACAGTGAAAATAACAGGGATCTGTTTTAAATAGGGTGGTCACAGAAGGCTTTTATGAAAGTTGGTATTCAGTGTGAGATATATTGGATAGTAAGGAGCTCACAAAGTGTGGAATAAAAAGCGAAAGTAGATTTAGTCAATGTAGGTTGTATAATGGGCAGAGGCATTTGCAAAAGTATTAAGACAAGAAAAAGAATACTGCTCTTGGGTAATTGAAAGGTGGTTAGCATGCTGGAAAACAGAGAAAAGAACCAGAGGGAAGGCAGAAGTGGCTAGAGCCAGGTTACACAGGATTTTGTTAGCCATAGTCAGGAGTTGGGATTTTGTTGCCATATAACATGTTGAAATCTAGAGGTCTGCATACAAATTGAACTCATTAAATCATTTGTGTGGCCCTATATTGTATTTTAAAAACTTGCACTCTTTTATTTGTTCAGTCGCTCATTCATTACTTCATTTCTTGATTCCTTCCTTCATTTTCTGAGTGCCAAACTTTATGTATCAAGAATCAAAGAAATTGTAAGAAAGCCTCTCCTCCTTCATAAGACCATAATAAATAGGGATAGGCAGATTTTTAAAAATACACATTATATCATAATATAAATTGTGTTAGTAATAAAATTTCAAGTGCAATAATATTTCATTAAGTGTTTAGACCATCAGGGATGGCGTTCAGAGTCAGGAAAAGGTTTTTAGAAAACATGTTTGCCCTGGACCTCTTGAAGTCCACAGTACACATATACGAAGCAAGTCAGGCATTCCAATCGGTGTGCCCAGCACTGGGGAGTTTGTTCAGAAAATGTATCTGGCATGCAAGATACATTGTGCAAAGGAAGGAGATGAGTTTCAATAAATGGATTGGAAACAAATTATTAACCTGTTTTAATACCAACTGAGTGTTTTGAATAGTCATCTATCAGGCCAAAGAATTTTCAAGTGAGAACATGACCTAATAAGGGGATGAATTTTAGGATGATATTTTTAGTTTTTTGGGATGACCACTGTGGCCTCTAACCCAGGCCGCCATTTAGCTCCCAGAGTTAATATGCTCTTCCCTTCGTATGTATATCGAGATTTTATGGCAGTCATACTTTATCATGGGTATCATCCTCATGAGATCCCTAAACAGTCACAAACCTAAATTCATTATAGACACTTGATACATGCTCATTTGTTCTTATGTTAGTTTTCTATGGCTGTTGTAACAAATTTTCACAAACTCAGTGGCATAGAAAAAACACAAGTTACATTTTTACAGTTTTAAATTCAGAAATCTGAAATCAAGAAGTTGGCAGAACTGTATGCTTTCTGGAAACTTCAGGAAAATCTGTTCAACTAGCTCCTAGAGGCCACATGCATACAATTGCTTATGGCTCCTTCTTCCACTTCAAAGCCTGTCACTCTAACCTCTGGTTCCATGGTCATATCTCCTTTTTTCTGGCTTTAATCACTTGTAATTACTTTGGCCCACCTAATAACACAGGTTAATCTGCCCATCTCAAGGTGGTTAAATTAATATTATCTGCAAAGTCACTTTTACCCTATAAAGTAGCATATTCACAGGGTCCAGGAATTAGGATGTAGACATCTTTGGGGACATTATTCAGCCTTCCACAGTTCTGCAAATGTCATTGTCAAATTGTGAGTTCTGAACTGTTGGGCCCCCAATACTTGATTGAAAATTTTTCTCTTCTCAACAGAGAGTGAGATGGCAGAGCTTCAGAGGTTCTGAGTAGGAGACAAAAAGCTGCATGATTTTGCTTTACTTTTCTACCAGTTGCATTTTACTAAAGTGACACTGTCCCATTGAAGGGAATAAGGGAGCCTTTGAAATACTGCCATGTGCAGGATCCCGTGATGCTAAGATCCAGAAGAGCTTTCATTCCCATCTTTCTTCCTCAGAAGGGAGTCGTCACTCTGTTGGAAGCCTCTTTGAAGCAGCCACAGCTTTGGGGTTGCTGAGTGCAGGGACTTCTCAAAAAAAAAAAAAAAAAAAAAACCTCCTCTTTTCATTTCCTGTCAACGAGGAGTCCTAGTTCAAAAGACTGCTCTCTCTTTCCTTAGTTTTTCATATGTCTATTAATAGGACAGTGCCAGGCTCTGACCAGTTGATAGGAGATTCATGAGACTAATGAGAATGGGATTAGGTTACCAACTTTCCTGTCTCATTTGTGCAATTATGAGTAACACAATGGAGGTATAATGGCTCCATGCCTTTTAGTAAGATCTTATTCTTGAGGACACCAAGAAGTTTTAAAAAGCTTAAAAAGTAAGCCACTAATCTTTACACTTTAATTGGCAAGGATGTGGGAAAACTATTACCTCATTTCAAAAAATAAAGCTACATCTGTACAGGTGGCCAAACAACCAGCCTGAAGATTTATATCTTCTCCTTCTCCTTCTTCTTTTTGTAAGTTCAGATGGGTGATCATTTAGCACCATGTCTGAAAAACACTTGAAACAAAGGAGTCACTGAGCAGGTTTAAGCCTAGTTGTTAAGTCACTGTGGCTGACTTGTGGAAGCCCACATACCTGGGCAAAGCAGTAGCTATATTTGGAATAAATGAAGACTGGCTGAATGTCGAAAGAGTTAAGGTCCAGAATCCAGGTGTTTACGTATATAGCAAATATTTAGGAACAGTAAAGTGCCTAGATTTGGGGGCATAGATACACTTCTTTCTAATTCCCTATTAAGGATTGGCGGTTGTGAAAAAATAGAGAGGTGATTCTGGACTTATTGGTTAATGATGTGAAAGGGCCAGAAGCTCTAAGTAAGGTTTACAAGGAGGTTAGTAAATTGATTTCCAAGTCTATAGTCCTCTCAACTCATTGTCTTTCTTAGTTAAAATTTAAATTTTACTACCAGCTCGTGAAATTTTGACCCGTTGTCTACAATACAATATTATTATTACTTTAAAGAAATATCTGATGACTTAAACCTGGTCCCATGTCTTCCAGTTCAACAATCAGGAATTTGAGATTTTCAGTTTCTGTGGCAAACCAAATAAATGTCCCTCATTCTCAGAATTGAATCCTGTTATTCCCAGAGTTAAAAAGGAAATCTCATATTTTTTAGTAAAAATATTTTCTTTTTAAAAAATTCTTAACTTACAGAAATATTTTGGAAATCAGAATTTTTTTCCAGGAAAAAATAAGTAATGATTAAGGTTATTGATGAGCTTTTTAAACTCACACTGTTGGCTTAGCTTGTAAGCCTTCTAAGTCCCTTTGAGGTTTTTAATGAGGGAATAGATGAGGTGTGAAGAGGTTCTAGTTTCTGGTGGAAGTGAAAATGGAGAGGGCGCTGGGGTGTGGAAGGTTTACAAGTCAATAGGGACCTAGAAATAATTTTCCATTTGATATTACTTTTATTTCTCTGGGTAATAACCTCTGAAAGTCCAACACAAGCTGTGATAAATGAGTTTGCTCACCTTTGGTAGATGTTTTGTAGACTAAGAGGATGCTGTTAACAATCTTAGTGCTTTTTCTTTGTCTTTATAAACCATGCTTATTATAAGGTAATGGAACTTAGGCATTCTACACTTTTCTAGAAGCATATTTTATTAGATTCATTACATATTTCTGGAGGGTATTTTGAAAAAAATGTGTACATTTTTAAGAATGTTGACATAATATTTTACATACCAATTCCTCTTCTAGGAATTTTCTCTAAGAAATACTCATAGATACATGCAAAGATTTATGATCAAATATGTCCTTTGTTGTTTTCATAAAAAATATCATAAAAATTAGAAACAATCTATATGTTCACCATACGATTTGGTTAAACGCAATGTATTTTTCTGGATCTAACCAGGAGATAGATACACACAATAGATGAAATGGGTGGTTTAATATAAAGAATAATTAAACTCTGATAAAAAGAGTTTTCAAATTTTACATATTTATTATGTATAGTTTATATATAAATGTATGAATATAACAAATATAATTAAATTATATAGATATATACAACTATATAACTAAATCATGCACACACACATTTATCACGCACACACAAAAAGAAGAAAGGGAGCCAGAGATTGATTCAGACTTCATTGAAGAAGGTATAGTCCAGCTCACTGGATAGCAGAGACAGGACAGCCCATCTGTAGTCACTGGACAAGCATGAGGCAACCCACTAGAACCCAGGCATAGAGTTGACATTCACTAACTAATGGTAGAAGTGTACAGAGGGGTGGGAACACTGTGAGCTAAAGGAGAACTATACAATGCTACCGGACAAACAGAATCTTGTCGGTCATAGGCAGGCTGTGCAAGGGACCACAGAGAGAAAAACAGCTCCATGGGCTCCCTCCAGGTTGCAGGAATGCTGCTCAGGAACTGCAAAAGGAATTGGGGCGCTCATGTGGATGAAAGTTCTTTAGAGCAACAGTTTTCTGGATCAAGGAAGGCATGGGAAGTTTATCTCCAGGCTAAGGCTGTAAGGTTGCCAAAAGCTCTCATGGTTTGGGTCAATTGATAATAGCAGAACTCTAGGTAATATCCTTTCAGCCACATTTCTGACATTCCCACACTGTGTTGCAGCTGGAAAATGCTAGAGAGCCCCTTCCTTCTGCAATTTTTTCTCTACATCCTCTGAGAGAGGTTAACGTCATGTTGACATTAAAGGAGAAATATTTAAAGGAATTCCATCTATTAGGACAAATGTCGAAGGGTGAATTTAGAGGTAATAAATTAATAATGCACACATGATGGTAAAGCAAAAGATAGTATTAGGTAAACTGTATAATCTTGGAATCCATAGTGTATGTATTATGTATTCCTTTGGAGCAAAGAGGTTTGTTTAAGGTCCAGTATAAATGTTTTGACTTCACTAAGCTGAGATTTTTTCTGATGTAACACAACTCACTTGGTGTTGAGGTTTTATGTGACCCTCCTTGAATCATCCTAAAAGAAATGGATTTTGGGTAACTGACAGATATCACTGCCGTGAGTCCTAACATACTTTGTCGTTCACCCAGGAGTCTCTTGTCTTCTGTGAACAACCGTAACATATGACATAAACACTTTAAGTTGAAAGCAAGGTAAACTTTTAGACACTTCTCTGTTCTTGACTCATATTAACTAGCTAAATAACTAAATACACCAGAGTATTTTCTAGAACTGGCAGGTGCTATTAAAAAGATAAAAGGTGGGGGGCGCATAGTGGCTCAGTTGGTTAAGCGTAGGACTCTTAGTTACGGCTCAGGTCATGATCTCATGGTTTGTGAGTTTGAGCCCCACGTTGGGCTCTTTGCTGACACTGTGGAGCCTGCTTGGGATCCTCTCTCTCTCCCTCTCTTTCTGCCCTTCTCCTGCTCTGTCTTTCTCAAACTAAATAAACTTAAAAAAAAAAAAAAGAAAATTGAAGAAAAGAACAGAATGAGTAGGGGAACTCCTTAGGAAAGTGGGTAAAGAAGGCTGCTTTGAGAAACCAACTCAGAGTTGAAACATGAATAATGAGAAAGAAAATGCCATAGTAAAATTTCAGTCAAAAGAATTACATGACAAGAAGAGCAAATGCAAAGCCCCTGAGAAGGCATGAGTGTTGGCCTGTTTGAAGGAAGGCTAGAAAGTCAGTGTGATGGAGAGTACTGAATGAGGGAGTGATAGGGGTGGAATTCTCGGGGGAGGTAGGCAGCAGGACCAAACCCTGAATATACCGCAGGCCTCAGTAAGGATGAAAGTCACTGGAGGGTTTTAGGATGGGTGGGATGATCTGATTAATGTTTTGCAAGGATGACTCTGGCTGCTATAAACAAGTAGGAACAGAAAGATTAAGGGTTGAGTTAGAAAACTGTTAGGAGAAAACCAACATAAGGAAAGCTTGATGATTATGGCTAGGATCACAATTATCTTATAAATGAGAAAATAAACAAAAATCCAGTACTAAAAATTAATTGGCAGCATTTAAAAATAACAGGTGGATGACTTTAAGACATAAAGTATAAAAAGTAATGGCAAAGGAGAAACAAAGATTTTATCATGACTCTGCAAGGTGCTTAACTCCATACTTAGAGATCAGAAGTACTTCTGTAAAAGATGAATCAGCAAATCCAGTAAAGTCCGATAGTGTTCATCTAGCATAGGAAATGGGTATGAGAGATAGCTGGAGGGGGCCCTGGGTGGCGCAGTCGGTTAAGCATCCGACTTCAGCCAGGTCACGATCTCGCAGTCCGTGAGTTCGAGCCCCGCGTCAGGCTCTGGGCTGATGGCTCAGAGCCTGGAGCCTGTTTCCGATTCTGTGTCTCCCTCTCTCTCTGCCCCTCCCCCGTTCATGCTCTGTCTCTCTCTGTCCCAAAAATAAATAAATGTTGAGAGATAGCTGGAGGTGCTGGCTTGAAGATGGCGGTGTAGGAGGATGCTGGGCTCACTGCATCCTGCTGATCACTTAGATTCCACCCACACCTGCCTAAATAACCCAGAAAACCACCAGAAGACTGGCAGAATGGATTCTCCAGAGCCAAGCATAGACGAGAGGCCCACGGAAGAGGGTAGGAAGGGCGGAGAGGCGGTGAGCGCTACGCGGACTGGCAGGAGGGAGCTGGGGCGGAGGGGCAGCACACTGGCAAAGCAGAGCCCCCGAGTCTGGCTGGCAAAAGCGGAGGGGCCAGACGGAGTGTGTTCTGACAGCAAGCGGGACATAACATCTGGAAGGTTATAAGTTAAAGGCTCTGCTTGGAGAGTGGGAGGGCTGAAGGAAAACGGGAGGGAGAGTTGTTGAGCCCCGGACGACAGAGCGCAGCTTGGCAGGGAACAAAGGTGCTCGCCAGCACCATCTCCCTCGCCCATCCCCCAGCCAAAATCCCAAAGGGAACCAGTTCCTGCCAGGGAACCAGTTCCTTCCAGGGAACATGCTTGCACCGCACAAACACCCAACGCTGTGCTTCTGCGGATCCATCCCTCTGGTGGAAGGTCTGACTCCCTCCCGGTGTTGCAGGGCCCCTCCTGAAGTGGATCACCAAAGGAAAAGTGAGTTGAGCCTGCCCCTCCCATCCCTGTGTACCTTGCCGATCCACCCCAGCTAATACGCCAGATCCCCAGCACCACAAGCCTGGCAGTGTGCAAGTAGCCCAGACAGGCCATGCCACCCCACAGTGAATCCCGCCCCTAGGAGAGGGGAAGAGAAGGTACATACCAGTCTGACTGTGGCCCCAGCAGTGGGCTGGGGGCAGACATCAGGTCTGACTGTGGCCCCGCCCGCCAACGAAAGTTATTCAAGACAGCACAGGGGAAGTGCCCCGAAGTTCCTCACCACTCCAGGGACTATCCAAAATGACAAAACGGAAGAATTCCCCTCAAAAAAACCTCCAGGAAATAACGACAGCTAACGAACTGATCAAAAATGATTTAAACAATATAACAGAAAGTGAATTTAGAGTAATAGTCATAAAATTAATTGCTGGTCTTGAAAACAGTATAAAGGACAGCAGAGAATCTCTTGGTACAGAGACCAAGGGACTAAGGAACAGCCAGGAGGAGCTAAAAAATGCTATTAATGAGCTGCAAAATAAAATGGAGATGACCACAATTTGGATTGAAGAGGCAGAGGAGAGAATAGGTGAACTAGAAGATAAAATTATGGAAAAAGAAGAAGCTGAGAAAAAGATTTAAAAAATCCAGGAATATGAGGGGAGAATTAGAGAACTAAGTGATGCACTAAAGAGAAATAATCTATGCATAATTGGTATTCCAGAGGAGGAAGAGAGAGGGAAAGGTGCTGAAGGGGTACTTGAAGAAATAATAGCTGAGAACCTCCCTGAACTGGGGAAGGAAAAAGGCATTGAAATCCAAGAGGCACAGAGAACTCCCTTCAGACATAACTTGATTCGATCTTCTGCATGACATATCACAGTGAAACTGGCAAAATACAAGGAGAAAGAGAAAATTCTGAAAGCAGCTAGGGATAAACGTGCTCTAACATATGAAGGGAGACCGATAAGACTAGTGATGGATCTCTCTACTGAAACTTGGCAGGCCAGAAAGGAATGGCAGGAGATCTTCAATGTGATGAACAGAAAAAAATATGCAGCCGAGAATCCTCTATCCAGCAAATCTGTCATTTAGAATAGAAGGAGAGATAAAGGTCTTCCCAAACAAACAAAAACTGAAGGAATTTGTCACCACTAAACCAGCCCTACAAGAGATCCTAAGGGGGATCCTGTGAGACAAAGTACCAGAGACATCGCTACAAGCATGAAACCTACAGACATCACAATGACTCTAAACCCATATCTTTCTATAATAACACTGAATGTAAATGGACTAAATGCACCAACCAAAAGACATAGGGTATCAGAATGGATAAAAAAACAAGACCCATCTATTTGCTGTCTACAAGAGACTCATTTTAGACCTGAGGACACTTTCAGATTGAAAGTGAGGGGATGGAGAACTATTTATCATGCTACTGGAAGTCAAAAGAGAGCTGGAGTAGCCATACTTATATCAGACAAACTAGACTTTAAATTAAAGGTTGTAACAAGAGATGAAGAAGGCATTATATAATAATTACAGGGTCTATCCACCAAGAAGAGCTAACAATTATAAATGTCTATGTGCCAAATACAGGAGCCCCCAAATATATAAAACAATTAAAACATAAGCAACCTTATTGACAAGAATGTGGTAATTTCAGGGCACTTTAATACCGCCCTTACAACAATGGATAGATCATCTAGACAGTTGGTCAATAAAGAAACAAGTGCCCTGAATGATACATTGGATCAGATGGACTTGACACATATATTTAGAACTCTGCATCCCAAAGCAACAGAATATACTTTCTTCTCGAGTGCACATGGAACATTCTCCAAGATAGATCACATACTGGGTCGCAAAACAGCCCTTCATAAGTATACAAGAATTGAGATCATACCATGCATACTTTTGTACCACAATGCTATGAAGCTTGAAATCAACCACAGGGAAAAGTCTGGAAAACCTTCAAAAGCATGGAGGTTAAAGAACACCCTACTAAAGAATGAATGGGTCAACCAGGCAATTAGAGAAGAAATTAAAAAATATATGGAAACAAACGAAAATGAAAATACAACAATCCAAATGCTTTGGGATGCAGCGAAGGCAGTCCTGAGAGGAAAATACATTGCAATCCAGGCCTATCTCAAGAAACAAGAAAAATCCCAAATACAAAATCTAACAGCACACCTAAAGGAAATAGAAGCAGAGCAGCAAAGACACCCCAAACCCAGCAGAAGAAGAGAAATAATAAAGATCAGAGCAGAAATAAACAATATATAATCTAAAAAAAAACTATAGAGCAGATCAATGAAACCAAGAGTTGGTTTTTTGAAAACATAAACAAAATTGATAAACCTCTAGCCAGACTTCTCAAAAGAAAAGGGAGATGACCCAAATAGATAAAATCATGAATGAAAATGGAATTATTACAACCTATCCCTCAGAAATACAAGCAATTATCAGGGAATACTATGAAAAATTATATGTCAACAAATTGGACAACCTGGAAGAAATGGACAAATTCCTAAACACCCACATACTTCCAAAACTCAAACTGGAGGAAATAGAAAGCTTGAACAGACCCATAACCAGCGAAGAAATTGAATCAGTTATCAAAAATCTCCCAAGAAATAAGAGTCCAGGACCAGATGGCTTCCCTGGGGAATTCTACCAGACATTTAAAGCAGAGATAATACCTATCCTTCTCAAACTATTCCAAAAAATAGAAAGGGAAGGAAAACTTCCAGACTCATTCTATGAAGCCAGTATGACTTTGATTCCTAAACCAGAGACCCAGTAAAAAAAGAGAACTACAGGCCAATATCCCTGATGAACATGGATACGAAAATTCTCAATAAGATACTAGCAAGTCGAATTCAACAGCTTATAAAAAGAAATATTCACCATGATCAAGTGGGATTCATTCGTCTGGTTCAACATTCGCAAATCAATCAACATGATACATCACATTAATAAAAGATAAGAACCATATCATCCTGTCAATCGATGCAGAAAAGGCCTTTGACAAAATCCAGCACCGTTTCTTAATAAAAACCCTCAAGAAAGTCGGGATAGAAGGAACATACTTAAAGATCATAAAAGCCATTTATGAAAAGCCCACAGCTAACATCGTCAATGGGGAAAAACTGAGAGCTTTTCCCCTGAGATCAGGAACACGACAGGGATGTCCACTTTCACCGCTGTTGTTTAACATAGTGTTGGAAGTGCTAGCATCAGCAATCAGACAACAAAAGGAAATCAAAGGCGTCAAAATTGGCAAAGATGAAGTCAAGCTTTCACTTTTTGCAGATAACATGATATTATACATGGAAAATCCCATATACTCCACCAGAAGTCTGCTAGAACTGATACATGAATTCAGTAAAGTTGCAGGATACCAAATCAATGTACAGAAATTAGTTGCATTCTTATACACTAATAATGAAGCAACAGAAAGACAAATAAAGAAACTGGTCCCATTCACAATTGCACCAAGAAGCATAAAATACCTAGGAATAAATCTAAGCCAAGATGTAAAAGATCTGTGTGCTGAAAACTATAGAAAGCTTATGAAGGAAAATGAAGAAGATATAAATAAATGGAAAAACATTCCCTGCTCATGGGTTGGAAGAATAAATTTTGTCAAAATGTCAAAGCTATCTACACATTCAATGCAATCCCAATCAAAATTGCACCAGCATTCTTCTTGAAGCTAGAACAAGCAATCCTAAAATTCATATGGAACCACAAAAGGCCCCGAATAGCCAAAGTAATTTTGAAGAAGAAGACCAAAGCAGGAGGCATCACAATCCCAGACTTTAGCCTCTACTACAAAGCTGTAATCATCAAGACAGTATGGTATTGGCACAAAAACAGACACATAGACAAATGGAATAGAAACCCCAGAACTAAACCCACAAAAGAATGGCCAACTAATCTTTGACAAAGCAGGAAAGAACATCCAATGGAAAAAAGACAGTCTCTTTAACAAATGGTGCCAGGAGAACTTGACAGCAACATGCAGAAGAATGAAACTAGACCACTTTCTGACACCACTCACAAAAATAAACTCAAAATGGATAAAGGACTTGCATGTGAGACAGGAAACCATCAAAACCCTAGAGGAGAAAGCAGGAAAAGACCTCTCTGACCTCAGCCGCAGCAATTTCTTACTTGACACATCCCCAACGGCAAGGGAATTAAAAGCAAAAATGAACTATTGGGACCTCATGAAGAAAAAAAGCTTCTGCACAGCAAAGGAAACAATCAACAAAACTAAAAGGCAACCAATGGAATGGGAAAAGATATTTGCAAATGACTTATCAGACAAAGGGCTAGTATCCAAAATCTATAAAGAGCTCACCAAACTCCACACCCGAAAAACAAATAATCCAGTGAAGAAATGGGCAGAAAACATGAATAGATACTTCTCTAAAGAAGACATCCAGATGGCCAACAGGCACATGAAAAGATGCTTAACATCACTCCTCATCAGGGAAATACAAATTAAAATCACACTCAGATATCACCTCACGCCAGTCAGGGTGGCCAAAATGAACAAATCAGGAAACTATAGATGCTGGAGAGGATGTGGAGAACCGGGAACCCTCTTGCACTGTTGGTGGAAATGCAAACTGGTACAGCCACTCTGGAAAACAGTGTGGAGGTTCCTCAAAAAATGAAAAATAGACCTACTCTATGACCCAGCAATAGCACTACTAGGAACTTACCCAAGGGATACAGTAGTACTGATGCATAGGGGCACTTGTACCCCAATGATTATAGCAGCAGTCTCAACAATAGCCAAATTGTGGAAAGAGCCTAAATGTCCATCAACTGATGAATGGATAAAGAAATTGTGGTTTATATACACAATGGAGTACTACGTGGCGATGAGAAAGAATGAAATGTGGCCCTTTGTAGCAACGTGGATGGAACTGGAAAGTGTGATGCTAAGTGAAATAAGCCATACAGAGAAACACAGATACCATATGTTTTCACTCTTATGTGCATCCTGAGAAACTTAACAGAAACCCATGGGGGAGGGGAAGGAAAAAAAAAGAGGGAGAGAGCCAAAGCATAAGAGACTCTTAAAAACTGAGAACAAACTGAGGGTTGATGGGGGGTGGGAGGGCGGTGAGGGTAGGTGATGGGTATTGAAGAGAGCATCTTTTGGGATGAGCACTGGGTGTTATATGGAAACCAATTTGACAATAAATTTCATATATTAAAAAAAATAAAAAGAAATGGGTATGAGATATCTTGGAGAGCCTACATATTTGTAGAAAATATCTATGGGGCTTTCTATATTTAGGACAAGATAAAGAATACTTGTTACAACTGATAGCATAGAAATACAAAATATTATAAGAGACTATTATGAACAACTATATGCCAATAAACAGGATAACCTAGAGGAAGTGAATATTCTAGAAACATATACCCTACAAAGACTGAATCATGAAGAAATAAAAAATCTGACCAGACTAATATAATAATTAGGCAGTTTGAATCAAATAAACTCCAAAGAGAATCTAAAACCAGATGGTGTCCCTGGTGAATTTTATCAACATTTAAAAAAGAATTAATTCGAATCCTTCTCAAACTCTTCCAAAACATCAAAGGGGTGGGAACATTACCAAACTCATTTTTTTTCCAGCAAGCAATACCCTGATACCAAAGCCAGATAAGGACACAACAAGAAAATAAAGCTACAATGCAATATCCCTGATGCATATAGATAAGAAAATCCTTAACAAAATATTAGCAAACCGAGTTCAGTAGCATGCTAAAAGATCATTATACTATGGTCAAGAATTCATTCTTGCAATGCAAGGATGGCTTCACAGAGGCAAACTGATAATCCAATTAATAGAATGAAAGATAAAAATCATATGATCATGTTAATAGATGCAGAAAAAGCATTTAACAAAATTCAATGTTCATTCACTATGAAAATTCTCAACAAATGAAATATAGAGGGAATATACTTCAAGATAATAAAGTTCATAAATGACAATTCCAAAGCTACCATCATACTTAAAATGTTGAAAACCTTTAAGATCAGGAACAAGATAAGACTGTCTACACTAACCATTCTCTTGGAATATAGTACTGGAAGTCCTGGCCAGAACATTCAGTCAAGAAAAAGAAATCAAAGGCATCACAAATTGAGAGGAAGGAGTAAAATTGTCTCTATGGATGGCATTATTGTATATACATAGACAATCCTAAAGAATCCACCAAAAACTGTTAGATCTAATTCTGAATTCAGTAAAATTACAAGATACAAAATCTACACATAAAAATCTGTTGTATTTCTCAACACTAATAGTGAATTATCTAAAATAAAAGAAAAAAGAAAGAAAGAAAGAAAGAAAGAAAGAAAGAAAGAAAGAAAGAAAGAAAGAAAGAAAGGAAGAAAACAATGCCATTACACTAGCATCAAAAAGAATAAAATACTTAGAAAGAAATTTAGCCAAGGATGTTACAGAGCTCTACACTGAGAACTATAAATCATTAATGAAAGAAATTAAAGATACAGATAAATGGAAAGATATCCTATCTTCATATACTGGGAGAATCAATATTGTCAAAATGTCTATACTATCCAAAGCCATCTACAGATTTAGTGCAATCCTTATCAAGATTCTAATAACATTTTTCACAGAAATAAAAATTAAAAAAAACTAAAATCGATATGGAACCACAAAAGTCTCTGAAGAGAGCAATCTTAAGAAGAATAAAACTGGGGGCATCACACTTCATTATTTCAAAAACTATATTACAATGCTATAGTAATCTAAACAGAATGGTTTTGGCATAAAAATAGACATGCAAACCGATGGAACAGAATAAAAACCCAGAAATAAATTTCACATATACATTAACTAATTTTCAACAAAATCTCCAAGAATACATAATGGGGAAAGAATAGTTTTAATAAATGATGCTGAGAAATCTAGATAGCCACAAACAGGATAATAAAATCTGACCCTTATCTTACAGTATGAACAAAAATCAACTCAAAATAGATAAAAGAGTTGAACGTAAGACATTGAAACTTAACCTGATAGAAGAAAGCATAAGGGATATTCTCCTTCATATTGGCCTTGGCAAGGATTTGTTGATTGATTGATATGACACCAGAAGCAAAGACATCAAAAACAAAACTAAACACGTGGGACCACAGCACTCTAAAAACCTTCTGCACAGCAAAGGAAACAACAAAATGAAAAGACAACCTATGTAGGAGGAGAAAATACTTGTAACACATATACGTGACAATGGGTTAACATCTAAAATATAAAAGGAACTCATCCAAATCAATAGAAAAAACAAATAACCCAATTAAAAAATAGGCAAATTTCCTGAACACTTTTTCAAAGACATACAAATGACCAACAAACAGGAAAACACGCTAATCATCAAGGGAAATGCAAATCAGAACCATCATGAGTTATTATATCACATTTGTTAAGACTATCATCAAAAAGTGAAAAAGTAACAAGTTTTGGCAAGAATGTGGAGGAAAGGGAACCCATATGCACTTGTTGGTTGGAATGTAAATTGGTACAGCGTTAATGGAAAACAATATGGAAGCTCCTGAAAAAATTAAAAATGGAACTACCATATGACCTAACAGTCCTACTTCTAGTTATATATCTGAAGGAAACAAAATTTGTATCTCAAAGAGATATCTGCACTTCCATGTACATTGCAGCATTAGTCACAATAACCAAGACATGGAAACAACCTAAGTGTCCATCTATAGATGAATGGATAAAGAAAATGGAATTATCTGTCTATTCACACAAATACACACACAATGGAATATTGTTGAGCCTTAAAAAAATAATTAAATTCTGCCATTTGTGACAATATGAATGTCACAACCTGGAGGGCATTATATTAAATGTAATAAGCCAGACACAGAAATACAAATACTTATATTTGAAAGTAAAATATCTTATATGGGAAATCTAAGAAAAAAGTCAGGCTCACAGTAACAGCAGAATTGTAAATACCACATGCTAGGAGGTAGGGGGAAAAGGGAGATAATGATCAAAGGGTACAAAGGTTCAGGTATAAAATGATTAATTTTAGGAGATCTAATGTATAGCAGGTGACTACAGTTAATATACTGTATCTTGAAATTTTCTTAGAAAGTAGATCTCAAGTGTTTTCTCTCTCTCTCTCTCTCTCTCACACACACACACACACACACACACACACACACACGGTAATTATGTGAGATGATGAATGTATTAACTTGTTTATGGTAATCATTGAACAGTGTATATATTTGTGAAAATACCTCAAATATATACAATTTTCATTTGTCAGTCATACCTCAGTAAACCCAAGGGGGGAGGAAATGATGCATTAATGGTACAGTTGCATTTATATAACTTACTACTCTCTTGTAAACTGCACCTTTGACAGTTACTTAAAATGAGTCCTAGATACTCATTTTCTGCTTAAAAGATGAGGAAGAAAACATTTTAATGGCTCTTGCCCTTTTGTTTCAATTCCTATTGCAACTCCATATATGGATGCCAGGCAAGAACTTTGGGGTGTGTAGTCTGCTGGGGCAATGCCATTCAGAGGTACATTTGCTTTGCTTTGTTTGCTGTAACGCTGGGGGCTGTGCTAAAATATTTAGGAATATATGTAAGATGTAAAATGACTCTTCTGATTGGAGGATTTGTTGCCACGCTATAAAAGCATTTCAATTTATGGTTATCTGTATTTCATTACAAATGTTTTCACTGCAGAGTTATTCAACTTGACCTGTGAGGAAGGTAGGGCCAAATGAATGACTTTCTCATTTAAACCTTCCATAGTCATTGTATGTAGCATTGTCCATTTTTGAAAGAAAAAAGTGAAATAATAAGTTTTATATTTAAAAAAAGCATTTTTGGAAGGGGGCAAGGAAATAAAATCTTATACATAATTTGACCTTTTCACCTTATTTTTTTAACAGTGATATTTTCAAAAGTTAGTATCTTATCCACCATTACATTTTTGTTTTTATATGAATTTTTCCATCCAAGTACCCTTTGGTACCCTTTGATTTATAAACTTTATAGAAGATTATAAATCAGCGAGGGGTCAAATCACAAGGGTTGTAGAAGGAAGAAGAGTTCCAGAATATATTCATGAGTACCAAAAAGAAAAAAAAAGTTAGAAACAAGTTTGTAATTTACAGCTGCCCTGAGGCAGCAATAACTAATACACTGAAAATTTACCCATTTTATGCATCTATTTTGCTTGTTTTACTACTTTGCTTTTCATAAAAAACACATTTATTTCAGCAACTGTCACTTCTTTTGGCATTTATGTGATCTCTGAGCTATGTATGAAAATACACATATTTCTACATCACAATTTTTATTGGAAAATTATTTTACAAATTTATATCAATGCTTTTTTGTTCCATGCTAGAATTATTTTCATCGTTCTTTTTTTTTTGTCACCTCAGAAAATCAGTCTTAAAGCTTATATAGTTTAACATCTGCTTTAAATTCGTTTTCAATTGCTGCTCAAGTGACATTGTATCATTAAGTATAAAGAGAAACAAGTGGAAATTTTCAGAAAACAAATCATCCCAAAAATTATTCAATAAGAATAGCACTGTAAATATTTAAATGGACACTAACCTCATAAATACACCATGCGATTCACAGCTGTAACCTAATGAGTTCTCATATTGTTCCTGGGAGTCAGTGGAATAGTTTGAGCAAGTGACTACTTTCAGATATATAGTGATAGTATAAATTTGAGCAGGGTAAACAGAAACAGGTGGCCTCTGTACTTCCCAAAAGAATGGCCATGAAGAACCCAAGGCTTGGTTTTCACAATAATTTATTGAATAAAACTTTAGACATTAAGGAAGGGAATGGTAGTGGATATTTCCTGCTTGCTCAGCTTAGCATTAATTCTGAAATCTTCTGGTAGGAGTATTCACATTTTTATTTATTTTCAGATAGTATATTTCAGATGTGACTGTCTGTGTCCCAGGTTTCAGAGATGGTGCCTTGATGCAGGCCTACTCCTTTAGAACCTTATTTCCCATTAGATGCAATAACTGATTCAATAATTTACAGATAAGCTTCTATTTACTCTTCTGTCTTCCATATCCCTCTCAGTCTTCCTCTGTGGCATATTCTCTGTTATAACAGCCTGAAAATTGTGGAAGTTGGAAGGAGTGACCTAAAGGGATCCAGCTTTGAGGTAAAGGAAGAAAGTAGCTAGCCATCCTAGGCCATTCTGCTTTGCACTTTCTGAGAAACCATGACTTCTTGCCTGTTGGGTAGGGTGGTGAGTTGCAATAACAACAAAGCCTGTTACTAACAAAACGATTTCCAGACTTCCACACTATGCTGTAGATATAGGAATTGTAGTTCAACAAGGTCTCTGGGGTGGACCAAATGCAAATTGCTCTAAGTTTTAATAAACCTTGTGGGGAGTTGTACTGACAAGAAATTTTCATATAAAAAGTGCTGTGATTGTTCATACCCTATGGCAATTCCTGCAAAGCAGTCTTCAATCCTTTTTTTTTTTTTTAAAGTTTACTTTATTTTTTTAAATATTTTTTAAGTTTATTTATTTATTTTGAGAGAGAACAAGCCCAGGGTAGGGACAGAGAGGGTGGATAGAAGGAGAATCCCAGGAAGGCTCTGTGCTGTCAGCGCGGAGCCTGATGCCGGCCCTGAACTCATTAATCATGAGATCATGACCTGAGCCAAAATGAAGATTCAGTTGCTTAACCAACAGAGCCACCCAGGCACTCCAGATTTATTTTATTTTGGGGCACAAGTGGGGGAGTGGGGCAGAGGTGGGGGACAGAGAGAGAGAAAGAGAGAGAGAGAGAGAGAGAAAGAGAGAGAGAGAATGAGAGAGAATGAATCTCAACCAGGCTCTAGGACCAGTGCGGAGCCTGATGCAGGGTATATCCCTGCTAGAATCAAGGGTCAGATACTCAACTGAGCCACCCAGGCACCATAGCAGTCCTGTATCCTTAACCAATATCAAAGTCGAAGAATTAATAAGTGGTAAATCTGGTATCCAATGGGTTATTTGATGCCAGAAATTGGGTTTTTAGCAAATTTGCGGATTGCATCACCAAGGCTGGGAAGCTCTTATCCATACACAATTTGCCACATGCAAAAAAGACTGCTCCAAAATCTTGGGACTGAACTTAAATGCAACTGTGGTGTGATTGTGATGGTGGTGTGTTGTCTGTCTTTGGGAAGGAAGTGAATGCATTTTTAGTTAAATGTGCAACCTTTGCAAAAGTTTGAGGAATATGTACTTGTTAAGCCCATGCATTCTTTTTAAATGAAGTTTTTAGTAGAATAGTTTCATATTTGCAGAAAAGTTGTGAAGGTAACAGAATTTTGATATACCCCATGCCAGTTTCCCTACTATTAACATCTTGCATTAGTATGGCACATTTGTCCCAGTCAGTATAACGATACTTGTACATTAGTATACATTAAAGTGCATACTTGAAAAATCTGAATAAAGTTTTACCTAGGTCTGTTCCCATATGATCCTATCTAAGGTATCACATTACATTTAGTTGCCATGTCTCCCAAGGTTCTACTTGCTTTTGGCTTTTTCTCAGATTTTCCTTGTTTTTGATGACTTTGACAGTTTTGATGAGTACTGGTCAGGTATTTTGTAGAATATCTCTCAGTTGGGATTTGTCTGATGTGTTTCTCATGATTAGATTTGGGTTATGGGTTTTTGGGAGAAAGACCACAGAGATTAAATACCATTCTCATCACATCACGGATATATGCTATAAACATGATTTATGACTGTTGATGTTAACCTTTAAGACTGAAGTGGGTTACTCCACTGTAAACTTACTCTTTTTCTCCCTTGAACTCTTGGGAAGAAATACACAGAACAAACTTAAGTGCAAGAGAGTTATACTCCACTTCTCTGAGAGTAGATTATCTACATAAATTACATAGAATTCTTTTGCAAGGGAGATTTGTCTATTCTCCATGAGTTTATTCAATCATGTGTCTACTGTATCAGTATAAACTCATAAGTATTATTTGATACTTTCATTTATAATTCAAAGTCAAATTTTTTTTTGCTTGTTTCTCAAATCCTTCCAGCTTTGGCAATTGTGAGCTCTTTACAGTAGCCGCTGTGTCCCTTGACATAGCCCCATGATTGAAGTTTCTTTCAAGAGTACTTATTTTCCGGCATTATAAGATGCTCCACACTCATATTGTAACTTCCCTTTTCCAACCCCCAAATGAGCCATTTCTCCAAGGAGACTTAGTTCTTTTTATTAGAGAATGGTATTAGAAACAAAGGTCTGGGTGCTAGGTATGTTTTTTGCTACTGAGGTGCTTCACATATAATATTAAAAAAATCATTAGCAAGACTCATGTCAAGGAGTTTTATTCCTGTATTTTCTTATAGAAGTTTCATGGTTCAGGCCTTATAGCTAAGTCTAGTCAGTTTTGAGTTAATGTTTGTGTGTGCTGTAAGATATGAGATCAGTTTCATTCTTTACATTTGAATATACAATTATCCCAACACTATTCATGGAAGAGACTGTCTTTTCAATTGAATATTCTTGGCTCTCTTTTCAAACACTAGTTGACTAGGAGTGCTTGGGTTTACCTCTGGACTCTCGATTCTGTTCCATTGGTTTAGCTGTCTGTCGCTGTGCTAGTCCTATACTGTTTTAATGACTGTAACTTTATAGCATATCTTACAATTAGTAAGAGTGATGTTCCCTGTTTTGTCTTTCTCTCAAGGCTGCTTCTTTTCAAGTTCTTTCATGGTTTCATATAAATTTTAGAAGTTTTTTCTACTTCTGTAAAAAAAATGCCATTGGCTCTGGGCTGATGGCTCAGAGCCTGGAGCCTGTTTCCGATTCTGTGTCTCCCTCTCTCTCTGCCCCTCCCCCGTTCATGCTCTGTCTCTCTCTCTGTCCCAAAAATAAATAAAACGTTGAAAAAAAAAATTTAAAAAAAAATGCCATTGGGATCTTGATAGGGATTGCACTTAATCTTTAGATTGCTTTTGGTAGCATTGACATTTTAACAATATTATTTTTTTCAATTCATGAACATCAGTCCTGGAATACATTTCCATTTATTTGTGTCTTTTTCTATTTTTTTTAATCAGTATCTTCTAGTTTTCAGAGTAGAAATCTTTCACCTACTTTGTTAGATTTATTCCTAAGGTTTTATTGTTATGCTATTATAAATGGGATTTATTTTTTTCAGAAAGTCTTTTGTTAGTATATAGAAACACTACTGATTTTTGCTTGTTAAATTTGTGTTCTGCAACTTTACTGAATTCATTGATTAGATCTAACAGTATTTTAATTGTCTTCAGGATTTTCTCTATATAAAACTCTGTTACCCTAAATACAGACAATTTTACTTCTTTTCCTCTCCAATTTTGACAGGTTAGTATCAAGATTTTCTTGACTTAATGCTCTAGCTGGGACTTCTAGTACTATGTTGAATACAAGTGGTACCAATGGGCACTCATGACTTGTTCCAAATCATAGAGGAAAAGTTTTCAATTTTTTACCACTGCATATGTTATTAATTGTGGGCTTGTCATACATTGCCTTTATTATGTTGAGATAGGTTCCTCCAATGCCTAATTTGTTGAGTTTTTATCATGAATGGATGTTGAATTTTATCATATGCTTTTTATGCATTGATCAAGGTTTTCATATGATTTTTTTTCTTCTATTAATGTGATATACTATATCTATTGCTTTGTGTATATTGAAACTTGCATCCCAGGGATAAATCACATTGATCATGATGAATGATCCTTTTAATGCTGAATTTAGTTTGCTAGTATTTTATTGAGAATTTTTGCATTTATATTCATCAGGATTATTGGCCTGAAGCTTTCTGGTGTCCTTTTCTAGTTCTGATATCAGGATAATGCTGGCCTTGTAAAATGAGTTTGAGAGTATTATGTTCTCTTTGATTTTTTGGAAGATTTTGAGAATTGGTGTTAATTGTTTAAATGCTTGGTAAAAATTCAACAGTGAAGCCATCAGGTCCTGAGCTTTGATTCAGTGGGAGGTTTTTGATTATTGATTTAATCTTCTTACCTATTTAGATCATTGCTTATTTAGACATTGTTTCTTCCTTATTAGAAATTGGTAAGTTGTATGTTTCTAGCAATATTTCCATTTCTTCCAGGTTGCCCAGTTTGTCGATGTATAGTTATTCATAGTAGCCTTTTATAATTGTTTAATTTCTGTGGTATCATTTATAATATCTACTTTTTCATGTATAATTTTGTTGATTGGGATAATTTTTCTTTTCTATCTGGTTAGTTTAAGGGTTTTTCAATTGTGTTTTATCTTTTCAAAGAACCAACTCTTAACTTTGGTTAATTTTTTGTTTTTCTGTCTTCCATTTCATTTAATTCTGCTTTATATGATTTCTTTCCTTCTGCTAATTTTGGGCTCAGTTTTTATTTTTTCCAGTTGCTTAAAGTGTGAGTTGGGTTGTTTACTTGGGATATTTTTTTTGTTTGTAGTGTAGGCATTTATTGCTATGAATTCCCCTCTAAGAACTGCTTTTGCTGCATATCTCACAAGTACTGATATATTGTGTTTTCATATTCATTTGTCTCAGGAAAAATTTTATTATCCCTTTATTTGATTCATTGCTCATTCAGGAGAGTGGTGTTTGACTTTCACGTGTTGATGAATTTTCTAGTTTTCTTCTTACTTATTCCTAGTTTCATGCCATATGATCTGAGAAGATACTTTGTATGATTGTAGTCTTTTTAACTTTTCTAAGACTTGTTTGTGCCCCCAAATATAATTGATCCTAGAAAATGACCATGTACACTTGAGACGAATTTTTTTTTCTGCTATTGTTGGATAAAATATTCTGTATGTGTTTGTGAGGGCCATTTATAGTGTCATTTAAATCTGCTGTTTCCTCATTGATTCTTTGGATAATGTATCCATTGTTAAGAATAAGGTATTAAAGTCCCCCACTATTATTGTATATTTTTTTTCTTTTCTCTTTAGCTCTATTAGTATTTGCTTTATATATTTAGCTACTCCAGTGTTGGACACATAAATATTCACAATTGTTATATATTCTTGATGTATTGCCCTGTATATTGTATAATGACCTTCTTTGCCTCTTTTTACCATTTGTTAGTTTAAAGTTTAGTTCGTCTGATAGAAGTATACCTACTCTTGCATTTTTTGGGTTACCCCAAAAATGAGAGTTTTACTTCTCCTCCTCATATTTTAGGTTATTGCTGTTACATACTTTTTATATTGTGTAACCAATACTGATTATTTTAAGCTTTAGTTGTTGTTTTTACTCCATTAAAAATTTTTTTAAACTAGAGTTGTAAGTGATTTATGAACCACCAGTGCCATACTGCAGAATATAACTATGAGTATATATTTACCATTTCCAGTGAGGTTTATACTACCTTTTTATGTTTTTATGATATTAATTAGGGTTGTTTTAATTCCACTTCAAGTATTCCCTTCACATTCTTTGTAAGGCAGATCTGGTGGTAATAAATCCTTTCAGTTTTTCCTTTTTGGGAAAGTCTTTATCACTCCTTAATTTCTGAAGGATATTAGTGCTGGATATAGAGTTGTTAGTTGACAGTTACTTTCTTTCAGTATTTTGAATGTATTATCCCATTTTCTCCTGGTCTAAAAAAATTCTATTGAGAAATCCACCAATAATTTTAATTGGTGGAGATTTCCTTGTGTGTAACTTCTCTCTCTTCTCCTGCTGCTCTTAAAATTCTTTGCCTTTGCCTTTTGGCAATTTAATTATAATGTGTCAGTGTAGCCATATTCAATTTCAACTTATTTGGGATCTTTTGGGCCTTATGAATGTGAAGGTCCATTTCTCTCCCTAGGTTCAGGAAGTTTTCAGCCATTATTATTATTTTTAAAAAATATCCTTGGTGTCTCTTTCCCTTTCCCTTCTACAATTCCTATAATAAGAATAATATTTTCTTTCATTGTATCTCATCATTCCTATAGGCTTTCTTCACTCTTTTTCTTTCTTTCTTTTTTTTTTTTTTTTTTTTTTTTTGCTCCTCCAATTTCCAATGTCCTATCCTTCAAGTCACAGATTATTTTTTTCTGCATGGTTGTGTCTACTTTTGAAACTTTTTATGGAATTCATTCTTCATTTATTTTCTACTCTACAATTCCTGTTTGTTTTTTGATGGTGATATATTTCCTCATTGAACTTCCTGCTTTGTTTATATACTATTTTCCTAATTTTGTTGTATGTCTGCATGTTCTTATCATTAATTAAACTTCCTTAAGTGGATTCTTCGTTTTTAGTTTTTTAATATTTATTTACTTATTTTGAGAGAGAAATAGACAATGAGTGGGGGAGGGCAGAGAGAGGGATAAAGAGAATCTGCCGTCTGTGCAGAGCATGATGTGGTTCATGAGTCCGTGAACTGCGAGATCATGACCTGAGCTGAAATCAAGAATCGGATACTTAACCCACTGAGCCACCCAGGTGCCCCTTGATTGGATTCTTTTGAATTATTTGTCTAACACTTTATAGATCTACACTAGTTAGGGTTAGTTATTGGAGCTTTATTAGTTTTCTTTGGTGTTATCACTTTTCAATATTTTGTATTTTATTTTTTTATTTAAAAAAAATTTTTTTTTCAACGTTTATTTATTTTTGGGACAGAGAGAGACAGAGCATGAACGGGGGAGGGTCAGAGAGAGAGAGAGACACAGAATCGGAAACAGGCTCCAGGCTCTGAGCCATCAGCCCAGAGTCTGACGGGGCTCGAACTCACGGACCGCGAGATCGTGACCTGGCTGAAGTCGGACGCTTAACCGACTGCGCCACCCAGGCGCCCCAGTATTTTGTATTTCTTACATTAGTATCTGTGTATTTGAGTAATTGAGTAATAGAGGTCTGCTCAGGCAGAAACAGTTATTTACCATTCAGCTCAGTTTGGGGTTCCAAGTGTATCTGCTGGTGATGTTCTTGGGAAGATAGAGACTGCTATCACGGTCTATTTTTGGGCAAGGCAACTATCTGAACTTTGAGGATGGAATGGGGGTTGTGCCCCTGCCTGAGAACAGCAGATAGGACTGCTGGCTTGGTTTCTATCCAAGTGAAGCTGTAGTGTGGGCTGCATGGTTGACTGGATTCTCTGATTAGGCTTATTAGATAGTCAGAATCGGATATTATATTCAGTAGTATATGGGGCTATGAATTAGGTTTTCTGACCAGGCAGAGCATCAGGATGAGACCCAAGGACTATACAGCTTATTTGAGGCCCCAAATCTGGACAGACTATACACTGGATTCTCTGATCGGGTAAGGCCACTGGTTTTACTCTATAGACAGGGGAAGCCATGGCCTGTGCTGTTCAGGTGTCACCATACATAGGGCTGTTGCATTGCTACCCTTGTGCTCTGGTTAGGTTCCCCAGTTGGACAGGTTAAAGGGTATATTCAGCAATGAGCAGGGAAGTGAATTAGATTTCTTGCCAAGGCACAGTGGGAGAAGTAGCTTTAAGGCTGATAAAGTTCTTTGTTGTCTTAACTCAAGCTACCTGCACCCCAAGTTTTGTGACCAAATAGGGCAATATGGTTTGTTCTGCAAACTATTTACTCTGCCCACCTACATCTCTGCTCAAGTGCTGCTGATCAGCACAACTTCCAGGAGTTGTTGCCAACCCTTCTAGTCATATGAGTCCAGAAAACACTCTCAGGTTGGGTCAGCTGTGATCCAAATTCTTGCCTGTATGGGAGGAGTGGCTGCTCCAGACCACTCTCAAGCAGGCTTTCTGGTTGGGAAATGCTGGGAGATACCCTTATCCTTGGCTATGAATTAATCCCTTTGGTCTATTAAAGAAGGGGAGTACCACACATCTGGCATTGGATTTGCTCTGGGGATGATCAGCTTTGCTTGCTTGCTTCTCTGCTCAAGCACCCCTGGGTCACACTGCTTCCAGTTGTCACAAGCCCATCTGGTGGGAGACATTCCACAGGAGGTAGGGCTGTGATTCAACTACTTGCCTGGGTGAGGGCAAACCAGGCCCTAGGACCTTTGAAGATCCAAATCTGGCAGATGTGTACCCTGCAACTCTCCCTAATCAGAATGTGCTATTTGGCTTTTTTTTTAACTTTATTTTTGAGAGAGGGAGAGAGAGAAAGAGAATCAGAGACAGAGTGTGAACAGGGGAAGAACAGGGATAGAGGCAGACACAGAACCTATAGCAGGCTCCAGGCTCTGGGTTGTCAACCCAAAGCCTGACCCGGGGCTTGACTCATGAACCTCGAGATCATGACCTGAGCCGAAGTCAGATGCTTAACCAACTGAGCCACCCAGGAGCCCCACAGTGTGCTATTTGGTTTTGCATATTAGCAAAGCCAATGGTTGAGATTACTACTTGGGCACTATAGGTATGGATTTGGTCTGCCAAGGTCCTGTGCAAGTTGTTGCAAGCACTTCCCCCTGCTCTATCAGTCAGATTCCCAATGGTTGAGCCCAAAGATTTCCCTGCAAACCCTGTGATGTGAAATTAGAGTAGGGGCTTCTATGAACTGAGTCACAATGCTCAGGGTGGTTGTCCTTTCTGGCTCTTTTTTCCCTCTTGAGGAACTGGAGGCTCAGGGGAGATCTTTCCATGTGGTGCGGCACTGGCCTGGGGGGAGGGGCAATGGGGTCAACCTCTGGCCTCTTCTCTTACCCTTCTAATGCGGTTTGTCTTGGTTTTTATGGTGCAGAGCTGTGTCTTCAGCCTCATGCCATGTTCTAGGATTGTCCTTGTGGTGTTTTGTTCTTGAATAGTTGTTGGTTTTTGTTCTTGTGAGATGGAGCAAAATCAGGAATAATTTACATCACCATCTTGGTGATGTCACTCTTCAGTTTTATGAAAGACAATTCTTTCTTCAGTTAATTGCTTTTGCTCCTTTGTCAAAATAGTTGATTATATTTGCATGGGTCTTTAACTGAGATAGTTCTTTTATTCCATTGATCTCTTCTGTAGCCAAAATCACACTGGATTGATTAGCATAGCTTTATAGTGAGTATTTAAAAATTGTGTTCTGTGAATCTTCGAACATCTTCAGTGTTGTGTTTTCTACTCTAGGTCATTTTCTTTCCATAAAAACTGATAATTTGTTGATAGCTATACAACAGCTTCCTAGAATTTTGACTGAGTATGTATTGGAGAATCTGTAGATGAAATGAAGAAAAAATGGTATCTTAACATTACTGAATATTCCATTACATAAATATGAGATAAATTACTTATTTAGATCTGAAATCTCTTTCATCAATGTTTTGTACTCTTCCACAGACATTGTTCATACTTTGTTAGATGTGTACTAAGTATTTCATTTTATCAGTGCTACTGTAATAGTGATTTTTAAATGTCAAATTCCAGTTGTTTATTGCTGACACAGGAAAGTAATCTATTTTTGCATATTGATCTTTTATCCTATGACCATCCCATACTCATTTATTAGTTCCATTAATTATTTTCTCAATTCTTTGGGGTTTTTACCTAGACCATTATTCCGTCTTTAAATAAAAACAATTTTATATCTCCATTTTCAGTTTGTATAATTTTATTGTTTTTCTTACCTTAGTGTATGAGCTCAGGCTTTCAGTAAAATTTTGAATAGGATTGGTGATAAAGGATATTCTTACCTTATTTCCAATCTTACTGGGGAAAATCCAGTTTCTCATCATTAAGTGTTATGGTAAGTGTAGGTATTTTGTGATGTTTTATCAAGTTTAAGCAGTTGTTCTCTATTCCTAGTTTTGTGAGGTTTTTTTCTTATATTATGAACGGATATCAAAGTTTGTCCAATAGATGCTTTTTCCGCTTCTTTTGGTATGATTGTCATTTTTCTTCTTTAGTCTGTTGATGTGGATTACATTGTTTTTTGAATGCTGGACCACTCTTACGCATCTGAAATAAATCCCACTTTGTCATGGGTATTGCTTTTTATACATTGCTGGATTTACTATGCTAATAATTTGTTGAGAATTTTCATGTCTATACTCATCAAAGATGCTGCTATGTAATTTTCCTTTTCTTCAAAATGTCCTTGTTTGCTCTTAGAGTAAATGTGGAGTTACTGAATGAGTTTTGAAGTGTTTACTCTTCTCTCCAGTTATGAAGCAGATTATGGAAATAGGTACTGTTTTTTAGGTATTTGGTTGAAACCATCAATAAACTTAGCTGGACCTAGTTCCTCCCTCCCTTCTTCCCTCCCTCCCTAAAGTTTATCAATTATTGATTTAATTTCTTCAATAGATATAAAACCATTAAATTTGTTTTCCGTAGGTGAGTTTAGGTAGTTTGTATTTCAGGGAATTTCATATAATATATCAAACTTGTTGGAATAGAGCTCTTTGCACTATTCCTCTTTATTGCCTTTCTAATTTCCATGCTGTCAGTAGTCATGAACTCTTTGATTTCTGACAGTAGCAAATTTTATTCTTTTCATTAGTGTAGCTACGTATTTATAATCTTATTCTTTTTTGCCTCCCAAAGAACTTTTGGTTTAGTTGATATTCTCTTTTGTTTTCATTGGTTTATGTTCTAATGGTTTCTGTTCTAATTTGCATTTTTTTCTTATGTATGGTTGAGGTTTATTTGCTCATCTCCAGTTTTATATGGCAAAAGCTAGTATTAAATTTAGCTCTACTTCTCTTTAAATGTTATGTATTTATTGCTACCAGCACCCTCTAGGCATTGCTTTCATATTGCCTATGAATTTTGAAAAAATATTTTTATTTTTATTTAGTTCAAGATATTTTACATGCAGAACTTAACAGTTTCTTTATTGAGGTATAATTGATATACAATGTTACATTAGTTTCAGGTGTATAACATAGATTTCAACAACTGTTTACCTTAGTCTGTTCACAATATGTGCAGATACCACTTGCTGTTACAATACCATTAACTATATTCCCCTTTGCTGTACCTTTCAACCCTGTGATTTACTCATTCCATAACTGGAAGTCTGTACCCCCCATGCCTCTGCACACATTTTGCTCATTCCTCCACCTCCTTCCAGTCTGTCAACCGCTAATTTGTTCTTTGTATTAGTGGGTCTGTTTCTACATTTTTGTTTCTTTGTTTTCTTTTTAAGATTCCACATATAAGTGAAATCCAATGTCATTTGTCTTTATCTGATTTATTTCACTTAGCATCAACCCTCTAGATCCATCCATGTTGTTGCAAGTGGCAAGCTTTCATTCTTTTTTTATTGCTGACTAATATTCCATTGTGGGTATGTTATACATATACATATATATGCATACATACATATACACACACTTTCATAACCATTTATCTATCAGTAGATACTTAAGTTGCTTCCACATCTTGTTTATTACAAATAATGCTGCAGTAAATATCCTTGTTTAATTTAGTGTTTTCATTTCCTTTGGGTAAATACCCAGTAGTGGAACTAGTAGATAGTGTGGTATTCCCCACATGATCCCAATTTATATTCCCACCAACTATGCACAAGCATCCCTTTTTCTTCACATCCTCACCAACACTTGCTATTTTCTATCTATCTGTCTATGTTTGTATGTATGTAAGTAAATAATCTCTGCACCGAGTGTGGGGATCTAACTCATGACCCCAACATAAAGAGTCACATGCACTACTGACTGAGGAGCCAGGTGCCCCTATTTTTTGTCTTTTTGATATTAGCCATTCTGACAGATATAAGGTAATCAGTCTCTCATTGTGGCTTTGATTTGTCTTTCCCTGATGATTAGTGATGTTGAGCATCTTTTCATGCGTTTGTTGGTCATCTTTACGTCTTCTCTGTAAAAAATGTCTATTCAGGTCCTCTGCCATTTTAAAATCAGACTATTTTTGAGGGTTGAGTTTTACAAATTCTTTATTTAATTTGGATATTAACCCCTTAGAAATACTTGAAAATGATATATTCCTCTCCCATTTAGTAGGTTGCATTTCATGTTGTTGGTGGTTTCTGTGAAAAACTTTTCATTTTGGTTTAGTCCCAATAGTTTATTTTTGCTTTTGTTCCCCTTGCCTTAGGAGACATATCTAGAAAAATGTTGCTAAGGACAGTGTCAAAGAGATGAGTGCCTCTGTTTTCTTCTAGAAGTTTTATGTTTTAGATCTCAAATTTCAGTCTTTAATCCATTTTGAGTTTATTTTGTGTATGACATAATAAGTGGTCCAAATTCACTCTATTGCATGTAGCTGTCCAGTTTCCCAAACACTATTTAAGACTGTCTCTTTCCTATTGTAAGTTCTTGATTCCCCCGTCACAGATTAATTGACTAAGGGTGAATTTATTTCTTGGGTCTCTGTTCTGTTCTATGTGTCAATTCTGATCTGTGGGTTTATTTGTGTGACAGTACCATACTGTTTTGATTAATATAGATTTATAATATATTTTGATATTGGGGCTTATGATAACATCCAACTATGTTCTTGTTTTTAAGATTGCTTTGGCTTTTCAGGTTTTTTTATGATTCCATATAATTTTTAGGATTATTCTAGAACTGTAAAAAATATTTCTATTTTCATCGTGATTGTATTGAATCTGTAGATTGCTTTGGATAGCATTAATATCTTAACAAAATTAATTGTTCCAATTCATAAGTATGGTATATCCTTCCATTTGTGTTATCTTCATTGTTGTTCATTAAAGTTTTACTGTTTTCAGAGTAGAGGTATTTTTCTTACTTAGTTTATTTCTAGGTATTTTTTTGTGCAATTATAATTGGGATGGTTTTCTTAATTGAGCTTTGTGCTACTTCATTATTAGTGTACAGAAATGCAACAGATTTTTGTATGTTAATTTTATATCCTGCAACTTTTCTGATTAAGTTATAACTTCTAATAGTCTTTTGGTGGAGTCTGTAGGATTTTCTATATGTAGTATCTTGTCATCTACAAATAGTGATAATTTAACTTGTTCCTTACCAATTTGGATGTCTTTTAACTTTTCTGTCTGATTGCTGCAGCTAGGACTTTTAGTACTGTGTTGAATAAAAGTAGCAGGAGTAGACATCCATGTCTTATTTCTGATGTTAGAGGAAAAGCTTTCAGTTTTTTACCATTGAGTGTGATCTTAGAAGTGGGTTTTTCATGTATGGCCCTTATTATGTTAAGGTATATTTTCTATAAACCTGCTTTATTGAGAGTTTTTATTATGAACAGATGTATGTTAGAAACTGGAGAAGGGAAAGTAAAGTATGCTACCAACTGACAAGATAATTTAAGACTGGAAAATTAAGCAGTCAACTTCATATAGTTTACACAGAGTTTTATTTAGGGTAACTTACTGACAGAGGGATGAAAATCCAGGAGCTGCAGAGCTATTCTCTACAAATTTAAGGCCTTAGTCCACAGATTTCATAGAATGAGGGGATGTGCAGAAGTCACTGGGGTGAAATAAAAGGTTTAACATTTAACAGATCTCATGGTGCCATCTGTAAGTCAGAGGGTGCCAGTGGAGAAGAAAATGTTATTGCTACTGTGTATCTAAACAACTTTTAAAAAGATCAAAACAAGCTTTCCGATATTCTGGTCAGGACACATGTTAACCACCAAGGGACCTGGAACATGTAACCTTGAAATGGGTCCTTGTGTGGAAATGAACAAAATGGAGGGCCAAAGATGGAGTCAGTATTGTCAGCCGTCCTACAGATGTTGAACTTTGTTGAATGCTTTTTCTGCTATTGACATCGTCATTTGGTTTTTATCTTTCATTTTCTTAATGTGCGTATCACATTGTTTAATTTGTGAATATTAAACCACCCTTGCATTCCTGGAATAAATCCCACTTGATCGTGGTGAATGGTCCTTGTAATGTATTGCTAAATATGGTTTGCCAATATTTTGTTGAGGGATTTTGCATTTATGTTTATCAGAATTATTGGCTGGTAGTTTTTAATTTTTTTAGTTTCTCTATTTTCTGCATCAGGGTAATGTTGGCCTTATAGAACATATTTGGAAGCTTTCCTTCCTCTTCTATCTTTTGAAATACTGGAGAAGAATAGGAATTAACTATTCTTTAAATGTTTGGTAGAATTCACCTGGTCCTGAACTTTTGTTTGTTGGGAAATTTTTTTTATTACAGATTCAATTTCATTGCTAGTAATGAATTTGTTGGCATGTGAGTTTTCATATTAGTCTCTTATATTCCTTTGTATTTATTTGGTGTCAGTTGTTACTATTTCTCTTTCATTTTTGATTTTATTTATTTGGGTCTTTTTTTTTTTCTTGATGAATCTGGCTAAAGGTTTATCAATTTTGCTTATCTTTTCAAAGAATAAGCTCCTGGTTTTGTTGCCATTTGCTCTTTCCTGGTTTTGTTGCTGTTGTTGTTACTCTATTTCATTTATTTCTGCTTTGATTGTTATTATTTTCTTTTTTCTAACTTTGGGGTTTTTTTGTTCTTTTTCTTTTTGCTTTAGTTTTAACATTAGATTATTTCAGATTTTTCTTATTTTTTGAGGTAGGCTTGTAT
Organism: Leopardus geoffroyi; assembly: GCF_018350155.1. Lineage (NCBI taxonomy): Eukaryota > Metazoa > Chordata > Mammalia > Carnivora > Felidae > Leopardus > Leopardus geoffroyi. The sequence goes on along the minus strand of NC_059331.1, from coordinate 93,669,480 downwards.
TCACTATAAATTTCCCTCTTAAAATTTTTTCACTGTGTGCCCCAAATTTTGGATCATTGTGTTTTCATTTTCATTTGTCTTTATGTATTTTTTTTGTTCCCTCTTTGACTTTTCAAACAATTGGTTGTTTCCACTGGTTTTGATGAGAGCAAATGACATGAAAGAAGCTTTAAAAAAAGAGGTGGAAGGTGACTAGATTTTACAGATATGAGGACACAAATTACAAGGGAATAGTGGTTGGGAAATCATAGCCAGAGGGGAAATGGTGTTAATGATGAGTTGTGTGGAGGTAATCTAAGATTTGTCCGTGGATTTGATGGTCTTCCTGGTTTGGATTTTTGGCAGTGACTAAGATGTACAGCAATGTATGATAACATGAGATGAGTTTTATTGGTCTTTCAGAAGAAGGAAAACCTTACAGCATCCCCTTGGGATTTCTCTCAGGCAGTTACTGAGGTCATGGGGTTGGGGATTGGTAGGAAGTGCTACTTAAACAGATCATGAATATCTATAGGCTTCTTTTAAAAACTTCACCTGGTGTCCCAATTGGGGAAGGGCAGTTTATTCAGGAATAAGGTGAGCTTGGTAGGCCTCCTTTGAAACTTTTTATACGCTATGTGTCAGCCTAGATTTGGGTAGGACTTAGTGAAAGCATGTTGACCTTTATTGATTTCATTTGAAGTCTAAGAGAAATACAGCTAATGTAAGATATGTTGTGGAAACTGTGATGAGAGTTGCAAAAGTGAATTATCCCAGTCTTCAATGAGATAACATTTTTATCCAGTTACAATACTAACATTTTGGGCAGGCGACCATTCTTGACAGAAGGAATATCATGAATACATTTAGGAAAGCATTGCCAAAAAATTATTGAAAACAAAACAAAACATGTCAAGGTACAATGAAAAGAAGAAAAAATACCCACCACACAAAGTGAAAAAGATGAAGAGATCCAAAAATTAGGAGGGAAGGGAGAAAACTTAGGTAAGGATGGAGAAAAGGCTAACATTTATATGTAAATTATTAAATCAAGCTTGCTTTTCACTTTGGGAATTTTGTTAAATTGTAGAATCTCCATACCTAACGAGGCACACAAGATTGTGCATTTCTAACAAGCTTTTTGGTGATCCAATGCTACTGGTTTTCAACCAAACTTTGACTGCCAAGGGGATAGATGAATAGAGTTCATTGGAAGCCATTGCTCTATATCTATTCTGTTATATTTTTATTTTCCCCTTGTAGCTCCCAAATGAAATATGTTTAGATTTCTAACATTAAAGTGGCTTACCATTTTTTTTGTTGTGTTACAGAACATTATGTCTGTATTAGCATTTTTTTGATCATGAAAAGTATACTCTTTAATCCCCATCCACCCACCCTCTGGTAATAAACTGTTCTCTATAATCAAGAGTCTATTTCTTGGGTTGTGGTTTTTGTTTTCTTCTTTGCTCATTTGCTTGGTTTCTTAAATGCCACACATGAGTGAAATCATATGGTATTTGTCTGTCTCTGACTGACTTCACTTAGCATAATATTCTCCTTCCATGTTATTGCAAATGGCAAGATTTCATTATTTTTTGTGGCTGAGTAATATTCCACTCTGTGTGTGTAGAGAAATATCTGTTAATGTGTTCTGCCCATTTATTAATTGGAGTACTTAGTTTTTGCGTGTTGAGTTGTATATGTTCTTCATATATTTTAGACATTAACCTTTTATCAGTTATGTCATTTGCCAGTATTTTTTTCCCATTCCATGGGTTGCCTTTTAGTTTTGTTGATTATCTCCTTAAATGTGAAGAAACTTTTTATTTTGGTGTCCCAATAATTTTTTCCTTCATTTCCTTTGTGCCAGGAGACAGATTTAGGAAAATGTTTCCACAGCTGATGACAGAGATACTACTGCCTGTGCTCTCTTCAAGGATTTTTTAGGTTTCAGGTATCACATTTAGGCCTTCCATTCATTTTGACCTTATTATTGTATATGGTGAAAGAAAGTGGCCCAGTTTCATTCTATTCCATGTGTTCTTATTCCAGTACCATACCATTTTAATTAGTACTGCTTTGTAACGTGACTTGAAATCTGGAATTGTGATGTCTCCAGCTTTGTTCTTCTTTATCAAGGTTGTTTTGTTTATTTGGGGTCTTTGTAGTTCTATATAAATTTTAGGATTGTTCTAGTTCTGTGAAAAAATGCTGTTGGTATTTTGATAGGGATTGCATTGAATGTGTAGACGGCTTTGACTAGCATAGACATTGTAACAATACTTGTTCTTCTAGTCCATGAGCAAGAAATATCTTTCTATCTCTTTGTCTCATCTTGAATATCTTCCAACAGTGTTTTATAGTACAGATCTTTCACCTCTTTAGTTAGGCTTATTCCTAGGTGTCTTACTTATTTTTGGTATAATTGTGAATAGGATTATTTTCTTAATATCACTTCTGCTGCTTCATTATTATATAAGAATGCAACAAATTTCTGTACATTAACTTTGTATCCTGCAATTTACTGAATTCATTATTGGTTCTAGTAGTGTTTTGGTAGAGTCTTTAGGGTTTTCTGTATAATTTCCTGTCATCTGCAAATACTGATAGTTTTACCAATTTGGATGCCTTTTGTTTCTTTTTGTTGTCTCATTGCTGTGGCTAGAACTTCCAGTACTATGTTGAATAAAAGTGGTGAGAATAAACATCCTTGTCTTGTGCCTGACCTTAGGAGAAAAGCTCTTAGTTTTTCACCATTAAGTATGATGTTCACTGTGGGTTTTTCATTTTTTTTTTTTTTTTTTTATTTTAAATTTTTTTTTTTCAACGTTTATTTATTTTTGGGACAGAGAGAGACAGAGCATGAACGGGGGAGGGGCAGAGAGAGAGGGAGACACAGAATCGGAAACAGTCTCCAGGCTCTGAGCCATCAGCCCAGAGCCTGACGCGGGGCTCGAAGTCACAGACCGCGAGATCGTGACCTGGCTGAAGTCGGACGCTTAACCGACTGCGCCACCCAGGCGCCCCCGTGTGGGTTTTTCATATAACATCTTTATTCTGTTGAGGTATATTCCCTCTAGATCTGGTTTGGAGAAGGTTTTTATCTGAATGGAAGTTGTACTTTGTCAAATGCTTTTTCTGCATCAATTGAAATAATCATACGTGTTTATCCTTTTTCTCATCGGTGTGATATGTCACATTGTTTTGCAAATATTAAACTACTCTTGCATCCTGGGAATTAATTCCACTTGACTGTAGTGGATGACTTTCTTAAATGCATTGTTATATTTGGTTTGCTAATATTTTGTTGAGAAATTTTGCATCTTTGTTCATCAGATATACTGGTCTGTACTCTTTTTTGTGTGTGTGGTGTTTTTATCTGGTTTTGGCATCAGGGTGATATGTGCCTCGTAGAATGAATTTGGAAGCTTTACTTCCTCTTCTATTTTTTGGAATAGTTTGAGAATAGGTATTAACCCTTCTTTAAATGTTTGGTAGAATTAGCCTATGAAACCATCTGGTCCAGGGTCTGTCTTTGTTGGGAGCTTTTTGATTACTGATTCAATTTCAATGTTGGTAATTGGTCTGTTCAAATTTTCTATTTCTCCCTGCTTTGACTTTGGTAGGGTATATGTTTTTAGGAATTAATTTATTCTAGGTGGCCAATTTGTTGGCATATAATTTTTCATAATCTCTTAGAACTGTATTTCTCTGGTATTGTATTTATTCTCTTTAGTGATTTTATTTGGGTTTCTCTCTCTCTGAGTCTGTTAGAAGTTTATCCATTTTGCTGATCTTTTCAAAAAACCAGCTCCTGGTTTCCTTGATCTGTTCTATTTTTTGTTTCTATATCATTTATTTTTGCTGTAATCTTTATTATTTCCTTCCTTTTGCAGGATTTTGTTTTTTCTACTTTTTCTAGTTCCTTTAAGTGTAAGGTTAGGTGTTTTGTTTTTGGCTTTTTTCCCTCTTCTTGAGTAGTACTATATTGCTCTGAACTTCATAGAACTATTTTTGCTGAATCCCAAAGATTTGGATCATTGTGTTTGTCATTTGTCTTTATTTCTTCTTTGATTTCTTGGTTGACGAATTCATCATTCAGTAGCATGTTATTAAATCTTCATGTATTTTTTCTGCTCTGTCCAGATTTTTTTCTTGTGCTTGATTCCTAGTTTCATAGGATTGTGTTCAGAAAAGATGCGTGGTATGACTTCAACATTTTAAATTTTTTTAAATGTTTATTTTTGAGAGAGAGAGAGGGAGACAGGATCTGAAGCAGGCTCCAGGCTCTGAGCCATCAGCACAGATCCCAATGTGGGGCTTGTACTCATGAACCGCGAAATCATGACCTGAGCCAAAGTCAGATGCTCAACCGACTGAGCCAGCCAGGTGCCCCCTGACTTCAGCTTTTTAAAAATATGTTGAGACTTGTTTTGTGGCCTAATGTATTCTTTGTACACTTAAAAATAATGTTTATTTTGCTGTTTTAGGGTGGAATGTTCTGTATTTGTCTGTTAAATCCATCTTGCCCAATCAAAACTATTTCCTTGTTGATTTTCTGTTTGGATGATCTGTCCATTCATGTTAAGTGGAGTGTTAAAGTCCCCTACTATTATTATATTACTATCGATCATTGCCATTATGTTTATTTCATGCACTTGAGTGCTATCATGTTGGGTGCATAAATATTTACAATTATTGCTTCTTCTTAGATTGTTCCCTTTATAATTATATAGTGTCCTTCTTTCCCTCAGGTTACAGTCTTTGTTTTAAAGTCTATCTTGTCTGATATAACTATTACTGCCCCAAATTTCTTTTGACATCAGTTTGCATTATAAATCTTTCTCCATCCCCTCACTTTCAGTCTGACATGAGTCTCATGTAGGCAACATATAGGTGGGTCTTGTTTTCTTATCCATTCTGTCACCCTCTGTCCTTTTGATGGGAGCATTTAGTCCATTTTCATGCAAAGTAATTCTTGATAAATATTTATTGCTATTTTTTACTTGTTTTGTGGTTTTTCTCTGATCCTTTCTTGTTCTCTTTCATGGCTTGTTGGCTTTCTTTAGTGATATAGATTCCTTTTCCTTATTTTTTTGCATATGCATTAGTGGTTTTTGATATGTGGTTACCGTTAGGTTTGTATACAAAATCTTCTGTATATAGCAGTCTATATGAAGTAGGTGGTCGCTTAAATTTGAAACCATTCTTATTCCTCTTCTGCCATGCTTTAGATACATGGTGTCGTATTTTACATCTTTTTATTTTGCGAATCCCCTGATTTTTATCAAAATATTTATTTTTAATGTTTTTTCTTTTTTAATTTTACTACTCTCACTTATGGTCTTATTTTACCTAAAGAGTCTCCTTTAATATTTCTTATAGGGGTGGTTTAGTGGTCATGAATGTTTAGTTTTTCTTTGAGAAACAATATTTATATGTCCTTCTATTCCTAATGATAGCCTTTCTGGATAGAGTATTCTTGGCTGCAGATTTTTCCCTTTCAGCACTTTGAATATATCATGCCACTCCCTCTGGCCTGCAAAATTTCTGCTGAAAATCCACTGAGAGCCTTATGGGGTTTCTCTTGTATGTAACTGCTTTCTTTCATCTCTACTTTTTGCCATTTTAATTACTATGGGGCTTGGTTGTGGACTTCCCTGGGATGAATTTTTTGTGGGGGATCTCTGTGCCTCCAAGCTGGATATCTATTTCCTTCCCCATATTACAAAAGTCTTCAGCTTTTTTTTTTTTTCAAATATTCTGCCCACTTTATCTCTCTTCTTCTTCTGAGATCCCTATAATACAAATGTTTTACAGTTGATGGACTCACTAAGTTCCTTAAGACTTATGCCCTGTTGTGGGTAATGTTTGATCCCCAGCAGGGGTGGAGTACATTTTAACAAGTTGTGTGATGATCTGCTTGCAAAATGTGACCTGACATTGCTGCATCAGAAGTGAGATGGGTGTCAGCAGATGTGGTGTTGGGTGAACATAAATCTTCTCATTCTTATAATCTCATGGACAACCTATTCTTATAGGAACGGGATGTACAATGTTTCTTCTCTTGGTGCTTTTACATACAGTGTTCTCAAAAGATAAAGAATTAATTCTTTTACTTTTTTATAATAATAAACTCAAAGCTGTTAAGAAGATTGTTGCATTTTATTCCATGTCTCCTCCAGAATCTATTTTGATGAAGTGGGTAAGGTTTGCCATCACCCACTACTTCTGATACCAGTGTTAGTTTTATACATTCAGAACACTTTCTGAGGGTTAATTTTATATTCTGGAGTAGTTCAAAGCACTGCATTATGATGCCATTTGTCACTTCTTTCTAGAGGCACTGCACATTCAAATTGTCCTGTCTAGTCATTTTATTTGTCTAACTTCTTCAGCAACCTTTATCCCTTCATGTATTCACAGCCAGCTCTTCACACTGCAGAGTCCATGCAAATAATTCCTGGATAAAGCATCTTAATTTTAGCTGCTCTATCCATATACCATAGACTGGAGGACTTACGAACAGAAAGTACTTCTCAAGTTGTGGAGGCTGGGACTCAGATATCAGGTTGTCAGCATGGTGACTTCTTTTTTTATCTGTAGACTTCTGAGTTCTCCTTGTGTTCTCACATGGCAGACAGAGATGGAGGTAGCTCTCTGACTTTTCTACTAAGGTCACCTACAAATAGCATCACCATAGGAATTAGATTTCAGCAAATGAAATTTAGGGAACATTCAGTCCATAACAAATACATGTATGCAAACATTCTCAGTTGGAGCTAATTGATCTTCTCCTTTCAGTTACTCCCACACCCAAAAGCCCACAAACTGAATCAGTGTGTTAGCAGAGTACTTAGCAAATACATAAAAGACTTTTGACTTGGAAGTCTGATTACAATTCAAAAATGTATATTTCTTGTAAAGTAACTTTTGCTTTTTTTTTTTTCAACGTTTATTTATTTTTTGGGGGACAGAGAGAGACAGAGCATGAACGGGGGAGGGGCAGAGAGAGAGGGAGACACAGAATCGGAAACAGGCTCCAGGCTCTGAGCCATCAGCCCAGAGCCTGACGCGGGGCTCGAACCCACGGACCGCGAGATCGTGACCTGGCTGAAGTCGGACGCTTAACCGACTGCGCCACCCAGGCGCCCCAAGTAACTTTTGCTTTTATTAAAGGGCTGAAAGTTTGCATTATTATAGAAACCTTGAATGATAGAAGAAAATATTTCCCTATGTTTCTATTATCACTTCACCCCCAACCTAGCCTCAAAGCTTAAGTAAGTCTGAAACCTTGTTTCAAGGAGAATGGAACTTATTTTCAGTTTTACCTGCAGCAGACTGAGGAAAATACTGCTATGCTAAGCACTGGTCCTTTTGAATTTTCAGACCACAAAACGTATAAATCAAATGATCTTCTCTTTTGAAGATGTTTTTTCCAAGCAGTTAGGTTAGCTTCTGCTTTAAACTTACTCTCCCTGTGACATGCACATGTTGTGTTTCTTTGGCATCTTCTGATGAGAGGAGAACAATTGATAGGAGCAGCAATCACAAGTGCACTCAACGTGCCCCTTCAGAGACTGCTATGCTGCCTTTTCCTCTTGCTGAACAAGTCCTCCTCTGTCTTTGAAAAAGAAGGCGGTTCTCTCCTGTTGAGCAAGTTCAGTTTAAAAATCTTATGGGGAGAAATTCACAGCATGTAAGCAGAAACAGTCTTATTGCCTCTATTTTCAGAACCTCTTCAAATTACAATAATATGCCCAAGAAGCATATGAGAAAAGCTTTTTGAGCTAAAATAGAGCTTTTACCTTTTAAACCCAAAATATAAGTAAAGAAATCACTTTGCTCTTAAGAGTTTATTTGCCAATTGTAAATTCCACACTTCAGGAAATGTTCCATTCTTGTGGGAACAAAGAAAGAAATGCCTGTATAAAACAAGTCTTTTCTATAAATATTAGATTCTTCCACATAGAAAATCCTCTTCTAACTTACCACTTGTGTAAATATGATAAATTTTCATTTCCCCAAAATTATTTGGAAAATATATGGAGAAATAAATTACTATATAAATATGCACTTAAATTTTTTTCAAAAACATATTACTCATTTTTATTTATCATAGTTAAGGAAAGCTCTATCTAGTTTCCATGTTTCATAATCCCCTAAGATGTTTTTGTTCATATTCTTGATGGAAATCAAAATACTTATATTTTAATTGACGTGACTGAGCATTATTAGACTCTAAATAGTCAACATGGCAGATAACTACCTTTGTTTGATACTTGGGAGTTGATATCTTGATTAATAAATCAACTTACTTTATGCATAATCTATTCTAAGAGTTCCTAGAATATTGTGAAAATGTTTACATTTGCATTTATATAGTGATAAATTCAAGCAGGGGAAAATTAGGTACTAATGGACCAAATTGTGAGAGCAATTGCTAAGTAGATATCCCCTTCTTCTTTTCTGTAGCATCTATAGAACTTTGCTAGGGTTGCAGAGCTCTTGAGAATGAGGATGATAGCCAGTATTTAAAGCCCCAGCCAATTTTCTGTTATTCTAGTGCTAAGAGTCCAAGGACTCACTCTAAAATAATTTATTTTTCATGTACAGGATAGAGGAGCTAAAAGAATTTTCCAACTAAGTACTTGCCCTTGCTTTTCAGAATAATAAAATAAAAACAGGCATATTACAAATACAAAAAGGCAAATCATTTATAGCTTACCAAAAATGTGAAAATAAATATAATTTTTGGCTTTTTGAAGAAAGAAAAGAAACGTTAAGAGAATAATAGAATTTTGTTTTATCAAACATGGAAACATTTTTTTTTAAACATGTATCAATTTGTTTAAACACTTATCCAGGGGTAAGTCTCTAACCACATCAAATCTCTAGGAAGTATCTTAAATTGTGAAATAAGATGGGAAAAATCTCTTTAGGTATAATAGTCATGATAGAGCTTGACTGACAAAATCAGCACAAAATAACAGACACAAATGTATGAACAAAAAGCCAAAGCTTTATTGGATGGAGGAGGCTTAATAACTCAGAGCCATATATCTATGTCCATCTGTATACATTTTAAAGTGAACCAAATTGGCTATCTTGTTTCCCAGCCTGCTGCCAATTGGATAATGGTACTAAGAGGGTAGTGGTATTATTAGAGGCATATACAGTGATACAAGGAGAGTGAGAAACCTGACCAAATGCTATCAAGAGGGTAGGAAAAATTATCTCCATGCTGCATGGTTTCAGGTTACTTTATAAGTCCCAGTTTCCCCAAGTAAGGGAGGGGAAAGATAAGTGTTGTTAGAGCTGGAAGGAGAAAGAATGATAAAACTGTCACCTGCAATACTTTGGAAAGTCGGTAATGTCTTTTATAGTTTGGTGGAAATGCTGGAAGACCCTAGTAGCGTGAATTGTCTACTGTTGACTATCCTTGAAAAGGAATTACATGAGGAGATAAGCCGAGGGCAGAAATTGCCAGTTTGAGAGAAGAAATGAAAAGCATGAGAGACAGTCCTGAAAGTTAAGACTTGAGGTTTGCAAGGCATGTTGTGTTTTGATTTCTAACAGGAAAAGTTTAGAGAAAAAGTGTTTGAAATCAGCCTTGTGGCAAAGATGGTATAAAACATATGGACCACATAACAATTGCTAAGATATCTGAACAGGTTAAGTGGCAAAAAGTCTGTGCTTTTCATTGGAAAGACAATTTCTGTGAAAAAAGAGTAAGAATGTGACTTTCTTAAAAAAGTCCTGGCCATTCAAGGTGTCTTCAATTAAATATATATAGAGAGGCATGCCTTGAGAAAAATTCTGAATGTGGTTGTTTGTACATAATATTGACTGAAATTAGAGGCCAATAAATTATTGGAAAGAGTTTTACTATCAAGAGGAACACTAGTGTGGACTAAAATAGACTACTGTGCTTACAATTCTCTGTGGTCAGAAAATGGGCTGAGAAAGATTTTCACCACTCAAAAAGTAATAGTGTCACACATTTTCTTCAGCTGGAGCATATTCTGAAGATAATGGAAAAAGAATTGCCTTGAGGTGAGTGGATTAAGGACCATAGACAACAATGGACTGGGGATTACCTTCAGGAGGACAAATCAGAGCCCTATCCAGGATTATTCCCTTCAACTAGGAAAGAAGCCCATTTCTGTATATGGCCAATATGAACTGGCATTGCTAAATATGAACAATGAGTGTATGTTTCTCCATCTGAATAGAAGTGTTCATGGTAGGTAGGCTTTCCTTGTTTCACTGCTCTGAATCTGAATGATCTGGCAGAGGGTGTCTGCAGGTGGAGAACTCCTAGACCTAGGATTTGAGCTTAAGTAGTAAATGAGAGGGAAGATTGTATAGTTTAGCTTGGGAGGAGGTGAGTATGTAAGCAAGAGAAGGAAGAATCCAAGATTTGCTGATCTTAGAGCAAGACTGTGGTAAAGCCTATTGTAGTTCTTCAGCGTTTAATTCTCTGGAAAAGAATTATGTTCAGATTCCTTCTCTCATTAGGGCCAAAGTTGGCCATCTTCCCTGTTCTTGCCAAATGAATGTAAACAGAATTAATGTAATAAGAATCTTTATGTCATGGGGCATACTTTTGACATTCCTTTTTCACTGCAGCCCCCCATGTTCCAGGCAATTCCTTTTGTATTTTTGCTACAATAAATACAGCTACAATGACATACACATATCATTTTGAAAATATTTAAATGGACGAAGTTTAAATTCTCAAAAGTGGAATGATTAAGGCAGAAGATATAAATGCAGTAATTTTGATAGATAGGATTAAACTGCCCTCCAAAACAGTGCTCCTAATTTTCATGAATTTATTAGGAGTTTATGAGATGCTGCTCATTTGTTTAGACATGCCAAGAAAATGTATTGCCAACATTTGGATGATCAAACATTTTGAAAATGGGCAATGTTTCTAGTCTTATGTGATACAGATATGGATCATCAAAACTCTTATCTTTTATGGATGTATAAATGTAGACAGTTAGAAACAGAATTTTGTAACAAATTAAAATCTGCCATGTGAAGAGTTTCAGTGGGTTTTAAATCAAATTAAAATTTGTTTTAAATGCTTATTTATTTTTGAGGGAGAGAGAGACAGTGAATGTGTGAGTCAGGGAGGGACACAGAGAGAGGGAGACACAGAACCCTAAGCAGTCTCTGGTCTCTGAGTTGTCAGCACAAAGCCCAACACAAGGCTCGAACTAACAAACTGTGAGATCATGACCTGATCCGCAGTTGGATGTTTAACTGACTGAGCCACCCAGGTGCCCCTAAATCTAATTTTTAAAGTGTGTAACATCTTTTGTCTGGAAAAACTACTTATTTGAGGAAATGTACACATTTACTAAGCAAGTTATTACGTTGATAGATGTATAAATAATATTTGTTAAGGTTCACTCAGTAGTGAAAATAATCAACTAGGAATATAAGGTGATTTCCTTAATCTGATAATGGTATCTCTAAAAAGAATGTTTGGCAGACATTACACGTAATGGTGAAATACTGAAAACTGCTTGAGATTAGGAATAAGAGGGGGTATCAGACTGTGACAGTTCTATTAAATATCTTAACCAGTGTTGTAAGTCATGAAAAGGAAATTATATATATATATTCTAATATATATATTCTAATTCATATATATGTATATTCTATATATATATTCAAATTCATGTATATATATATATATATGAATTAGAAAGATACAAATCTACCATTATTAATAGAAGACATGACTGAATCAAGAAGATCCAAGGGAATAAACTATTAAAATTAATAAGTGAATTGGGTAAGTCACTGGATATAAGATCAGTATATAAAAATACCATGTTTCTATTTCAGCAACAAAGTAGAAATGGCGTTTCAAAAGTTATCAATGAAGTAGTGACAATATCATCTTACAGTAGATAAAACCCAGCAAACATTTGTATCTACATCAGAATTTTGAAACCCCATAAAACTGCTCAAGAACCACTACTCTATATGATAACAATTTTAAAAAGTGGCATAAGAGCAAGAGAAGACCTGTACACAGGTATTGTCCATTTTTGAAAGTTTGTGTTACACCATTTTGCTTTTACAAAAGACTTACATTAGTACCAGTTTTTGCTACTCCAAAGAAATCTGAAGAGGATTTTCACTTTTACAACAAAAAGGTGAAAAACGAGAATAGTACCATCACACATATTCCCCTTGCCTACACTTAGCATCCGCATCAAGCAGCTATAGTTTTCACCTGTGTCTGTGAGCATTTGTGCTTTATCTCAATTTCTTTTGTGCGTCTGTTAGCAAGAGCAAAGTTAACAGAGCAAGTGCGTCTGTTAGGCTTAGCAAAGCCTAAGGTTGTTTTTTGGGTTTGAGAATGCTTAAAACATGTTCCATATAAATTAATGACACTTGCTGCTTTGCTTTAGGTCATTGAAGCTAATGAAATATTTCATAGGAACACTGCACTTCAGATAGCAAGGGAAATCTGTATAGGGATTTATGATGTTTATTGATTGAAACACTCAATACTATAAAGATGTCAGTACTACATAATTGACATATAGCTTTAATGCAATCCCAATAAAATGTCTACCTATTTTCCTTTTTTTGGAAATTAACAAGCTGGTTTTAAAATTTATATAAATGCAAAGAAGGGTAATTCAGGTAACAAGATGAATTTGATCTGTGCTGTTATCTTGCACTTACTAGAAAGTGCTTTTTCACCTCTGACAAAATGAGGAAAAATCCACTTTCTTTTGACACCATAGCTTGTCAAAATACTTTTATTTCCCCTTCTCTGTTGACAATTTCTTCAATTCCCTTACTAGAGGTGTGAGAAACCACTGTTTTTGTTGTTGTTGTTTGTTTTGGTCTGAGGACCCACTTTTTGCTTTTCCACTTAGTCTAGGGCGGATGGTGGGTGAATTAAAGCTTGTTTAAGGCTTTCAAATCTTTAAGACTTGTATGGGACAAAAGAACCTGCTTATAGTTCTGTTTTATTTTTAACCAGATAATCTATAATCAAACTACTACATCTCAGTAAGACCAACTAATGGATGTCTGTGTTTCCTAGAATCCAAAAGGCAAGAAATTCACAAAAATCCTGGCCTTCAATCTTGTGTTCATATATAGATGATGCTTATTTTTAAGAATGACTTTCCCAATAATTTTCTCTCTTCAAACTCCCTATCTCAATTTAAGGTAAACTTCTTGGAAGCTTTCTTAGCCCTCTCATCCTGAATTAGTTGCTTCTTCTCCATATTATCTTGGGACCCTGCTTATTTATCTCTCATGGAACATTACACTGTTTCAGAGAACAGAACCAAATAGACTCCAATATCTCAAAAACACTAGAGGTTTACAGATCAAATAACCAACCAAGGTAAGTATATCTGGTTCTCAGATATCCAGGAACTGAAGCATCATCTATTCTTTTGGGGCAGCACAGTAACTTTCATTAGTGGCAGAAGGAGAAAGAACATGAAATATGCACAGGAGGATGTTTTGGTCAGACCTGGAAGTGGTACACATCATGCCAGTTATATTTCCTTGCACAGAGCTCAGATCCGTGGTTCATACAACAAGGGACTCTGGGAAATGTAGTCTAGACATGAGGCTAGCTGCGTTTCTCAGATCAAGATTCTCACATCAATTCTCACATCAAACTTAACTGTCTTTCCTGATACCACTTCTTTTTCCTGTAGTCCTAGTTTTTCAATTTTTCTTCACTCATTCTCTAAAGCTATAAGATGCAGTCTTCCTTTGACTCCATTTGACTGTGGAGTCAAATGAAGACCAGCCAGTTCTTTGATAGTATGATCCAGACAACATGCAAATGTACCCTCTTCCTACCAACCTTCATTCTTCTAGACAAATTCCCTCATCTGGATCAACAATATTTCTTACATAATTTATTTAGACAGATAACTTATTTTACCACCATTTAACGCTTCTTGAACACATTTTGTAGAACCTTATCAATGACTTCTTCAAAGTCTCTGTTCTTACCCCTCTATACTCCAGACAGGATACTATTCCTTGTCCCTGGAATAAAACATGGAATTTTAGGTCTTGGATTTTTTTTCCTTTCTTAGTTAAAAATAACCTTTCCTTTTCCCTTTCTTTTATTTTCCACCTCTGCCTTCTTGATATAAGTATCCTTAAAGATATAACTCACATTTCATACCCTTTGCAAGGCTTCTCTTTCTTAACATCCAACCCATAATTTCAATCACATTTTTCTTTTTATTCCTACAGGAAATTTTTATACTTGTTTTATAGTATTTGTCCCTATGAACTTGCACTGAAGTTATTTATGAATAGGTCTCTTTCTCTTCACCTAGATAGATTCTTAACAATGGTTATAGCTTCTTATCCATCTGTCTCTCCAGTATGTGTATATAAGTTAAATACTTGTGGGACTCAATTTTAATAATCTAGGTACCCATTTATCAATGTTTTATTACAAAAAATACCCTTAAGAAATAGTTCTTAAGAAATAGTTCTCAGGAATTGAGAGCTTTTTATAAACAAATATAATCAGGTATGAAAAGGATAAAGAAAATATAATACATGTGATTTCACTCATGTGGAATTTGAGAAACTCAACCCATGAACATAGGGGAAGGGAAGGAAATATAAATAAAAACAGAGAAGGAGGAAAACCATAAGAGACTCTTAAATACAGAGAACACACTGAGGATTGCTGGAGGGGAGGTGGGTGAGGGATGGGTTAAATGGGTGATCAGCATTAAGGAGAGCACTTTTTGGGATGAGCACTTGGTGTCATATGTAAGAAATGAATCACTAGGTTCTACTCCTGAAGCCAAGACTACATTGTATGTTAACTACTTGAATTTAAATATCAATCAATCAATAAATAAATAAATGTAATACATGTAAAATGCAACTACCTACAGGAATCTTTTAGAACAGTATTAGTTAAGTGCTATAAATTGATATTCCTTATATAGTGCTGTAAAGCCATAGTCCCTAAGCCATATAGACTTTACTAAGAGTATGCAGTATTTTTAAATTCTATGTAGATACACTTTACTAACAATATATTTTCTATAGTTATGAAAGGGGGAAAAGAACCTACTGGAACACATATGAATGAATACAAATTTGCTTTTAAAGGGCTTATGGGAGAAAGACTGGTAAGTTAGCTAGCTTATCAGTGATTGACAAGTAATTTGTAAGTCAGAAGACTCTTGTAGATAGATGCCAGAATTAGGGGTTGGAACAGGCTTTGTTTAATGCACAATGCCAACTTCTGCCTTTTTTTTTTCTCCAGACCTTCTCAGCCAGTACACACAGACTCAGCCTAATTCCTACCATGATTAAGGAATTAATCCTTAATTCCTTAGGAATCCTATATTCTTTATATGTAGCTCAAAAACAAAACAACACAACTCTGGCACTAACCACTGGTGAGTACAGAATGCAGCTTATTGCCAAAGATCTGTTGTCCAGTATATATAATATGAGTCTTGAACCTCCACTTGGCCCTGACAATCAAACTTTCACAACCTTCTGTCCCATTTTCTTGGCCTGGGAGTGTTCTGCTGTGGCTTGGCTTGGAGTTACAGTTGTCTGCCTAGCAGAAGCCTCACCTAGAATTTCAGCTTTATTGTTTGCGGCTCTGATGTTTTTAAACTGTTCAAGGCCCTGTCTTCCAGGGTGATGAATCATTTTTCTATAATTTCCAGTATTAATGAAGACCTTGTAGTGAAGGTTTCCACCAGAGACCTGTTTTTCTCCACTTTCTAGGCTCCATTGCCTGTAGTATACTTTTTGGTTTGGACCTCAACTTCTGACTTGAAAAAATCAGAAAAGACATTATTTCTTTTTGTCACTAAGCTTTGTTTAGCGTTATTCTCCCTTTCCTTCCTTTTTATTAAAGTGCTAATCCTACAAATGTGTCTGTTTATGCAGCTTGCCCTTTTATATGGTCTGCCTGTCTCTCCCCTAGTTGAGAGGACTTCAGTGTATGTTTCTGATCCAATTTTGGTGTTAGTTATTACAGAACATTGTGTTTTTTTGTTTTCCACCACTCTTCTCTCTGCAAGTTGACATAATTATTCCCTTGATTCCTCTTAGACCAGTGACCCAGTGTTTCAGTTGATGCATAATCATATTACCTTTTCGAGTCGCAAATGGCGACATGTTTATTAGCTTCTATTTCTGTTTCTGTAACAGAGGTGAGTTTATCTATTATTCTCTGACATGTTTCATGTCTTTTCTCCTCATTCCTTCTCTACACAAGCATGATAAAGGTACCAAGGTAGCCAGCATAAAGGAAATATCACAGTTGTGGAAAGGGCAGATTATATTTTGTCATTGAATCCCAGTTCAAAACTACCCTTGTTTCCTTAGGTATATCATCTCAATATCAGCTTCCTTATCTATAAGATGGAAATAATACTACCTTTCGTTATAGGAATTTTAAAACAAACTTAAAGTGAAGAGCTTGTTATAATTAATACTCAGCATATATGAAAGGCATACTAAGTGTTTAAGTAGCTGAGCCCAAATAATAAATCATTATGTAGGAAAATATGTCAAATTAAGTCATTGTCTAGGGATTACAAACAGAGTAGACTATCTGTGCCCATAAAATCCAGGAAGATGTCATATACCTAAGGTTATAAAGGAATTACCAGAAAAACATTACATTATTACATTATTTGTTTATTTTAGTAAGACATTAGAAGCATAACTAAAAATATGTATAGGAGAAAGGTTATATAGTGTAAAATATAGTTGATAATTTAAAGATTATAGGAGTGATGTAAGCATCAAAGTGGTTTAAACATTCTGTCTTTTGTGCC